>NC_048435.1:11504979-11828579 GCF_004353265.1 Vitis riparia | reverse complement strand
GGGGAAATAAAGTAGGAAATGGAGGAAAAATAAAAAAGAGTTGTGAATGGAGAAGAGAGTACTCGAAAAAAAAAAAAAAAAAACTAGTGTGCTAACAAAATGGGTAAGAGATAAATTAAGTATTTAGGGTTTAAAGGGGTAAATGGATGGTTAGGATATATCATAGATGGAGGGTCTAGATTCAACCTAAAAAATAATGTCAAATTTTGGGGTTTATATTTATTTATTTATTTCATAATTTTGGTTAGTTATTTTTAGACTTATTATTTTATTTTCAACCCAAATTCATATTCTTTAACGAATTAATCCAGACCCTTTATTTTTGTTAAATCCTAACCATCCATTCAAAATAACAACCCTAAAATTCTTATCTTCCTACCCAAAAGTGTTTCCGTTATCCCATTTTCCTCATCATTTTCTTCTTCATTCTTTTCTTCTTTATTCTTTTTTTTTCCTTTTCTTTCTTTTCTTTCTTTTTTTCATTTTCTTATCACCACCATCTTTCACCATGATCGCCACTTTTCCATCTCTATTTGACGACAACTACTGTTACTGTGGATAACCTCTCACTACACCATCCTTCTTCACATGACTTCAAGAACATGGGTAAACACCACTTTAATTTTTATGGCTTGTATTTGTGTAATTGGATTTTGTTTGTGAGCTTGGATTTGGTGGTTCTTATTCGTAGACAACCAATAATGTTTTTTTTTTTGACTAATTTCCTCCATACAAACGACGAGCATACTTGCAACAAGGTGTGTCTAAATGGTTTTTTTGGACACACCCCTCCAAAACTTTAGTTTTCAAAAGAAACAAGCTATGGATTTTTTAAGAAACTTAGTTCATTGCTAAATTTGATGTCAGGTAGCCTTTTATTATAGTAGAACTGTAATGTTTTATGTGTCTCTTTAATGCTTTAAATGTCAATAATTGGCCTTACAAATAATGATTTTTGAGCTTGAAGTTAGGCATTTATGTTGATGTAACGGTTGAGTACATTTATTACTTGCATAATGAACATGGACGCTACCAAATAGTCCTTTGTCTGTCTAATACCTGAACGAGAAATGGATTTATGCTTAGACTGATGCAGGGTCCCACAGTTCTCATTCTATTGATTCATGTTTATGGATATCGGACTTGAGCTCATGAATATATTGCATTTCTTTTTTAATTTAGGATATTTGGATTGGACCTATTGCATGTTGTTTATTCAACTTGGGCCTATTGTACTAGTTATTTGGATATTGAGCTTTGCTTTTACACATTTATGAGAATATATTTTGGGCTTCTATGATATTTCTTTTGGGTTTTTGTTTTGCATGGGTTGATGACTATTGCTTAGAGTGGGCAAAGCAATAAGAGAGCAATTGGGATAATTGAAGTAAAGCATGGGTAGTGGCAAGTTGGAGGGAATGACTCCCTAATTGATTGAAGACTTCCTACATATATATTTTTATATTTTTTTGGTAAAAGAGATGAGAACGACTCTTTAATTTTGGGTTCCCTTCTCTTCATGAGTTTTTTATATTGTATTTTGTGAGGGAGTGTTTGAGATATTTTGGTTGTATTTATTTGAGCTTTGTTTGGGAAGCTATGAAAAGCTATTAGGATTACACTATAAATGTTATAACTGTTCATCTTTGTCCTCATTTTGCATGTATTTGTTTTGTTTTATTCATTACCTTGTACATATGTTATTTCATTTATTTTGATATCCCACATATTAGTATATGTTAGTTTTCTTGTTGGTCTCTCTTTTTCTTGCTTGTGTAATGAATCAAATAATAAAATGTTGTTTGAAAAAATATTTTTAATAAATCCCTTTTACAATGCAATCCCAATATCAATAATGGCTCTTCCACATCTTTCAAAATAAAAGTCAAACATATCTAAAATCTCAACCCTCACATAACACTCATAGAAAAAAATATACCAAGGGAGAGCTTGTCCTCCTCTCCTTCTACCAAAAAAATAAAAATAAAAAAAAAATCCAAAAACATATACAAGAAATCTCTCATCTCATCTACTCCAATTTGTTGTTGCTCATACCTTGCTTCAACCACCTTAATTGCCTCCAACTAACTTTGCACCGCTCTTCCCGTTCTCAACAAACATTTCCAAAATATCAACCCAAATACAAGCAAATTCTATTAGGCCCAAATAAAATAATTTAAATGAGTAAAGCCCATATCCATTACTAACCAATCCAACAAAATTCACCAACAAACAGGCCCAAATTCCATATCAATAGACAAAGCCCAGATCTCACAATACTAAGCCCAAAAATAAGGATAAATAAATAAAATAAATTTCCCAAATGAAATAAATAAATAATGGTTATTGTGGAGATCAAAGAAATATCACTATAACTTCAAGCGTCCATGGATGAGAGAGTATGGCGTGTAGTGGTGGCATGGGTGTGGTTATGCATGGAGAAAATAAATGGGTATGAAGATGTGTACGAGAAGGGAGGATGGAAAAGAGATATCAAGAGAGAAAAAGTAAGAAAAAAGAATGACAATTGTTGAAAAATGGTGGCGTCATAACTGACAAGGGGCATCGACGTCATGACCGTTGGTGATTTCTCGTCGTCAGTGGCAGCGAGCTAAGGCTCCTAGCATTGGTGATTTTGTGGATGGGAAGAAAAACGGAAGAGAAAAGATAAAGAATGAAGAGAATGGGAAGGAAAATAGGAAAATGAGGAAAAAAATAAAATGGGTTGTCAATGGAGAAGAGAGAATATGAGAAAAGAAAAGAAATAGAAAAAAAATAAGAAGAGGGAGGAAAGAGTGGATCGACAAAATGAAAGGAAGAAATGAAGATAAATGGGGTGAGAGATAAATTAGGTATTTAGGGTTTGAAAAAGTCAAACGGATAAATGGATAGTTAGGATGCATCATAATGGAGGGTCTAGATTCAACCTAAAAAATAAGGTTAAAATATAAAAACAAAATAAAAATAAATAAAATATAAAATATAAAATATAAAATGTAAAACAAAAGGGTTTGAAGTAAATAAAAATATGTGAGAATGGACTTAGGTCAAATTTTAGGGTTTACATTTATTTATTTATTTATTCAGAATTTTGGTTAGTCATTTTTAAGTTTATTCTCTTTTATTTTCAGCCCAATTTTCAAGCCCAAATTTATATTTTTTCAAGAATTATTCTGGGCCCTCTATTTTTGTTAAATCTTGATTATCCATTCAAAGTAACAAACCCTAAAATCCTTCTCTTCCTACCCAAAATTGTTTCTCTCATCCTTTTCCCCCTTCATTTTCTCTTTCTTTCCTTTTTTTTTTCTTTTTTTTCTTTCGTTTTTTTGCCATTTCTTATCACTACCATCTTTCACCATGATCACCACTTTTTAATCTCTATCCGATGACGACTACTATTACTATGGATAACCTTTCACTGCACCATCCTTCTTCACACGACTTTAAGAACATGGGTAAACACTACTTTGATCTTTTATGGCTTGTATTTGTGTAATTGGATTTTGTTTGTGAGCTTGGATTTGGTGGTTCCTATTTGTACACAACCAATAATGTTTTTTTTTTTTCCGGTTAGTTTTCTCTGCGTAAACGACAAGCATACCTGCAATAAGGTGTGTCTAAATGGTTTTTTTTGGGCACATCCCTCCAAAACTTTAGTTTTAAAAGAAACAATCTATGGGTGTTTTAGGAAACTTAGTTCATTCCTAAATTGATGTCTAGTAGTCTTTTATTATGATAGAACTGTAATATTTTATGTGTCTCTTTAATGTTTTAAATGTCAATCACTAGTCTTGCGAATAACGACTTTTGGGCTTAAAGTCAAACGTTTATATTTATTATTACTCTTGATGTAACGATTCGGTACATTTATTACTTACATAATGAATATGGACATTGCCTCGATAGTCCTTTGTTTGTTTCATACTTGGACAAGAAATGGATTTATACTTGAATAGTAGGGTCCCACAGTTCTCATTTTATTGATTCAAGTTTATGGATATCGAACTTAGGCTCATGGATATATATTGCATTTCCTTGTTAATTTAGGATTTTTGGATTGGACCTATTGCGTGTTGTTTATTCAACTTGGGCCTATTGTTTTGGTTATTAATTTGGATATTGGGTTTTGGTTTTACACATTAATGAGAATATATTTTGGGTTTCCATGTTATTTCTTTTGGGTTTTTGTTTTGCTTGGGTTGATAACTATTGCTTAAGAGCGGGAAAAGCAATAAGAAAACTGTGGACCCACATTTTCACATGTGCCCCCACTCGATTAACGAGACTCGCTTTTTTATCTGTGAAAAATTAATTTTGGAAAAAGTTGGAGTCGTCACTTATTTTATTTTTATTTTAAAGGGAAAATAAAACAAGAAAGAAAAACCCTAAAATGTGACTCCATAATTTTTGGAAAAGCATGTCTTTGAAAAACCCAAGTCTAGGTCTGGGGATCAAGTTACCTATTGGGAAGGTACCTCTAAAAGGTAACACCCCTCTAAGCCCTATAAAGGTCTCTACTGACTAAGTTGAGAGAAATGTGACAATTAAATGGTTGATCCTGGATACCTAAGTAAGCTAGGGGTTTTAAAAAAAAAAATAGCATGTCAAGCAAGAAAGTCTGATCATAGGAGAGAGTCAAAGTGCGTGCCTGAACGGCTTCTCAAGCGCTATCATGAAACATAAAAGTTAGTATAGAAATACATCACACAACATGTGTTTTTGTCAAAGATAATCAAACAAGCATCAAATATATATCAAGGCAATCAAACAGGATAGCAAGCATGGACATAGTATGCAATGACAATCATATTCATAGGGTTTAGAAAGTGGGTATTAGGAAACGTACCTGGATAGCATATATAACTCATAGCGTGCTTCCGTAGGACATGGAGAGGTTAGATAATAAATAATAGAGCAAAAACAAAAAAAAAATAATCTTAACATGCACATCTAATTAATATATAAAAAAAATGATTGAAGTACACTAAATTTCCAGTCATCACACATGTCTTGCATAGAATTCTTAAAAAAAAAAGAGATAAATACGTTTTCAATAAGTAGCAAAGATGGTAGTAAAAAAGATTTTTTTTTTTATTTTTTATGTAGGGGTTTCACCAATTTCCCAATTGATATACACAAATCTAACCTGGAATTATCCCATTTATGTGGGACCACAAGCTTGGATTCGTGTTTGATTTAAAACCAAATTTTTTGTTAAAAACCAAGAAAAATGCAAACCGATAAAAAAAAAAAATGGTTGCATATTTGTAGACCCCCCATAAGGACAGAGAACTGGCCTTTTTTTCCATGATGAATTTTTGCTGACCATCCAGGAAACGGGGGCTGCTGTAGGCGGCCATAGGATGGGATGGAGGAGCTGCTGGTGGCGGCCAGAGAGAGACAGCTTGGAGGAGAAGCTGTCAGTGGGAAACAAGATCTCTTCGGATTTTTTTTTTTTAGGCTTTCACAGGGGAACAGCAGCTGGAGGAGTGGCAGAGAGAAAAAAAGAAAAAGAGGAAGAAAAGGAGGGTTTGGGGGCTCTTCTCGGCGATTTTTTTTCTCTCTGGAAATAAAAAAGGAGGAGGTGAGGAGAAGGAAGTGATTCAAAACCAGAAAAAAAAAAAAGTGTTGGAGGACGAGGATACCTTGCTCAAGGAGAAACTTTCAGGTAAAATTTTCTGTGAACTCCATGTTTCTTCGTTATGACATTATTATGCTAACTTCTTCTGTTAATTCCGGGATGTGATTTGTTGGTCGGTTCGGATGTCATGGATTTGTTGGTTTATTTTGCGAAATTTATCCGTGTGCGGATGTGCTCTGTTTAACTCTATTCTGGTTTCCCTAACTCCTTCCATAAGCACCTGATGTATGAATTCATCCCTGAGCCTGATTACATAAAAATCATGCTTTGTTTCCTGTGGTTTCTCCCCTCTGTTTGTTGCTCTGTTCCTTGTTGGTTGTGGGAACGAGGTCATCGACGGCTAAGTTATTGAAACGGGGGAAGAGATTTTCAGGCGTGTGGAGACCACGTTGCACTCGCCCGCGACCACGCCGCCGTCTTGCTTCGGGAGTTCACCGCCGCCGCACTCGCCCACGATTACGCCGCCGCCGCACTCGCCCACGATTACGCCGCCGCCGCACTCGCCCACGATTACGCCGCCGCTGCACTCGTCCATGATGCTGCCGCTGCACTCGTCCAAGACGCCACCGCTGCACTCGTCCAGGACCACGCCGCCGCCGCTGCTCCGCTCTTCCCTGTGCTGCCATTGTCCGCGGCAGCGCCACCACTGCCATAGCTCGCAGCCGCGCCGTCGTCTTCGTTTGGAAGGGCGAGATCCGGAGTTGTCCTCGCGCCACCAAGGCTCAGGAGCCGTCCACCCCGCCTGGAGAATCCACGCCTCGGTGCTCGTGGCTGCTGCCGCCGCGAGGAGGTGGCTGCAGGTGTAGCAGCCATACGTGGGGGGAGCTAGGAAGAAGATGGAGCCCAAAGCCCATTTCTAACCCCTTAGCCCATTTCCAAGGTCCAAGGCCCATTTCCCTTTTGTTTATTCCCTTCCAGGCCCATTTTTTTTGAAATCCATGTTATTATTATTGGAAGCCATTTTTGAAGCCCAAGGCCTATTATTATTTTTATTATTATTATCATTAACTATTATTACTATTATTATTATTATTATTATTAACCATTATTATTATTATTATTTCAATTGTTATTATTATTAATTATTATTATTATTAATCATTGTTATTATTAACTATTATTATTATTATTATTAATTGTTATTATTATTATTATTAATTATTATTATTATTAATTATTGTTATTATTAGCTATTATTATTATTATTATTTCAATCATTAACTATTATTACTATTATTATTATTATTATTATTAACCATTATTATTATTATTATTAATTATTATTATTATTAATTATTGTTATTATTAGCTATTATTATTATTATTATTTCAATTATTACTATTATTACTATTATTATTATTATTATTATTATTAACTGTTGTTATTATTATTATTAGTTATTGTTATTATTAGCTATTATTATTATTATTATTAATTATTGTTATTATTAGCTATTATTATTATTATTATCTCAATTATTATTATTACTAGCTATTATTACTATTATTATTATTATTATTATTAACGGTTATTATTATTATTATTAACTACTATTATTATTATTATTGATTATTATTACTATTATTATTATTATTATTGTTAACCATTATTATTATTATTATTTCAATTGTTATTATTATTAATTATTATCATTATTAATTATTATTATTATTAGCTATTATTATTATTATTATTTCAATTATTATTATTATTGACTATTATTACTATTATTATTATTATTAGCTATTATTATTATTATTATTATTTCAATTATTATTATTATTAACTACTATTATTATTATTATTACTATTATTACCATTATTATTATTATTATTATAAGCTAAGCCCACTTCCAATTCCTAAGCCCAAACTAAAGCCCATATCCTAAACCCTTTAAACTCCAAAGCCTATTATTATTAACCCCTTTTCACACTATTATTATTATTATTATTATTATTATTGTTATCATTATTACTATTCTTATTATTTTTATTACTATTGTTATTATTATTATTATCATTATTAACGGATATTATTATTATTAATGGATATTATTATTATTAATGGACATTGTTATTATTATTATTAACGGATTTTATTATTGTTATTATTAGCGAATATTATTATTATTTTAATTCCTATTATTATTATTATCGTTATTATTATTACTATTATTATTATTAATTGATATTATTATTATTATTGTTAGCGGGTATTATTATTATTATAATTATTATTAGCGGATATCACCAATATTAATTATTATTATTGCTATTATTATTATCAATTAGTATTATTATTGCCATTATTATTATTATTATCATTGTTAATTCAACTTTTTCAGATTCCATTATTATTGTTATTACCATGGTCATTATTATTATTAATTCAATTTTTCGAATCTTATTATTGTTATTATTATTATTATTATTATTATTATCATTATTATTATTTCTATTATTATTATTATTATCGTGATTGTCATTATTAGCATTATTATTATCATTATCATTAAAATCTATATTCTCGTAGTTTAACCTCCTAAAGTTCATCTCTTATTATTATTATTTCAAACTCCCAAAATCTTATTATTATTATTATCATTAATTCAAATTTTCAAAATCTTATTATTATTAATTCAATCTTTCAAAATCTTATTATTGTTATCATTTTTATTAATTCAAACTTTCAAAACCTTATCATTATTATTGTTATTAATCCAAACTTTCAAAATTCTATTATTATTATTATTATTATTATTATTATTATTATTAATTCAAACTCTCAATATCTCTATATTTTATTATCATCATCATTATCATTAATTCACGCTTTCAAAATCTTATGCTTATTTTTATTATTAATCCAACCTTTTAAAATTTATCATTAATATATTATTATTACTATTATTATTAATTCCACTTTCAAAATCTGATTCTTATTTTTATTATTAATCTAATCTTTTAAAATCTTATTATTATTATTATCATTATTAATTCAAAAAAAATCTTATTATTATTACCATTATTAATTCAACTTTTAAAATCTTATTATTATTGTCATTATCAATTCAACTTTTAAAATAATTATTATCATTATTATTATCATTATCATTATTATTAGTAGTATTATTAAAAATCTATACTCTCTCTCAGTTCAATTTCCTAATATTATTATTGTTATATTTATTGTTGTTATTATTAAAAATCTATATCCTCACAATTTAGTTTCCTAAAGTTCATTTCTTACTATTATTAAAAATCTATATTCTCGCAGTTCAATTTCCCGAAGTTCATTCCTTGTTATTATTATTATTACAAATTCAATTTTCAAAATCCATACCCTTGTAGTTTAATTCCCTAAAGTTCATTTTTTTATTTTCTCTAGCAAATTTCATTTTAATTGTCGAAGCTCTAATCTTTTAAATTTAAGCTCCAAAAATCCAATTTTCACTCGAATAGTTTTAATTCCATTTCGATTCCTAAATAATCTTCCGTTCTTCTTGATTTTACATAGGCAATAGTGAATTCTTCTTAATCCTAAAACACGGAATTTGTGAGACTGACTCCTGAGTAATAAATCGGGCTTTGGTGGGGGCCCTATGTTCGATCTCTTTCGATTTGTCAACTGTTGTGCTTAGTGTATTTTGCTTGAGCTTCGTTTTGCGCTCCGATATGCATGAGCTATATTTTGTATTCATCAATTGTGCACTAATTCTGTTTCTTGATAGCGCATTATGGCTCATGGCCGAGGTACGCATCCATTCCCATTCTAGTCAATCTATATTGCGTGTTTTGATTCTCATATTGTGCATGATTTAGGTGGGTATCCATTGACTTTCCCGTTGATTGCCATGATTGCTTCATTTTATTAGTAGAGACCCGACTTTAGGGACTTAGAGGGGTGCTACGGTCGCTACCGTACCTTCCCGATAAGTAACCTGACCCCCGAACCCGATCCGGTTTTTTCACAGACCACCTTTTCCGAAACAAGGAGTCACACTTAGGGTTTTTCTTTCTTATTTTGTTTACCCTTTTAAAAATAAAACAAAAATAAGTGGCGACTCCAAGTCATTTTTAACCAATATAAAATCATTTTCAAAGTAAAATCAAGTTTGCCACCGAGTGGGAAACGCATGAGCCGAAATGCGGGGTCCACAAAATGGCGACTCCACTGGGGATTTTTAGAGAGTCAAGCTTGAACTTAGAGTGAAGCAAACGTGGCATTTGATTGGACGATCAGTGGATGCTTCTCTCTTGATTGCGCATTGGGGATTTCTTGATGCATGCTTAGATGTCATATTTGTTTGAGATTTTGACATGCTAGATCATTGATGATTGATCTTATTGCATTGCTTAGCGTATTGATTCTGATTTTGGCATGATTGTTCTGATCACTTCACATGCATACACTCACCACTGTATATCACTCAGCTTGACATGTTGATTCTTTGACTTGTATACTATTTTGATCGTCTTTGAGCATGATGTTTGTATCACTATTCGTCTTGATTGTCGTATTCTCGCTTATCTTGTGTGTACATGAGCGATATATCCTGCTCTGCCTGACTATATGATGCATGACTGCCCTCCCTCTGTATGATTGCATGTCGCCTGTCTATGTGGGTCGCACTTCTATCCCCCTACCTCCAACTCTCTTGGTTTCGGTCATTCCTTTCATCTTGGTTCTCACTATTGCAAGTGTGAGGCCTTCTGTGTGCTTACTTTCTGACCGAGCCAAAGATTAGGAGTAGGGTCTAGCGATGGGCTATATCGATGTACGGGAGCATTCTGGAGGAGAGCGACACTTTGGTGTCCATTGGAGTCCGATCATTGAAGACCCGTATAGCCCCGAGCTAGGTTTCGTGGATAGTCATGCGACCAGTGTGTTTTCTCTTCTGCTCTAGATTCTTAGGGTTTTCAGATGCACCCACACCATTCATTGTGCACTTTAGTTGACCATTGAGCGTTGAGAGTTTGAGAGGTTTCACCATAGGAAACCCCCTGGGATGTCGAGGTAGTGCATGTGTGGAGGCGATGACCACCTTGCATGGAAGCACCCCGTCTCTTTGGAGGCGTGCAGAGGGTTGTATACCGCCGGAGGGTATGATCGCTTCTGCTAGGGATCTTTAAAGTCCACCCGTATCCATTTAGAGCCACCTTCACCTTGTAGGTTGAGCCGTAGATTCTTCGATTAGGATTCCCTTCCTACACGTGGGTGCATCTGTGGGCCTTCAGAGCCGGTTCAGTAGTAACAGGTTTGGTTACCTTTGCAGTAGTCTCTTATATATCTGCTCAGGGTTGGATATCAGTTTGATTGCTTCCAGGCTACCTTTTGACACATTTGATAGACATTCTTTGTGAAGTTTCCCTTATCCCGCACCTTATCCAGTATTTCCACTGTTGTAGGAGTACCGATACGTTCAGCCTGGGTTCGACTTCTTGGATCAGAGTTGAGGGTAGATTGATTAGAGTATCGGACCAGTTAGACCAGAGATCAGATCAGAGGGATATGGATTCACAGATAGTTACCGTCGATCAGTTTGCTGAGGCCATGGCTTCGATTCAGGAGGCTATAGCTAGCCTTGGCCGGAGGATAGATGGGCAGCAGGCCCAGCAGGTCCCACCCCCGGATGGTGCCCAGTACGACCATACAGTGCCACCACCCCCTCCACCCAGTCAGTCAGCACCACAGGCCATGCCGTTCACCCTACACAGTCAGACCGAGGTTGCTCCGCCTCCCATCACCGTGCCTACCCCGACCTCAGAGGACCCACATGCTCGCATGGATAGGCTTGAGCAGGGGTTGAGGCAGTTGAGGACTTCCGACAGAGCCATTACTTGGGAGGATTTTGACGGAGTGCCAGTGGCCAGTTTACCGGCCAAGTTCAGGATGCCAGAGATCGAGCGGTACACGGGGATTGGGTGCCCCCGCCTCCATTTGAGGCTTTACAGTACGATCATGAGGGCTCATGGATTGGACGGGGCTCAGATGATCATGCTTTTCCCCATGTCTTTGGGTGGCGCCGCACAGCGTTGGTTTGCTTCTTTGGATGTATCTCGTCGTCGGACTTGGGATGACCTGGCCCAAGAGTTTTTGAGGCAGTATGCATTTAATACTGTCGTTGACGTATCGAGGAGAGAGCTAGAGGCTCTGAGGCAGAGGACAGAGGAGTCCGTTTCTTCTTTCATTTCCCGCTGGCGCGGGAAGATAGCTGAGATAGTGGATAGACCATCAGAGAGAGACCAGATTCAGATGGTTTTGAGGAGCCTACAGCCGAGGATAGCAGACATGTGGTCGGGGTCCCGTTCACAGATTTTGGGTCTCTGGTTATGGCTTTGTATGATGTCGAGGACGGCATCTCGAGAGGTTTATGGACAGATTCTTCCCCTAGTGATATTAAGGGGAAGAAGCCCTTCGTAGGACCGAGGCCAGCAGATGTGAGCGTTATCGGCTCTTCCAGTCAGAGGCCTCTCAGACGCCATCAGCCGATCCCACAGTTTCCCGAGCCTCATTCGTCCTATGCATCTCATCAGTACAGACCACGGGCACCTCGTCCAGCTTATGATCAGACATACACTCCGCAGACTTTGGCTCTGCCTTATTATGCCTCCCAGGGCATTGAGAGACCCCCGGTTTCCTACACAGCTACAGGACAGCCATGCTATGCTGCTCAGTTCACTACGAGACCCACAGCGCCTTATCCCCGACCTAGAGCTCAGCAGACTTCTGCTCCTTTTGCTTTGAGGACGCAGAGGCAGTTCTCCCAGATAGGCATGCCGTTGAGCCAGGCTCTTCGGAAGCTCACAGAGGCCGGAGTATTGGCCGCTCTCACTCCGAGACCACCACCTCAGCCTCTTCCCCCTCAGTTCAGGATGGACTTGCATTGCGCCTACCATCAGGGGCCTGGGCATGAGACTGATAGGTGTACCGCATTGAGGCACGCCATCCAGGACTTGATCGACCAGGGTTTGGTACACTTGGGTCAGCCGAGTGTGACCACGAACCCGTTACCTGCCCACACCACACATGCAGTCCCTCCACCAGCTGATGGCATTCATTTCTTGGACTTTGATGAGATCGATGACCGCATCCACATGTTGAGTGATGACGATTCAGACCCAGAGCCCATCATGCCAGATGTGATTTATGAGATGAGTGGGGTGACTCTAGGTCCTCAGATGCCTGCTCCATTCCGATTGGTTCCCGAGGCGGCATCAGTGCAGGCTACCACTGTTGAGCCATTGATTTTGCCGCGTTACAGTGTCCGGACGCCTTTCATCTTGATCCCGGATGTTGAGGAGGTTCAGGCTCCACACGTTGATGATTCTCAGACTCTGGACATTCAGTATGTTCTTCGAGGAGGTAGAGTGATGCGACAGCCACCTCCCGCGGCGGCTAGGCCAGTTGAGGGTACGTCCGCTCCCGAGGAGGTCAGAGCCGAGGACGATGAGATTTTGAGGCAGTTGCAGAGCACTCAGGCTCGTATTTCCATCTGGAGCCTCTTAGCGTCCTCCAGTACTCATCGAGATGCATTGACTCGAGCTTTGAGCCAGATCAGAGTTGATACCACGACCACTCCCGAGGGACTCATTCATATGATGACGGCTGGCAGAGCCACTTGTATCGTCTTTTCCGATGACGACTTGCCGCCAGAGGGTTCAGACCACACGCGTCCTCTCTATATATCTGTTGGTTGTTCAGGTCGCCGAGTTCCATCTGTCCTTCTGGACAATGGCTCGGCCCTGAACGTATGTCCTCTCGCCACTGCCATCGCCCTCGGATACGCTCCTTCTGACTTCGGTCCCTCCACTCAGACCGTTCGCGCGTATGATAGCACTCGGAGGGAGGTCATGGGTACATTGGAGATCGAGCTGCTGATCGGTCCGGCCACTTTCATCGCCGTGTTTCAGGTTTTGAGGATTCCTACATCCTTTAACCTGCTTCTGGGCCGACCATGGATCCATAGAGCCGGAGCTATTCCTTCTTCCCTTCATCAGAAGGTGAAGTTTATTCATGATGGCCGGGTTGTCGTGGTGCAGTCTGTGGGTGATAGGTTCATCTCTGCCGAGCCTGTACTCGAGATTAGTCACACTGATGACGATCTTTTTCTGACTGGATTCACCTTCGATGAGGTGCAGACCGTGGAGATAGAGGATTTCTGTCGGGATTTCGTAGCCATGTCCTTTGACCAGCACAGCAGCACATGGTGCTCGATATTATGCGGAGTATGTCTTATCTTCCTGGTATGGGCCTGGGGCGACGCCAGCACGGGCCTAGTGAGTTCATGGCTTTCCCGGACCGCGACGTACCATTCGGGCTCGGATTCATTCCCACTGAGGCTGACTATCGTCATATGGCGCGATTGCGCAGGGAGAGGGTGAGGGCTCGCTTGACTCGTACGCCCTTTTATTATCCTGTCCGCCCATACACCATGAGCCTGGCCGATTACTTTGTGAGGGCATCAGAGCCACGTGCGCCATCTGATAGGGCCATCGGAGGACTCAGCACCACCCAGGAGGCCGAGCTTCAGCGCCTCGTCCAGCAGTTACAGTTGAGTGACGGAGCCCCTGGCCCTTCGACTTCTGTGTTGATTGCTCCTCCCTCCCCAGATCGCACGAGCCTTATGACGCTTTGCTTTCCGGATGAGATCGATGATCACGGGACTTTTGTCGAGATTGGGGACGTAGTGGACGGAGCCGTGCCGTGTGATGAGTACGTTGATGAGATGCTCGCGATGAGCTTGAGCCAGATCGAGGAGATGGCCCCGCCGGAGCTCGCTTCGCCATTTGATCTCTTCGGGGTGTCCGTCCTCGAGATCGCCGAGGAGGTCCAGACTGCCCTTACTCTGGAGTCTGCTGAGGACCTTATAGCTTTTGATGATTTGTTTGATAGCCATGTTGGCATTATCGAGGGAGCGTCCGACTTTGTGGACCCACCTCTTTCATTTGACGTTTTGTCGGGGTTCGTCTCCCGTTCTGACTATGTTTCTGACTCTTCATCTATGGATTTGAGCATCTTTGAGTATTTGCCTGTCTCTTCTGATATTGATTTATCTGCACCATCTTCACCCACATCACAGATTTTTGATATCGATGATGAGATTGCACAGCACGATTCAGACGATGACTCGTCTTCTGCTTCCGATTCGGATCCCGTTGATCAGAGGGTTTCACCTGCTGTAGGGGATACAGAGATTGTTGATTTCGGCGCAGCAGATCAGCCTAGGGAGTTGAGGATCGGATCAGATCTATCTGCAGATGAGAGAGATGGCCTCATCCAGCTGCTCAGATCCTACTTGGACGTTTTCGCATGGTCCTATGAGGACATGCCAGGCCTTGACCCATCTATCGTCCAGCATCGTTTGCCACTTCTGCCCCATGCCAGACCGGTTAAGCAGAAGTTGAGACGATTGCACCCTCGTTGGAGCTTGCAGGTGAAAGAGGAGATCCAGAAGCAGCTCAGTGTAGGATTCTTATCAGTGGTCGAGTACCCGGAGTGGCTGGCCAATGTCATCCCTGTCCCTAAAAAGGACGGCAAGGTGAGAGTCTGTGTTGATTTCCGAGATCTCAACAAGGCCAGTCCTAAGGATGATTTTCCTCTTCCACACATCGACATGCTAGTTGACAGTACGGCAGGTCATTCGATGTTGTCCTTTATGGACGGATTTTCCGGGTACAGTCAGATCTTGATGGCTCCAGAGGACATGGAGAAGACGTCCTTCATTACCGAGTGGGGTACTTATTGCTACCGAGTCATGCCATTCGGATTGAAGAATGCAGGAGCCACTTATCAAAGAGCAGCGACCACGCTTTTCCATGACATGATGCATCGGGATGTCGAGGTTTATGTAGACGACATGATAGTGAAATCCCAAGATAGATCAGATCATCTAGCAGCTCTAGAGAGATTCTTTGAGAGGATCAGGCAGTTCAGATTGAGACTGAATCCCAAGAAGTGCACTTTCGGAGTGACTTCTGGGAAACTCTTGGGATACATGGTCAGTGAGAGAGGCATAGAGGTAGACCCGGACAAGATTAGAGCCATCCTTGACATGCCTGCACCGAGGACAGAGAGAGAGGTCAGAGGCTTCTTGGGCAGACTTCAGTACATCAGCAGATTCATCGCAGATTACAGACATCTGTGAGCCCATTTTCCGACTCTTGAGGAAGAGTCAACCTACTGTTTGGGATGATCAGTGTCAGCGCGCATTCGAGAGGATCCGAGAGTATTGTTGTCACCCCCAGTCTTGGCGCCTCCTACACCAGGTCGTCCTTACTCCTATACTATCCGTCTCAGACGTGGCTTTGGGATGCATGTTGGCTCAGCTCGATGATTCGGGCAAGGATCGGCCATATATTATCTGAGTAAGAGGATGCTAGACTACGAGACGAGATATGTCACGATTGAGCGTTATTGCTTGGCATTGGTTTGGGCCACTCGCCGACTGAGACATTACATGACCGAGTATTCGGTGCACTTGATATCTCGTCTAGATCCTCTGAGATATTTGTTTGACAGGCCCGCCCTGGTCGGTCGCCTCATGAGGTGGTTGGTACTTCTGACTGAGTTTGACATTCATTATGTCACTCAGAAGTCCGTCAGAGGGAGCATTGTCGCGGATCATCTAGCTTCTTTACCGGTTTCCGATGGCAGGGCCATTGATGACGACTTCCCGGACGAGGATGTCGCTGCTGTGACTAGCCTGTCAGGTTGGCGCATGTACTTTGATGGTGCAGCCAACCATTCTGGATACGGGATAGGCGTCCTGTTGATATCCCCTCATGGTGATCACATTCCCAGATCTGTTCGTTTGGCATTCTCGGATCGACATCCTGCCACGAACAACATTGTTGAGTATGAGGCTTGCATCTTGGGATTAGAGACAGCCCTCGAGCTCGGGATTAGACAGATGGAGGTGTTTGGTGACTCCAATCTGGTATTGAGACAGATTCAGGGCGAGTGGAAGACTAGAGATGTGAAGCTTAGGCCTTACCACGCGTATTTGGAGCTACTGGTCGGGAGATTTGATGATTTGAGATATACCCATCTGCCTAGAGTGCAGAACCAGTTTGCTGATGCCTTAGCTACTCTGGCTTCCATGATTGACATTCCTATTGATGCCACTGTTCGTCCATTGTTGATTGAGTCGAGATCTGCTCCCGCGTACTGTTGTTTGATTGAGGATACGGAGATAGACGATGGTCTGCCCTGGTACCATGACATATATCACTTTCTGAGACTTGGCGTGTATCCTGAGGCTGCCACGACCAAGGATAGGAGAGCGCTGAGACAGTTAGCCACCCGATTCGTGATTTGTGGCGAGACATTATATAGACGATCAGCTGACGGGATGCTATTATTGTGCTTGGACCGTACCTCCGCCGATCAAGTGATGAGAGAGGTTCATGCGGGAGTTTGCGGACCACATATGGGAGGGCATATGTTGGCCCGTAAGATCATGAGGACCGGTTACTTCTGGTTGACCATGGAGACAGATTGCTGCCAGTTTGTTCAGAGGTGTCCTGAGTGTCAGATACACGGAGACCTCATTCACGTGCCACCTTCAGAGTTGCACGCACTTACTTCGCCATGGCCATTTTCCGTATGGGGTATTGACATCATCGGGAAGATTTCGCCGAAATCTTCCAGTGGTCATGAGTTCATCCTGGTCGCCATCGATTACTTCACCAAGTGGGTGGAGGCTGCTTCGTATGCGAGATTGACATCATCTGGGGTTGCCAGTTTCATCAGATCACATATTATTTGTCGTTATGGAGTCCCTCATGAGTTGATTTCGGACAGAGGGGTACATTTCAGGGCAGAGGTTGACACCTTGGTGCAGAGATATAGCATCCGACATCATAGGTCGTCTGCGTATAGGCCGTAGACGAACGGGGCAGTAGAGGCCGCGAATAAGAATATCAAGAGGATATTACGGAGGATGATTGAGACTTCTCGGGATTGGTCAGAGAAGCTCCCATTTGCATTGTGGGCTTATCGGACCTCTTTTCGCACCTCTACAGGCGCCACACCATACTCATTGGTATACGGCATGGAGGCAGTGCTACCCGTTGAGATTGAGATGGGTTCGTTGAGGGTAGCACTAGAGCAGCAGATTCCCGAGACGGATTGGGCTCAGGCTCGATTTGATCAGCTCAATCTCCTAGATGAGAGGAGATTGAGAGCAGCAGACCATGTTCGTGCATATCAGAGGAAGATGGCCCGCGCTTTCAAAAAGCGGGTCAAGCCCAGACCACTACATGTAGGTGACTTAGTCTTGAAAGTCATTAGGGGATTGATCAGAGATCCTAGAGGGAAGTTCAGACCCAACTGGAGCGGACCTTATTTCATCAAGGAGTTGACCCCAGAGGGCGCTGCATGGCTGATGGATTTAGACGGAAACCGATTCTCAGAGCCGACCAATGTGGATCAGCTAAAGAGGTACTATGTTTGAGACCATGGTCGCAGGATGGGTGGCCATCATTTCGGTTAGCCATTACCTTGTTATTCATTTGTGATACATAGTCCGTTGCTAGCCCATTGAGCCTCACATGCGTATTATAGCCTTTCTTTCTTATCGCCTTGCTCGCATTTTCACACCGGGACAGGGGCCCTTTAATGTATGCATGCATTGTTTGGGAGTTTCATGAGCCTTGGACCTAGGGGCATGTTTTTCTCATCATCTTTTCCTATCATTGCACCTGTGCATTTTCATCTCATCTTATTGGTTGTGTTATTCATCTCTTCTTTCCTATCCTATCTACTATTTGTTTGTCTCATATTCTCTCCACCCTGAGTGGTGAGCCTCCTCAGTTCATCACATGGAGGATAGTCACATCATCTCCACCATCTATCTCGCAGACACTGGTTTAGAGATCCTTAGTTTGAGAAGGTCATCTTGTCAGAGAGAGTTTGTTTGTTACCTTATCACTTGGGAGTGTGTCCATTTGTTATTGATATCATCTTTGGGGTTCATGTGTTCATGTTCAGGGTACGCGTGTTCGTATATATGTAAAAAAAAAAAAAAAAAATGAAAAAAAAAATGAAAAAAAAAAAAAAAAAAAAAAAAAAAAAAAAAACAAAAAACGTAGGTGTGTATTATTTTTTATCATTGAGTATGTATATTGATGTCTGAGGGTCATTTTTATCGAGTATGTTCGTTATTGGGAGTTCGTATGTGAGCTATCTGAGATCCCATGTTATTTGTATTGCTTTGTCATATCTATTTGTGAGAGAGATGAGTGACCTTCTCCTAAGGACTCCGAGTCATTGTCCTTTCCATCATTATATTCGTTATTGATGTGACTTCACTTCATGTTTGATCTGAGTAGAACACCGCCTTTCTTCACATATTTATTGTTTCGCTGTCGTTTTTATCGTTGCCTTGTGATTCATCTCATTCACTTCATGTCTTATTCTCTTCTTACAGCAACCCATCTCGGGTTTGATACTCACTTCGCACCATCATTCCACATATCACTATCAGTTCATTTTGCTTCATTTGTCTCCTTATCGACATCATATTCACGTTAGGCATCCTCAGGTCCAAGGCTCACGAGACTTACTATACATGTTGCATTTCATATATGAGGGCATGAGTTTTGATCATTGGGTATTTGAGCCTAGTTTTCTTTCGTTTCTATCACCCTATCACCTTGGCCTACGTTACGTCCCGTGTCTTAAGACCACCCTGAGGCCATGGGATCAGATGTCGTCTTCGGCAGCCTCTACTTGGACAGGTGATTGAGATCTGGTTGACATTTAGATATTGTCATGCTTTTTCTTCTGGGAGTCGCCTCTTTGATGTGCAGGTCTGATTCAGTTGTGTTCGGATTACCGGGATCGCGAGGTTGACGATGATTGATTTGGTGTCACCTGATTTCTGACCTATCATACCTCTGGTGCCACACTGAGGCATATCCCACTTCATTTAGAGGTTTATAGATCCTCATAGACTTGCACGATTATTATCGCTTACTGGATGCTCACTGAGACGTGGACATGATCGTTACTTTACGGAGCCCCCGAGATCCATCCAGCTAGGTCCGCATTTCTCGACACTTGGATGCCATCATACCTCTCTATCTGGGAGGTCATCTTGGATGTATATGCAGAATTCAGTTATGGATTCGGATGACCAGTATTACATGTTCGATGATGGATGATTTCATGTCATGTTGTTCTTCGGCCTGTCGTGCATCCGATGCCCATACTGGGGCATATTTTCCGTTTCGGATGAGATTTACGGACTTTCATGGAGGTCACATGTGCGACGATGGATGATTTCATGACATTTGTTCTTCGGACCTGTCGCGCACCTGATGCCATACTGGGGCATATTCCGTTTCGGAGGATCTTTATGGATCTTCGCAGAGATCACATGTTCGAGGATAGATGATTCCATGCTATCTGATCTCCGACCTATCATGCATTTCGTTGCCATACAGGGGCATATTTCCGTTCGGATGAGATTTGCAGACCATGAGGGAGTTGCATGCTTATCCTTATTTGCGAGATATATGTAGAGATGACGATATATTCGCTATCCTCACGATGATTCCTTAGTGGAGCCTATCGAGAGCCATCTAGCCAGGCTCGCGCTTTTAGATGCTTAGGTGTCGTCATGCTTCCTTCTGAGGGACACCTCTTCAATATGTGGGTTTGATTTGGTTGCAGGCATAGATGATCTGAGCTCATCTGATTTTTTCGACATGTTACATTCTTGATGCCACACTGGGGCATATTCCCCATCTTGATCGAGATTTATAGATCCCCACTGGTTTACATGATCATCCACGGTTATGAGATGCACGCCAGGTCGATGTTCGATTTCATTTTGTCCAGATACTCCGAGGAGCCTCTCTTGAGTCATTCAGCCAGATTCATACCCTTTGATATAGTCGTGATTCCTGGATGGAGTTGTCTCTGGTGCCTGGATTTCCTGCGTCATCATTTCAGTGGGGTACATATCAGATCTGTTACGCGTCCCATTGGTGTTATTCTCGGGTCATCAGGACAGATCGGGTACATCTGATGCCATACTGGGGCATATTGCCCTCATTTAGCCCTGGAGGCGATCGTTCTCTCACATATCCGTTACAGTTTCCATCACTCGGTCGAGATATATTGTATTCGCCTCACTGACCATTTTCCTGAGCTCTTCATCGATATGAGCTCTCAGCGGAGCGTCGTTCAAGACTCGTAGAGTCCCTTTCGGCCATTTCCAGCGGATTGAGATTTGCAGCGGCATGCCACACTGGGGCATACCCCCGTCTTTGAGTTCATCGGATATTTTGCAGATCTTTCTCACTACTCAGTCCATTTCTTGATCTTTGTGAGTCGTCATACTGGGGCATACCCCCTTTAGCGCTTTTCCACTGGGTCATACACCCCTCTCTTTGGGTTTGCCGTGTCTCGTGTCGATTTCATGATTGTCATACCCATTTACCGATCTTTATGAGTTATCACCTAGGGCATCCCCCTACTGTCATTTTGTTTAGGCTTCCAGAGCAATTTCCGTCCTCTTGTTTAGGCTTCCAGAGCCATTTCCGTCATCTTGTTTAGGCTTCCAGAGCCATTTTTGTCATCTTGTTTAGGCTTCCAGAGCCATTTCCGTCATCTTGTTTAGGCTTCCAGAGTCATTTTCGTCATCTTGTTTAAGCTTCCAGAGCCATTTCTGTCGTCTTGTTTAGGCTTCCAGAGCCATCACTGTCATCTTGTTTAGGCTTCCAGAGCCATTTCTGTCCTCTTGTTTAGGCTTCCAGAGCCATTTCTGTCCTCTTGTTTAGGCTTCCAGAGCCATTTCCGTCATCTTGTTTAGGCTTCCAGAGCCATTTCCATCCTCTTGTTTAGGCTTCCAGAGCCATTTCCGTCATCTTGTTTAGGCTTCCAGAGCCATTTTTGTCATCTTGTTTAGGCTTCCAGAGCCATTTCCGTCATCTTGTTTAGGCTTCCAGAGTCATTTCCGTCATCTTGTTTAGGCTTCCAGAGCCATTTCTGTCGTCTTGTTTAGGCTTCCAGAGCCATCACTGTCATCTTGTTTAGGCTTCCCGAGCCATTTCTGTCCTCTTGTTTAGGCTTCCAGAGCCATTTCCGTCGTCTTGTTTAGGCTTCCAGAGCCATCACTGTCATCTTGTTTAGGCTTCCAGAGCCATTTCCGTCATCTTGTTTAGGCTTCCAGAGCCATTTTTGTCATCTTGTTTAGGCTTCCAGAGCCATTTCCGTCATCTTGTTTAGGCTTCCAGAGTCATTTCCGTCATCTTGTTTAGGCTTCCAGAGCCATTTCTGTCGTCTTGTTTAGGCTTCCAGAGCCATCACTGTCATCTTGTTTAGGCTTCCCGAGCCATTTCTGTCCTCTTGTTTAGGCTTCCAGAGCCATTTCCGTCGTCTTGTTTAGGCTTCCAGAGCCATCACTGTCATCTTGTTTAGGCTTCCAGAGCCATTTCTGTCCTCTTGTTTAGGCTTCCAGAGCCATTTTCGTCATCTTGTTTAGGCTTCCAGAGCTATTTCCGTTATCTTGTTTAGGCTTCCAGAGTAATTTCCGTCATCTTGTTTAGGCTTCCAGAGCCATTTCTGTCGTCTTGTTTAGGCTTCCAGGACTGTTACTTTCTAGTTTAGCTTTTAGAGTTAGCTTTTTGATTTGGCCTCCAGAGCTGTTATTTCCTAGTTTTAGCCTTTAGAGTTAGTTTTTTTGGTTTGGCTTCCAGAGCCATTATTCTTCTAGTTTAGTGTTTAAAGTTAGCTTTTTGATTTGGCTTCCAGAGCTGTTATTTCCTAGTTTTAGCTTTTAGAGTTAGTTTTTTTGGTTTGGCTCCCAGAGCCATTATCCTTCTAGTTTAGTGTTTAAAGTTAGCTTTTGATTTGGCTTCCAGAGCTACTATTTTCAGTTTGGCGTTCCGAGCCATCATTGCTTTTCAGTTTTGGCGTTTAGAGCCATCATCGCTTCTCAGTTTTGGCGTTCAGAGCCCTCACTATTTTCAGTTTGGCGTTCGGAGCCTTCATCACTTTTCAGTTTTGGCATTCAGAGCCATCATCGTTTTTCAGTTTTGGCGTTTAGAGCCATCACTATTTTCAGTTTGGCGTTCAGAGCCATCATTGCTTTTCAGTTTTGGCGTTCAGAGCCATCATCGTTTTTCAGTTTTGGCTTTCAGAGCCATCACTATTTTCAGTTTGGCGTTCAGAGCCATCATTGCTTTTCAGTTTTGGCGTTCAGAGCCATCATCGCTTCTCAGTTTTGGCGTTCAGAGCCATCACTATTTTCAGTTTGGCATTCGGAGCCTTCATCACTTTTCAGTTTGGCGTTCAGAGCCATCATCGCATCTTAGTTGGCGTTCAGAGCCTTCATCACTATATTCAGTTTTGGCGTTCAGAACCATCATCGCTTTTTAGTTTTGGCGTTCAGAGCCATCATCGCATCTTAGTTGGCGTTCAGAGCCATCATCGTTTTTAGTTTTGGCGTTCAGACCCATCATCGCTTTTTAGTTTTGGCGTTCAGAACCATCATCGCATCTTAGTTGGCGTTCAGAACCATCATCGTTTTTAGTTTTGGCGTTCAGAGCCATCATCGCTATTCAGTTTGGCGTTCAGAGCCATCATTTATTTTCAGCCAGCGTTCAGAGCCTTCATCACTATATTCAGTTTGGCGTTCAGAGCCATCATCGCTTTTTAGTTTTGGCGTTCAGAGCCATCATCGCATCTTAGTTGGCGTTCAGAGCCTTCATCACTATATTCAGTTTTGGCGTTCAGAGCCATCATCGCTTTTTAGTTTTGGCGTTCAGAGCCATCATCGTTTTTAGTTTTGGCGTTCAGAGCCATCATCGCTTTTTAGTTTTGGCGTTCAGAACCATCATCGCATCTTAGTTGGCGTTCAGAACCATCATCGTTTTTAGTTTTGGCGTTCAGAGCCATCATCGCTATTCAGTTTGGCGTTCAGAGCCATCATTTATTTTCAGCCAGCGTTCAGAGCCTTCATCACTATATTCAGTTTGGCGTTCAGAGCCATCATCGCTTTTTAGTTTTGGCGTTCAGAGCCATCATCGCATCTTAGTTGGCGTTCAGAGCCATCATCGTTTTTAGTTTTGGCGTTCAGAGCCATCACCGCTTTTTAGTTTTGGCGTTCAGAGCCATCATCGCATCTTAGTTGGCGTTCAGAGCCATCATCGTTTTTAGTTTTGGCGTTCAGAGCCATCACCGCTTTTTAGTTTTGGCGTTCAGAGCCATCATCGCATCTTAGTTGGCGTTCAGAGCCTTCATCGCTATTCAGTTTGGCGTTCAGAACCATCATCACTCATCAGTTTTGGCGTTCAGAGCCATCATCTATTTTCAGCCAGCGTTCAGAGTCATCATCGCTTTTCAGTTTTGGCATTCAGAGCCTTCATTGCTTTCCAGTCTTGGCATTTAGAGCCATTCTTCGTGCCCATTCATGCGTTTTAGAGTCACTTTCTCTCTTAGTTTTGGCGTTTAGAGCCATTTTTCATACTCATTCAGGCATTCGAAGCCACCATCTTTCTTCAGTTTTGGCGTCCAGAGCCATTGTACATATCCCTTCAGGCACCTTGAGTCATCACCTTTTCGTGTTTTGACGTTCAGAGTCACAGGCCCCGACATTCATATTCACTGGCATTGCACATCTTACTTTCAGGGTTTCGCATTCGTCCTCGGCTTTCCTCACTTCGTTACTCGGTGCTTATCGCATATTCATCTCGTACTCCAAGGTGGTTCGACCGTTACTCATCCTTGATATGGTCTTTCGAGTCACTTCTGGAGACATTCTCGAAGGGAGCCTGGGTCCTCAGTGTGGCTTCATAGACATTTTGAGGTTTCTTTTTTCTCTTAGGATTAGAGCGTTTGTGTTCGTCTCTTGGCCTGAGTGAGTTCATGCTTCGCTAGTGTCCCTATGGGGGTCTCCTTGGTTCTTCGATAGAGTTCGCTTCATTCCACTCATTATTCACACTTGCTTTTCACTCCAGTGTTCATATTCTTTACACTCGTGAACTCTACCGAAGAGGGGCATATTTGTAGACCCCCCATAAGGACAGAGAACTGGCCTTTTTTTCCATGATGAATTTTTGCTGACCATCCAGGAAACGGGGGCTGCTGTAGGCGGCCATAGGATGGGATGGAGGAGCTGCTGGTGGCGGCCAGAGAGAGACAGCTTGGAGGAGAAGCTGTCAGTGGGAAACAAGATCTCTTCGGATTTTTTTTTTTTAGGCTTTCACAGGGGAACAGCAGCTGGAGGAGTGGCAGAGAGAAAAAAAGAAAAAGAGGAAGAAAAGGAGGGTTTGGGGGGCTCTTCTCGGCGATTTTTTTTCTCTCTGGAAATAAAAAAGGAGGAGGTGAGGAGAAGGAAGGGATTCAAAACCAGAAAAAAAAAAAAGTGTTGGAGGACGAGGATACCTTGCTCAAGGAGAAACTTTCAGGTAAAATTTTCTGTGAACTCCATGTTTCTTCGTTATGACATTATTATGCTAACTTCTTCTGTTAATTC
Source organism: Vitis riparia (assembly GCF_004353265.1). NCBI lineage: Eukaryota > Viridiplantae > Streptophyta > Magnoliopsida > Vitales > Vitaceae > Vitis > Vitis riparia. The sequence continues at coordinate 11,803,447 of NC_048435.1, read as the reverse complement.
CGGGATGTGATTTGTTGGTCGGTTCGGATGTCATGGATTTGTTGGTTTATTTTGCGGAATTTATCCGTGTGCGGATGTGCTCTGTTTAACTCTATTCTGGTTTCCCTAACTCCTTCCATAAGCACCTGATGTATGAATTCATCCCTGAGCCTGATTACATAAAAATCATGCTTTGTTTCCTGTGGTTTCTCCCCTCTGTTTGTTGCTCTGTTCCTTGTTGGTTGTGGGAACGAGGTCATCGACGGCTAAGTTATTGAAACGGGGGAAGAGATTTTCAGGCGTGTGGAGACCACGTTGCACTCGCCCGCGACCACGCCGCCGTCTTGCTTCGGGAGTTCACCGCCGCCGCACTCGCCCACGATTACGCCGCCGCCGCACTCGCCCACGATTACGCCGCCGCTGCACTCGTCCATGATGCTGCCGCTGCACTCGTCCAAGACGCCACCGCTGCACTCGTCCAGGACCACGCCGCCGCCGCTGCTCCGCTCTTCCCTGCGCTGCCATTGTCCGCGGCAGCGCCACCACTGCCATAGCTCGCAGCCGCGCCGTCGTCTTCGTTTGGAAGGGCGAGATCCGGAGTTGTCCTCGCGCCACCAAGGCTCAGGAGCCGTCCACCCCGCCTGGAGAATCCACGCCTCGGTGCTCGTGGCTGCTGCCGCCGCGAGGAGGTGGCTGCAGGTGTAGCAGCCATACGTGGGGGGAGCTAGGAAGAAGATGGAGCCCAAAGCCCATTTCTAACCCCTTAGCCCATTTCCAAGGTCCAAGGCCCATTTCCCTTTTGTTTATTCCCTTCCAGGCCCATTTTTTTTGAAATCCATGTTATTATTATTGGAAGCCATTTTTGAAGCCCAAGGCCTATTATTATTTTTATTATTATTATCATTAACTATTATTACTATTATTATTATTATTATTATTAACCATTATTATTATTATTATTTCAATTGTTATTATTATTAATTATTATTATTATTAATCATTGTTATTATTAACTATTATTATTATTATTATTAATTGTTATTATTATTATTATTAATTATTATTATTATTAATTATTGTTATTATTAGCTATTATTATTATTATTATTTCAATCATTAACTATTATTACTATTATTATTATTATTATTATTAACCATTATTATTATTATTATTAATTATTATTATTATTAATTATTGTTATTATTAGCTATTATTATTATTATTATTTCAATTATTACTATTATTACTATTATTATTATTATTATTATTATTAACTGTTGTTATTATTATTATTAGTTATTGTTATTATTAGCTATTATTATTATTATTATTAATTATTGTTATTATTAGCTATTATTATTATTATTATCTCAATTATTATTATTACTAGCTATTATTACTATTATTATTATTATTATTATTAACGGTTATTATTATTATTATTAACTACTATTATTATTATTATTGATTATTATTACTATTATTATTATTATTATTGTTAACCATTATTATTATTATTATTTCAATTGTTATTATTATTAATTATTATCATTATTAATTATTATTATTATTAGCTATTATTATTATTATTATTTCAATTATTATTATTATTGACTATTATTACTATTATTATTATTATTAGCTATTATTATTATTATTATTATTTCAATTATTATTATTATTAACTACTATTATTATTATTATTACTATTATTACCATTATTATTATTATTATTATAAGCTAAGCCCACTTCCAATTCCTAAGCCCAAACTAAAGCCCATATCCTAAACCCTTTAAACTCCAAAGCCTATTATTATTAACCCCTTTTCACACTATTATTATTATTATTATTATTATTATTATTGTTATCATTATTACTATTCTTATTATTTTTATTACTATTGTTATTATTATTATTATCATTATTAACGGATATTATTATTATTATTAATGGATATTATTATTATTAATGGACATTGTTATTATTATTATTAACGGATTTTATTATTGTTATTATTAGCGAATATTATTATTATTTTAATTCCTATTATTATTATTATCGTTATTATTATTACTATTATTATTATTAATTGATATTATTATTATTATTGTTAGCGGGTATTATTATTATTATAATTATTATTAGCGGATATCACCAATATTAATTATTATTATTGCTATTATTATTATCAATTAGTATTATTATTGCCATTATTATTATTATTATCATTGTTAATTCAACTTTTTCAGATTCCATTATTATTGTTATTACCATGGTCATTATTATTATTAATTCAATTTTTCGAATCTTATTATTGTTATTATTATTATTATTATTATTATTATCATTATTATTATTTCTATTATTATTATTATTATCGTGATTGTCATTATTAGCATTATTATTATCATTATCATTAAAATCTATATTCTCGTAGTTTAACCTCCTAAAGTTCATCTCTTATTATTATTATTTCAAACTCCCAAAATCTTATTATTATTATTATCATTAATTCAAATTTTCAAAATCTTATTATTATTAATTCAATCTTTCAAAATCTTATTATTGTTATCATTTTTATTAATTCAAACTTTCAAAACCTTATCATTATTATTGTTATTAATCCAAACTTTCAAAATTCTATTATTATTATTATTATTATTATTATTATTATTAATTCAAACTCTCAATATCTCTATATTTTATTATCATCATCATTATCATTAATTCACGCTTTCAAAATCTTATGCTTATTTTTATTATTAATCCAACCTTTTAAAATTTATCATTAATATATTATTATTACTATTATTATTAATTCCACTTTCAAAATCTGATTCTTATTTTTATTATTAATCTAATCTTTTAAAATCTTATTATTATTATTATCATTATTAATTCAAAAAAAATCTTATTATTATTACCATTATTAATTCAACTTTTAAAATCTTATTATTATTGTCATTATCAATTCAACTTTTAAAATAATTATTATCATTATTATTATCATTATCATTATTATTAGTAGTATTATTAAAAATCTATACTCTCTCTCAGTTCAATTTCCTAATATTATTATTGTTATATTTATTGTTGTTATTATTAAAAATCTATATCCTCACAATTTAGTTTCCTAAAGTTCATTTCTTACTATTATTAAAAATCTATATTCTCGCAGTTCAATTTCCCGAAGTTCATTCCTTGTTATTATTATTATTACAAATTCAATTTTCAAAATCCATACCCTTGTAGTTTAATTCCCTAAAGTTCATTTTTTTATTTTCTCTAGCAAATTTCATTTTAATTGTCGAAGCTCTAATCTTTTAAATTTAAGCTCCAAAAATCCAATTTTCACTCGAATAGTTTTAATTCCATTTCGATTCCTAAATAATCTTCCGTTCTTCTTGATTTTACATAGGCAATAGTGAATTCTTCTTAATCCTAAAACACGGAATTTGTGAGACTGACTCCTGAGTAATAAATCGGGCTTTGGTGGGGCCCTATGTTCGATCTCTTTCGATTTGTCAACTGTTGTGCTTAGTGTATTTTGCTTGAGCTTCGTTTTGCGCTCCGATATGCATGAGCTATATTTTGTATTCATCAATTGTGCACTAATTCTGTTTCTTGATAGCGCATTATGGCTCATGGCCGAGGTACGCATCCATTCCCATTCTAGTCAATCTATATTGCGTGTTTTGATTCTCATATTGTGCATGATTTAGGTGGGTATCCATTGACTTTCCCGTTGATTGCCATGATTGCTTCATTTTATTAGTAGAGACCCGACTTTAGGGACTTAGAGGGGTGCTACGGTCGCTACCGTACCTTCCCGATAAGTAACCTGACCCCCGAACCCGATCCGGTTTTTTCACAGACCACCTTTTCCGAAACAAGGAGTCACACTTAGGGTTTTTCTTTCTTATTTTGTTTACCCTTTTAAAAATAAAACAAAAATAAGTGGCGACTCCAAGTCATTTTTAACCAATATAAAATCATTTTCAAAGTAAAATCAAGTTTGCCACCGAGTGGGAAACGCATGAGCCGAAATGCGGGGTCCACAATATTATTTTAAGAAAATGATATTCTGATTCTAAGAACTCTAAATGAATTTTTTTTAAAAAAATAGAATTTCTTAAAGGGGTCTTCGGAGAAAAAGGTTTTGATTTTAAAATAAAATGAATTAATTTTAAAAATAATAAAACATAGAAAACAAAATACCAATCAAAATAAAAAGAAGCGAAAATCACAAAATAAAGATTAAGAAAATCATGTCAATTAAAGTGGTGAGGGTAAGACCAACCTTCATGAGTTTCCAGTGGCCTTCAAAAAATAAGAATTTAACTAAGAATCACTAAGGCATCAAGTTTATGACTTCCTAAAAGAAACTAACAAAATATTACCCAAGACTAACATTTAGATTTCAAGAGACACATGAATTAAAATAAAAATAACCAATCAAAGATTAAAGCCAACAAACTTAGCATATGGAGATAATAATATGGAATCAATTAAGGTAAATTAGCATTTTAACAAAATATGATAAATCAAATACCAAAGTTCAACAATCTTGAAGGTATGAAAACAATGACATACAATTAACTGGATTGATTATCTAAAATTCCTAAAGCTCATACTAAATGTCAATAGATCAAAGCCAAAATTACCATACTTAAAACATGAAAATAATTACACGTGATTGACTTAATTAATTAAACAAAATTATAATCAACTGCAAAATTGGATATAAATGGATTAAATTCAAAGTTAATGAAATAAAAAAAATACACAAACACATTCAATACTAAAAATAATTAATACTAGATTAAATTAAGAACATCATCATCATCTAATAAGATTGGCTAAACTATCAAATTGAAATCACAAATATATTTAAACTAAAGCAAATAAATAAATTAATAAAATAAAATTAAACTAAGATCAAAATTAAAAATATGGAATTTGTCTAAGAGGGTTAATCAAACAATTGAATTAAAATCATGAACGCATTTAGATTATAAAATAAATTAAAATCAAACTAAATTGAAATTAAATTCTACTTAATAAAATTATTGGAATATTAAAACTCAAACTTTATTTGATACAATCATTTAAACTAAAGAATTAAGATTCACGAATACCTTTAAGTTAAAAACGAATTAAAATTAAAGTAATTGGAATAAAAAACACAAACTTTATTTAGCGTGATTATTTAAACTAAAATATGAATTAAAATCAAACTAATTAGGATCACTAACACATTCAAATTAAATCATAAACTAAAACTTAGTTAATCTGAAATTAAAAAAATAAACTTTATCTCACAACTTATTTAAACTAAGGAATTGAAATCATTAACGCGTTCAAATTAAATTATAAACTAAAACTAAATTAATCCGAAAAAAAATAAACTTTATCTCTTAAATTGTTTAAACTAAGGAATTAAAATCACAAACATATTTAAACTAATAGCTAAATTAAAATTTAAACTAATTTGGGATTTTAAAATTTTGAACTTTATCTATCAGGAATACTTAAACTAATGAATTAACATCTCAAATACATCTAAACATATAGGATAGATTAAAATTGAACTAAATTGAAATTAAAAATAAGAACTTTTCTAATATGAATAATTAAACTAAATAATTAAAATCGCAAAAACATATAGGATAGATTAAAATCTAACTAAATTGAAATTAAAAATAAGAACTTTTCTAATAGAAACAATTAAACTAACGAATTAAAACAACAAACACTAAACATAAAAGGTAGATTAACAGTGAACTAAATCAAAATTAAAAACAAAAACTTTTCTAATAGAAATAATTAAACTAACGAATTTATATCACAAACAAATCTAAACATAAAAAATATATTAAAATTGAACTAGATCAAAATTAAAAATAAGGACTTTTATAATAGAAACAATTAAATTAAAGAAAACTACAAACACATCTAAACATAAAAGATAAATTAAAACTAAATCGAATTGGAATAAAAAAAAAAAGGGAACTTTATCTAATGGGATAAATTAAACTAAAGAATTAAAACCACAAACACATCCAAACTAAAAAAGAAAAATAAATTAAAACTAGATCGAAATTAAAACAAGAAATTTATTATATAGGATTAATTAAATCAAAGAACTAAAATCATTAAAACACTCAAGACTAAAAGGATGAATCAAAACAAAATCAAAGATAAATTGAAAGTGTACACTTACCTATAAATCGTTATTTGTGGAGATTTTGTGGGCTGCTCCTCTTTTTTTTATGGTTATGTGTCGGTTCCTCAAAGTTCTTCGCACATCCTCTCGAAAGAATTGCTCTAGTGTCCTCTTTGCCTTCCAAAAGAAAAGTCTTCGTGTGAAAATTCTTTCCGCCTATTCCCCTCCGAAAAAAAAAAAAAGTTTAAAAAGAAAGTTCTTTTATGCTTCGATTCTCTCTTTTATTTATAAGGCAACCCACTCCTTATGCGCGTGGATATGAGAAGTCCATTATGTGTGGCTCACTTGGAGATTTTCCCAAGGATGCAATTGTATCTTATTTGGTAAGTGATCAGATCCCCTTTAATCTTCTTTCCATATGCTCCCGGATGTGCCTCAGCCATGATCTCCTCTCCTTGATGGCTCCAAGTCTCATGCAAAATTAAAAATAAAGTTGAAATAAGAAATCATGTAATTAGAAATAGAATAAAATCAAATAGAAAATCAAATCACATAGCCACAAAAATCCAAAATGTCAATTCATGGAATTAAAGAATAAATGAATAAGTGAGTAAATAAACAAATAAATTGATAAGGGTATAAAAATAAATATCAGACGTATGCAATTAGAAAAATCAATAAATTAGTAATGCAACGGATTATAATTTAAATGTCAAACTCAAACCCTCAAAAATAAAAAATAAAAATTCATTTCATGTAATAAATAGTCAAGTTAATACTTATCCTATCTCGGAAAATGAAGTAACCAAAATCAATAACACGCCCAAGTGGGCTATGCCAAAAGAAGTGTCCAAGTGACCTATTATGAAAGATTGACTAAGTAACCTGGGGTGAATGTGTGCAAGCTAGAAGGTGCCAATTGCATCTAAATGGGCCTAAGGTGATGCCTAATGGGCCAAGTGTATCTAAATGGGTTTAGGGTGCCTACGTGGGCTTAAGTCTAAATTAGGGTTGCCAAGAGTCATAACGGGGTTAGATAAATCCCTCAACCAAAGCCTCCGAAGTGGCTCAAAAAATGTAAGTAGTATGAGTAGCTATGGGCCACCAAGGAACTACTGTAAAGTATCGAACAAGTATCTAATAGGACATGTGATAGGAGGACAAAATTGAGGGTCTACAAGAACAGTTGGGGTTATTAAAGTAAAACATGGGAAGTGGCAAGTTGGAGGGAACGACTCCCTAATTGATTGGAGACTTCCTACATATATATATTTTTGTATTTTTTGATAAAAAAGAGAAAAACGACTCTTTAATTTTGGGTTTTCTTCTCTTCATGAGTTTTTTGGGATTGTATTTTGTGAGGGAGTGTTTGAGATATTTTGGTTGTATTTATTTGAGCTTTATTTGGGAAGTTATGGAGAGCTATTAGGATTACACTATAAATGTTATAATTGTTTATCTTTGTTTTTATTTTTGTATGTATTTGTTTTATTTTATTCATTACCTTGTACATATGTTATTTCATTTATTTTGATATCCCAAATATTATTCTCTTTTAGTTTTCTTATTGGTCTCTCTTTTTTTGCTTGTGGAATGAATCAAATAAAAAAATATTATTTGAAAAATTATTTTTAATGAATGTTTTTCTAAATAAATGGAAATTCTTTAGGGAATAAAGATTTAATCTTTTTAAATAATTTTTTTTATGGAAGTGTAATTATCTTATTTAATGACTTGAATCTTTTCCTAAATATTTTTTTTTTCAAAAAAATAAATTGTAAAACCAATTTTTATATGAAAGTTTAAAAAATGAAAAAAAAAAAAACATCTTTAGAATAAAACTGAAAAGGAAATAAAAATCTTTTTTTAATAAAATGGAATTTCTCTTTTTAACAAATTGAGGTTTTTTTTAATAAATTATTTTTTTAGATTAGAATCTAGTGTCACATTTTTAATAAGTTTGAACATTTTTTTCTTAAATTTTTTATAATAAATTTAAAAAAAAATTTTTTTTTTAGAATAAAACTATGATAACTTTGTTTTTAAATAAATTGCAAAGTTTTTCTAAATAAATTTGAAAGTTTTTTTTATAACGTAAATTAAAATAGTTTTTTAAATATTTCCTAATTCAAATAGAAATTAGTTTTTGTAAATAAAATTGTGAAAATATCTTTGTTTTGAAATAAAAAATAAATAATTTTTTTTAGATGAACGTGTAAATATATATCTTCTTTTTTAAAAAAAGAAAAAAAAAAGCAAAATTTTTTATTAATAAAAGTTAAGAAAATTCCCTTATTTAAAATAAAATTTTGAAAAATCATATTTTTAAATAAAAATTGTAATAAACTTTTTTTCCATAAATAAAATTGTAAATGGACCTTGTTTCTTTAATAAATTTGAATTGAAATATCTTTAGAAGATAAATTTGTAAAAAATATATGAGTTTAATACACTTTACCCTCCAACTTATAACATGTTTTGCACATTGCCCATTCAAGTTCAAAATTGAGCAATGTACTCTCCATCCTTTCTAATTGCATGCAATGTGCATTTTTTTAGAGATGTTAATTTTTTTTTTGGATGAAAAGGCATGTGTGTTCTGTGTGACTAGAGGCAAAAGTGTCTTTTTTGCTATAAGTGATGGCAAAAGGGTCATTGTAATTTTAAAACCCCACACTATAGTCCTTCTCTCCCGCATCGACCGTTCCTCTTCTTGCATCTGGTAGCGAAACCTCAAGCCAAAGCCCTAAAATCTCAAAGAAGCTAATGCAAGGCTACCATTGAAGAAAAAACATGGAGTTCAATTGTCTTTCAATTTCTTTAGGATTAAGGTTTTATTTTAATCTTTTAGAAATTTTGAGGAAATTTTGGGAAAATTATGGGAGAATAAAACTCAAGCAAATTGAGGGTTAGGGTTTTTATATTATTGTTTAAATTTTTATGTTATGCTTTCGATTTAGGGTTTCGGTTTCGTTTTCATGTTTCAAAAAACTAAGGGAATTTTTGAGGAAATTTTAGGGCAATTTTTAAGGGTAAATTTGGGAAATTTATGGGAAAAGTTAAACTCAAGAAAATTGAGGGTTAGGGTTTTAATATTAGGGTTTTAATTTTTATATTATGCTTATGGTTCAGAGTTAGGGCTTTATTTTCATGTTTCAGAAAACTAGGGGAATATTTGGGGAAACTAAATTTGGTGCTTAGTTGTAGTTTGTTAGGACAATTTTAATTTTTCTTTCCTTGCAATTAATGTTGCATTATTGATTTACCTAATATGAACATAGCTGCAATTTATTATGTGTTTGTAGATTGACCATCTCAATATTTTACCATAAAATAGCATTATGGAGGGAAGTTGAGGGGCAACAAGAAAAGTGTACCAAAGACTAATGATTATATGGGTGGCAAACTAGATTGTATTGATAATTGTGACTCGGATTTAATGTCATTGATTGAGCTGGATGATATAATGAAGCATTTAGGATATAAAGATTGCTTAGGGTATTACTATGCTAAGAAAAATGGAGAATTAATATGATGCTTAACAAATCAAATTGTGTTAAAGACGTGTAACTCATTGTCAAAGGATGGGGAAGTAGATGTGTTTGTCAAGCATCCAAAGGTTTTACTTCTACCTAAAACTGAAATTGGGCCTTCAACTATATGTAGTCAACCTATTGGAAGTGTGTGTGAATGTGAAGACTCTAGGACCAATGTTGCAGCAACACCTAATGTAGATGAAGTTGTTGATGAAGCTAAAGATTCATCTAGCGAGGGTGAGTTTGTTGATGATGAGTATTCTGTTAGTGATGATGATGACTTGTATGATAATTATGTTGATGCTAACGAAGAATGGGTTGGAGTAAAAAGCAACGAAGAGAAAGATAAGAGAGTTGAGGAGGAAAACATAATAGTGAATGATATGAAGGGTGAGGAAAACCTTTGTGATGTTGACATGAGAACTTTAGACAATGGTAGTGAAAAAGAAAGTAATAGAGATAAGCCTCGGTATCCTCAATTTGCAGCTCATGTAGACATAGTCAATCCTCAGTTTAGTGTAGGGTTGTTTTTCATTAGTGCAACCGAGTTTAGAGTTGCAGTGAGGGAATATGTCATAAAAAAATGGAAAAAATGTGAAGTTTGTTAAGAATGAGAAAGGCAAAGTAAGGGTAGTATGCCCAGTCGGATGTCCTTGGGTGGTTTATGCAGCTCAAGTAAGGGATGAGAAGACCTTTCAAGTAAGGACTTATAATGTGGAGCATACTTGTGGCCGGGTATTCAAAAATAATAATCTGACCTCAAGGTACTTGTGTAAGAAATATGTTGACCATTTTAGAAACAACCCCAAGTTATCTATTGGAGCATTCATGAACACGGTGAGAAGTTCACTTGCATGTGAGGTATCTCCTAGTCAAGCTTATGGAACAAAGAAGAAGACACCGAAACAAATACAAGGAACCTATATTGAACAATATGCTAAGCTTTCAAACTACTATGCTAAGATCAAAAGAACAAATCTGGGTTCAACAGTGATTATGAAAACAAAAATGGTTCATGACAAGGTCGTGTTTGAAAGAATATATATATGTATATATATATGTATGCTATGATGCATGCAAGAAGGGGTTTTTATCTGGGTGTAGAGCAGTGGTTGGTCTTGATGGGTGTCATCTTAAAAGGCCACACCCTAGGCAATTATTGATAGCTATTGGCATTCAGCCAAATAATCAGATCTTTCCAATATGTTTTGTTGTTGTGGATGTGGAATCAAAAGATAGTTGGTCTTGGTTTCTACAGTTACTAATTGAAGATCTTTCCATCAACAATTCAAAGGCTTCGGTTTTCATTAGTGATAAAAAAAAAGTATAAAATTATGAACTTGTGTTTTCTATTTAGTCCTAGCTATATTTGATGGTTTAAGTGCTATTTTTTTTTTATTGTCTTTCCATTTCATTTCTATTTAAGCCTAATTATATTTTGTGGTTGAATATGATTGTATCATATTCAGATTAAATTGAGATTTTAGGTTGAAGTTGCCTAAATTTATTAATTATATATAACCACTGTTGCATGTGTCATCCATGCACTAGTATTGGGCCACACCTAAGGTTTTATTTGCCATTACATGTGCCACCCACATTGTCTATGGGACTTATCTATAGCTACTATTGCTTATGCCACCCACATGGAAGGGGGTGTCCTCTATTTCCATTGTTCTTCAAGGGTGCATTATAGTCCAACAAGATAAATAGAGTGATATTTTCTAATAGTTTAAATGTACATTGTTAATTTATGTATGCATGGTAGCATGTTTTAAGTTTTAAGATTAATTTTTTTTTTCCATTTTTTTCTTCTTTGGTAGTGATGTAATTTTTGTGTGCAGGGGTTGGTGCATGCTATTAAGGAATCATTGCCTAACTTAGAGCATAGACATTGTTTGAGAGATTTATACAATAATTCCAAGCAAAAGTTCAAGGGATTAGCATTGAAAGATAAAGTTTGGAAAACAACCACTGTTTCAAATGTCCCTACTTTTAGTAGACAAGTGGAGTGGGTGAAAAAAGAAGATAGAGATGCTAATAATTAGTTAGCCTCCAAGCTGGCAATTCATTGGTAAATATCCCATTTTGGCACTTCATTTAAGTGTGATATCTTATTAAACAATTTGTGTGAGTCATTTAATGCAACTCTTGTTGAAGCAAAACAAAAACCAATATTGAGTATGTTGGAGGACATAAAGGTATATTTGATGAGAAAGATGAATGCAAGGAGGATCTACATGGCTAAGTGGGATAGATTGCTATGTCCCAACATCCACAACATTTTGGAAAATAATAAGGTTGAGGTAGTTGTCTGCATACCTACTTGGACAGGTTGATTGTAGTTTGAAATCAATTGCATGCATGATGCTAGATATGTTGTCGATCTTGCAATCAAACTTGCAAATGCAGAAGATGGGACTTAATTGGTATCCCTTGTGCACTTGCAGTGACAACCATATTTGATAGGAATTTGGAAGTAGAAAACTTTGTGCATCCATGCTATCATGTGGCAACATATAAGAGGGCTTATCAACACTTCCTCAATCCAATGAATGGAGTTGATATGTGGCCACAACAAGGATTGCCTATAGTGCATCCTCCACACTATCATAAACAACTCGAAATACTAAAGACATTGAGGAAAAGAGAACCTGATGAACCAACTCATAATGTGTCCAAACTAAAGAGAAATTATTTAGTGATGAAGTGCAATGCATGTGGCAAAGAAGGTCATAAAAAAAGAACTTGTAAATCAGGGAGAGGTTCGCATGAGACTCAGTTGGAACAAGGCACCCGACAATCAACTACAGCCTCGGGAATTACACAATGATATGGAGTATTAGGAAGACAATTTTTTTTTTGTTCATTTTTTGGGATAGTTTTTTGGTATATTTTATATGAATGTACACAGTTGTTGGATTGGGTGGAAAGGACAATATTTGGGGAATGATACTTTTTTGTTATAGGTTTGTACTTGTTAGGCACCATGGGAACACTTGTTTTTATATTATCATGGTATGCCCTATTTTGTAAGTAACACAGGCTATAGTGATATGTCATAGGATGCAAATGCCTTACATGATTTTGTAAGTAACACAGGATGAGCAACTTATAATGATTATGTAACTAACATAGGCCTTTTTTGTTGTCAGTATTTGGCATTGTCTGGTGCCAACTATTTTTCTTGTTTTCTATGGGATTGGATGGTATGTTGTTTAGTGCTTTGTGCTATGTGGATTTGGATGGTATATAGTTTAATGTAAGGTTTTTTTTTTTTTTTTTTTTGTTAATAGGATTGGTTGCCATCTAGTGCAAGCTGTCAATTGTGCTTTCTATGTATGTATATTGCAAGCTATTTTTTTAGTATGTCAATTGTGCAAGTTGTCTAGTACAGGCTGCTCTCTTGATAATATATGTCTATGTCATAGTTTTGCACAAAAATTTCAAGGTAAGATATCTTTAAATTATGCCTTTAAATAGGGCAACATTTGAAATGCTAATAGCAAGGTCCCTTATAGAAGCTAATACCAATATTAACACTTCAAAATTTGATGGAACTCAATGACATAAAACAAAGAGTTGCATATTAAACTTGGATATGAGCTACATATTCTAGATAACTGCATTTTCTCATAATGCATATTGCATATTACCAAAATAAATCATCTGAACACCATGAATTAAAAGTCAAAGTGTAAAAAACCCAAAATCAAATTTGTAATTTAATTTGTTCATTTCATTATCTATAAAATTACATAGTAATTCCAGTTCCTTCCATCAAGGCCTCCACCATAACTCCTCATTTGTTCAAATGGTTTACAGAAAAAACAAAATTCAAACCTCCAATAGGGAACCTTCAACCATTCAAATAGTTTACACAAAACACAAAATTAAACCCAAGTTGGAAGCCTTCTAATTTCCAAATAGGTTTGGGAAGCCTTCATCCAAAAGACCATATTTTTTTTAAACCGAGATGACCAAAAGAAGGAAACAAATTGTCTATTTTATCATCATCATCAAAAACATACATTTAACCCTTATTCGATTCACCACAACTTTATCTTCCTTATTCTTCACAACATTCAACAATCTAGGTACTATTTGCTTTGATCTATCACACATGCGACCATCATACCAAAGCAAGAATCCACAACCTCCATATTTCTGTACCAACAAATTTAACATGTCTACAAAAACACCTAGAATAAATCTCAAAAATTAGGTAAACAAACACAATATTACCTTATATTTTTGGCATCCCAAAAACCTTATACCAGGATTTAAATTTGTCCACAATGTCATAACATGAGCCTCATTACCACAATTGCCATGGACTAGAGGATCCATTAATCTTGAACCTCTCGTTTGCCTTCACAAATCTTCAACCTCAAGGGACAAATCTTCATTTCAACCTTCAACGGTCTCTTCATGGAGAAATCTTGAGCTATGTGGGATTCTAGGGCTAGAGAGATTATTTAGGGATTTTCTAAATTTCTACCCCACGAACAAGAAGAATTTGGAGTTTCAACAACAACTTTGTGGGATTGGCATTATAGGGCTTTGAAGAAAGAATGGGGAAGATGAGGCTTAAAGGTGGGGATTCTAGAAACGAGTAACGGTCGAGAGGAGGGCTGATGCAGATTGGGGGTTTATACCAAAAAAAGACACTTTTACACTTAGTCATGTGAAGAGCACATGCCTTTCCATCCAAAAAAAAAAAATAATGGTGTCTCTAAAAAAAAATGCACATTACATGCAATTAGAAAGGATGGAGGGTACATTACTCGATTTTGAACTTGAAGGTGCAAGGTGCAAACACGCTATAGGGGGGGGGGGGGGGGGTAAAGTGTATTTAACCCAAAATATATTTTAAAATAATTTATAAAAATCGTTTTTTTTTTTTAATTGTAAAGGTCATAAAAATTCATTCTTCTAGAAAAAGTAAATAAAAATTATTTTTATTGTCAAATTAAAATTTTTAATAAATGCTTTCAATAATAATATGTGTGCAAGTAACTTTCTTGAAAATAAAACTTAAATACAAAAATAAAATTAAATCAAATTGCTTATTGAAAATAAATTGAAACTTTTTGTAAATAAATAAATTGAAATTATTAATTTGAAAATGTTTTAATAAACTCCTTTGGAATTTCCTAAAAAAGTAATTTCTAAAATATTTTTTTAATCAGTTTAATAAATTGATTTGTATAATTCTCTTTTAATTTATTTTGTAAATTCTTCTAATCTACTTTTATCACTATTTTCCAATATATTGATTTATGTCTTTCTTAATCTTGATATCCATGAATAGCTAATTAACTGTTACAATTCCTTTCATTGGTTTAGTGGAGACCTAATCTTAGGGCTTCGAGGGGTGTTATGGTTTACCATTGTACCTTCCCGATAGGTAACCTGATTCTCGAATATAAACTCGATTTTTACAGACATGTCTTTTTTTAAATAATGAGTTCCATAGAATTTTATTTATTTATTATTTTGTTTCCTCTTTTTCAAAATAAACTAAAATAAGTGGTGACTTCAACTTTTTTTAAAAATCAAATTTTCACCAATGAAACAAGTTTTGCCATCAAGTGGAGATGCACGCGAAAAATGCGAGTCTACATATAAATATAGAATAAAAAAGTGATAAAATTTAAAAATTCACTTATATTGTTTTGTCATAAATGATTCGCCAAGTTCCTTTCACTAAACAAATTTAGTGATTTTTTGGTGTGATTGATCTTAAATGATTTATAAAAATTTATTATCAAATGAACTTAAAAAGTTAGATCAATCATTTTTTTTTCACTTAAGTGGTTGGATCTTATATCAAACACCTACTAAGTTACAATGACATGATTGATTTTAGTAGAGTTGCTACAAGAAAAAAAATGTCTTCCTTAATGATTGTTGACCATCAAGTATTGAGATATATGTCATATCTCAATCACTAAGTTACTATGTTCATATATGTCATCTATGTAGTAGGGGCACAATCATTCTTAATATACACTGTTAAGGTTGGTATCTTTCATCACTCATCATGTCAAGGTAGGTATCTTTCACTAATGATCATTAGTTGAGGTTGGTCGTCACATATATAATAGTTTTCTTCACATCTATTATGGTTATATGAAAGATATGTTGAGGTGACTACATATGTCAAGGTTTGATGTCATGTATATGTCATCATTGCCTCTCCATATATATCAAGTTCAAGTATCACTTAAGAGATTGTTGTCTTCACATATATCAACTTAGATGCCACATATGTCATGTCATGGTTGTCACTAAGTTTGCTAAGGATAGTTATTAAGTTTGCCCTTGAAATTTTTATTTTTATTTTTGTTTTAAAATTTAATTTTTAATTTAAAATTGTTAAATGGAGTATTTGTTTAAGTATGATAATGATAATAATAATAATAATTAAATTATTCATATTTTATTGTTTTAAATAAATTTGAATATTAAAAGTAAAAATTCATAAAACTATTTAAAGTTATATCTATGTTCTATATAGATCAAAATCAATACCATCTAAAATTAAATTTAAAACATTTTATAATATAATATTATAAATTTGAACTAAAAGTTCCACATTCATATACAATTAATACAATCAACATATACAATCAATTTTATGGACTCTAATTCATGGAGAGTTTGCACATAATAATAGTAGATTACGAACTTGAAAAATTAATTAAATTAGATTTAATCAATTTAATTTCATAGAATATTGAAGTACAATTAACTCTTTGTAGTATGATATTGAGTTAATTTTAAAATTGGATTATAAGGAAGACAATATTTTTCTATGATTTTAGTGTCTAGTAATCTTTACTCAAGTGTACACTATTTGATGACATATTATTTTGAGGGATACTTGAGTCTTTATTCATGTATGCATAAAAGTGTTTTGATAAAAACATAGGATTACACAAGTACTTATAAATTAATTTTTTTGGATTGAGTTAATTAATTAATTGAAGTCTAATAGGACTATTTAATTAATTATGACTCAATGGGTTAAATTAAATGACTCAAGCCTTAAATAGGCTCAAGTCACTTAAGCTCGTAAGAAGGTTTATATAAACCCCTTGGGGTTTAGGGTTATAAAATAAGATGATTTGCTACTGTATTCCAAAGAGAAAAAAAACCCTAAGCTCCATCCTTAAGAGATAATTCTACCATTCTCCATTGCCAATATCGAAGTCATTTAATGTCTTTTTGTCATATCATCAATAACCTAGCACACAAAAGAGAGTATTTTGTACATCAACTTAACAACATGATATAATTCAATTTAAGTAATTAAACATATTTAATAAAATAATTTTAATTATTAAGTTAAGATAATTAATCTATTCTAAATCTCAAATCTCTTTTACCTAATTTTCATAAATCTAAGTAAGTTTCTTGCATCAATGATTACATATCCATGACCCAATTTTTTTTATAATAAATATGTTACGATTGTTTATATAATTTGACTTGATTACAATATTTTTTTTATATGGGTTTTTAATAAACATATTTATTATTTAAAGTTAATGAGAATAAATTAAATATTAATTACAATAAATAAGCATAAATATATTAATTTAGTGATTTAGAAAAACTTTTTAGTTAACTTTATTAAATAAATTTAATACCTTAAGAAAAAAACAAAATAATAAGTTTTAAATTAACAACTTAATAATAATTTTACTTAAAATCAATCTAAATGATTAAATAATAAAAATTAAGTTATATCACACACCCTTTAATAACCTTTTCCTATTATTTCTTTGGAAAATGCGTCCAAATAAGATGTAAATTTAAATATATTTAGGAAAATGAAGAAGAAGGTATTAGAGAAGAAAGAAAATTATTGCATTCCACCTTTTCCTTTTTTCTTTTTTCTTTTTAATTGTTTTGCTTCTATTTCAGTATTTTCCTTCTTTCATTTTTCCCATGGTTTTGAAGAGGCAAATTAGTCTTCATAGTTGAGATTCAAATTAAGAATTTGAACCTCAATTATAATAAACATTCAAGATATAAAAACAGAAGTTGAATATGAAAATAACTTTTTCATCAAATTAAAGACTGAATAATGGTTGAATAATGAACAATGAACTTGATATACATTTCAAATTTGCCAAAACTAAAATGGTTCCTTAAAAAGTCAGAATTTTAATGCTTGGGTTAAATTAGCCCAATACCATATATTATCTCACACAATTGGGTTGATACAATAGGAAGGTTCCCAAACTCTCAATGCAATTTAGAAAAGACTAAGAAGGTGGTGGAAAAGTCTTGGTGGAGTTTCAAAGCCTCTTTGAACTCCTTCAAAGGTTTCAAGAATGCCTATAAATGAGCAATTCATGATTAATGCTTCTTTAAAAGGCTTCAAGGTCCTTTTAAATATTTCAAGATTTTTCAACAACTATTCAATTTCTTCAAAGCTTTGAAGTGGACGATACTCATGTTCTTATGAACACAGATATTGATTCATATATTTGTATATTCTACCTACACATTCGTATTCTTGAGTCGTGTTACGTTCACTATGATGTGGAACGAAACTTATGTCCTAACAAATAGGGACCAAGACAAATTGCTTCGAACATGACATATGATTCATATTATAGATAACACGAATGGATGCCCGTATTCAGAGGAACATAAACCAAAACTCGTGGTCACAAGAAGACAAACCAAAGTCTGTGGTCACAAGAACACAAACCAAAGTCCGTGTTCACAAGAACACGGGTAAAAAATTATCTCTACGTGAATTCAGTTACATGAATTCAGAAAATATTTTATATTGTAATTCGTATAGATCTTGACTACTAAGGAATTGACATGTGTATTCACTAAAGGTATAAAATCTAAGAAAAATTTTAGAAGAGGTTTGACAAAATTAGTGTAACAACAAGCTTCTCTTAAGATTTTCAAGTTTCAAACTTCACGATTGAAATATGTGAAAGACATTTTAAAAAAAAAAAAAATCATAAATTGATCAAATCAAAGCTCAAGTCTTACTAATACTCACATTATACCAAAATCCAAGTCAAACTAAAACTAGGATAAGCTAAGAGTCAAGGCACAAATCAAATTAAATCCTAAATTAAGTTTAAGTTTGCAATGTCAAAATTTCAAGAAAAAAAAAGAAAATAAAAAAACTTTTATTTTGACATCTAAGTTTGTCAAATCCTCAATTATTATCACTTAGAAGAAATTATTTAGTATTTGCTTGTATACACTTTTTTTTTTTTAAATAAGAAACTTTATATAATAGTAATAGTACAAAAAATATAAATTTATATTATTCCTTCAATAATTACTTTCATAAATTTTAAAATTTGTAATAATTTTTTTTTTATATCTCAATTTTTTAAAATTATTATTTTTTAATGTAAGTTCTTAAAAAAAAAAAAATTGTATCTCATGTAAAAGTGACTATTATTTTCGAATTTTAAAAATAGAAAATGGGAAATATGTCCAAACCAACACTTAAAAGATTATGGGACAATTGTGTTTTGGACCCAGATGGGTCCAAAAATTAAGATTTGGCATATAAAAATTGCATAATTGATGAGAATGATATAAAATGCGAAGAGACTAATATACCCTTCAAAACTTTTTTGAGTATTTTCTATCATTTTTATCTTAATTTTTTTAATAATTATTTTGAAAATTTATTATTTTTAGAAAACTAATTTTTTAAAAAAAATATATTCTAAAAATATATCATTTAAAAAAAATAATTTTGACATATTTTTAGTTATTTTTTACATACATAATTTTAAAATATATATTTTTCAAAATGTTTGATTTTTAAATAATAATAATAATAATAAATGGGTGTATTTTTTCCAAATTACTAAATTAAATTAAATTTTATTGAGGTTTATAAAATGAATAAAATTTAAATGAATGTTTTTCTACTCTTTTTATTTTCATAGTCAATAAAGGTCATTTTTGAAAAGATAAAAAATTTATATCATTTTTATCAGTTTTCACACTTTCTCTAGTTCTTAAGCTTAAATGATGAATTTATATAGACCAAAACTTAATTTTTAGGCCTAACTAGGCCCAAAACACAATTGTCTCAAAGATTATATCCATTTTCTTTTTTAAAAAATCAAAAATATAATTTTATCCACAATTTTTCATCAAGAAGAATTTGAAGAGCATCATACTGATTAATACAACATTGGGCATCAGGGACAAACCATCCAAGGCCACGTCCTCAATTTTATCCTCTTTACCTTAAAGCCATGTTGACGACAGTTAGGTCTGGTCTGGTCTGGGAATGAAGCCGAAGAGTGTTCTTGGGCCTAAGGCTCATTTCTCAAGGCCCAAATCAACGCCCAAGTTTAGCTGTTTGAGGCCCAAATAACAATGGGTGTGGCTTAAATGTGACGTCAGACTGAAATACTAAATTTTAAATGATTATATATCCATTAATTTAGTAAATTAGAAGGGCATACGTAGGTAGTGAATATTTATTTATATCTCAATAGTGATAATATTGAGAGAATTGGAAATAAGAATCCAAGGAATGAGTGGAGGAAGCCCAGAAGGGCACCCTTGCGGTGAGCTTCTCTACCAGGCACGTGTCCACCACGTGTCTCTTGTCTAAAAAACTGGAGTGAAATTCCACACGTCCACTCGAATGTTTGTCAGATAAGGGGAGAAACCATGGGCTGGGTTTCTTGAGAAACGAAGTAGGGCCCAAACATATGCATTGGACGGTGTGCAATGGTTTACGTGGCCTCAGCCCATGAAGGCCCATGGCTTCCACCACGTGAAATTAATGTGCATTGTTTGAGTTCCCACTTCCCACTTCCCACTAATCCTATATAGGCTTTGTCAGAGTGCTCATCCTTTTGTACAGTTTTACCCTAGCGCCCATAGGATTAATTCTAATTACAATGATAATAATAAATAAATAAATAAAGCTTATGTAATTAGTAGTAGTATCAGTTTATGCCTACTTCATTCTTTCTCTTTTTCCTTTTCTTTTTCTTTTTCTTTTATTAATAGATTTAATTTGCATAATTTTATGGATAAGATTTATATATACAATATATATCACTGTCAAAGGTGATTTATTATTATATAAAAAATGAATTGTGCAATAATAATAATGTAAAAAGTAGATAGGGAACGTCTTGACATAAAAGTTGTGTATATCTATATAATAAAAAGAGATATGTTATATTTTATTTTATTCTTTTTAGTTTTCAATAAATAAAGAAATTAAAAAGGATATTATGAATTATTGGGCCCTGTTCATCGAAATTGGAGTCTAAAGGACTAAAAGTGTGTACATTTTTCATAGGAAGTAATAGGATAGATGGAAAAGATATGAAAGGAGTTATAGAAATGACAAGTGAGAAATTGAGAAATGAAAAAGAGGAAGAGTGATGACTGATGATGTGGAATGGGTGGGAGACTAAGAGGGTTGGGAGAGGGAGAGAGAGAGAGAGAGAGAGAGAGAGAGAGAGAGAGAGAGAGGAGAGGGGTTTAAAAGTTAAAAATTCAACACAAACCAACGAGCAGGGGCGGAGCAGAAGAGATGAAATGACGCGGTGGGGGGCAATTTTTCGCGAATCACTCATGACTCAATCCACGCCACACGTGTCTCCTCCACCTTCTTGTAACTGGACGACCTTTTACATCCCCCACTCAGCCTTTGCACTTCTTTCCACTTTATATGCCCATCACTCACCCCAGCATTCCTTCCACAACTCTCTCTCTCTCTCTCTCTCTCTCACTCAGAGCCATGCAAGCTTCTCCTGGCTTCTCCTCCACCGCCATCACCTCTGCTCCTGAATCACCTGCTCCTACTAAACTTCACCCACCGCCATCCAAACTTCTCATCCAAACATCAAACCCACCACTCCCCCTCAAACTTATTGCTCCATTAACCTCTCCTCTTGCAACTAAATGGCCTTCTCACCTCAACCCACTTCAGAAACTCGCTGCCTCTGCTCTAGACATGGTTGAGTGCCTCCTGATCCACCAATTGGACAACAAACACACCCTCCCCAAGCCCCTCGACCCCGCTGTTCAACTTGTTGGCAACTTCGCCCCAGTTCGGGAGTGTCCTGTTCAGCACGACCTCCAGGTGCTGGGTCAGCTTCCGCCAGCTCTCCGTGGCGTCTACTTGCGAAACGGCGCCAATCCCATGCTCTCTCCAGCCGGCGGTCACCACCTCTTCGACGGTGACGGCATGATACATGCTGTTACCTTGGGCCCAGGCAACGGAGCCAGCTACAGCTGCCGGTTCACCCGCACGAGCCGGCTGGTGCAGGAAGCCGCATTAGGAAGGCCGCTGTTTCCCAAACCGATCGGTGAGCTGCATGGCCACTCTGGGATAGCTCGGCTGGCGCTGTTCTACGCCCGCGCCGCAGTGGGCTTGGTGGATGGATCACGAGGCACAGGTGTCGCAAATGCTGGCCTCGTCTATTTCAACGGTCGGCTTCTCGCCATGTCAGAGGATGACCTGCCCTACCACGTGAAGATCAACGGCGATGGAGACCTGGAGACCACCGGCCGCTTCGACTTCTCAGGACAGATGGACCGTCCGATGATAGCGCATCCCAAGGTGGACCCCATAACAGGGGAGCTTTTCTCTCTCAGCTACAACGTGGTGAAGAAGCCCTACCTCAAGTATTATAAGTTCGGCACGTGCGGAGAAAAGTTACGTGAGGTATCGATTTCCCTCCAACAACCCACGATCATCCACGACTTCGCTTTAACGGAGACCTCCGTGGTGATCCCAGACCACCAGGTGGTTTTCAAACTATCGGAAATGGTTCGGGGCGGCTCACCTGTTATCCACGACCCGAATAAGATCTCCCGCTTCGGAGTCCTACCCAGAAACGATCCCGACGATTCCAGAATTCAGTGGATCGACGTCCCCGACTGCTTCTGTTTCCACCTCTGGAACGCCTGGGACGAGCTCTCCAGCTCCGGTGACAGAATCGTGGTGGTGATTGGGTCGTGCATGAGCCCCGCAGACTCGATCTTCACGGAACGGGTCGACCCACTTCGGAGCGAGTTATCGGAGATCAGACTGAACTTAACGACGGGAGGGTCAAGCCGGCGGGTAATCGTGGCGGGGATGAATCTGGAAGCGGGGCAAGTGGACAAGCGCCGGCTGGGAAGGAGAACACGGTACATATACCTGGCGATAGCAGAGCCGTGGCCCAAATGCTCGGGCATGGCGAAGGTGGATTTGGTGACGGGAGAGGTAACCAAGATGATGTACGGCGAGGGAAGGTTCGGTGGGGAGGCGTGTTTCGTGGGGGCGGAGGAAGGAGGAGAAGGAGAAGGGTGGTTGATGAGTATAGTGAGGGACGAGAAGAGGGAGAGGTCAGAGCTAATCGTGGTGGAAGCTGACGACATTAAGCAGGTGGCTTCGGTCAGGTTGCCGACCAGGGTTCCCTACGGCTTTCATGGGACTTTCGTTGATTCTCAACAATTAAGGGGACAGCGTGTCTGTTAATAATATCATAAGTTGCTAACTTTCTATTATAAAAATGTATATAATATGGGTGAATGAAGTTTGGTGGATTATTATTATTAACTTTTGGCGGCTTCAGGAGATTTTTGTTTTGTCTGTTTATGGAGCTCATATCATATATATTTGGTATTTATTAAGATCTACCTTCAAATGAAGGCCCCCTTCTTTATTTGAGTTGGGGGAGTAGTTGCTTTGACCCGGAGATGAATATTGACGGCCCCTGCATGTGCAAGTTAAAAGTCTCAGCTCTGGCGCACTTGTCACACTCATGGCCAGCAAATTACGCTGTATTAATGCGACCATTGTCCACGTAATTCAAACTCACTCATTCCGTTGGCTGGCATCGTCGAGGTGAGTAGAGCCGTGGCTTATAAAGGGCCATTCACTTGCGCAACATGATAAGGTGACAGCTCAAATGAATACATCATTATTTGGTACTAAAGCTTTTGGAATCAGACCGGATCCATCGCACCGGTTGAATCGTCAATGGGTCAATTGATCGATGACGCGTAGTAGGTCGGTCATGTATGATGATGTGTCTAGTTCGGTTCACTTATTTGGAGTTCCAACTATCAATTGCCAAACCCATTCTTGAAATGCTTAAATTGGGTGGGGAGTCCGGACTCGAATGCGGACCTTCTTTGGTATGGAGGAGATGACCCACTAATGCACCAAGGTTTCCTTTAATATAAAGTAGCATTTTGAGTAAGAATATAAAACTAACAAATATGAATAAAATTAAATTATTTTATTTTATTTCAATTTTTGATATATGATGTCTTTTAATAATTAAACCTTATAATTTTATTATTTAATAAAACTATAAATATTAATACATTTGCATTTTATTTATCACTTTTTGGTCATATTAATAAAATTTTAAATTTTAAATTTTAATAATATATAAATTATATATGTATGGTATCATACTAACACTATAATTCTATTGTGATTTAGATCACTAATCTAATTAATAAATTATGATTTAAAAACTTTTTCAATTCAATGATGAATTCCGATTTTGAAAATGTTAGTCTTGACTATGGCTCACAACATAGGGTTCCAAATTTGACTTCAATCACTTATAGTGTCAACTAATTGAGTCATTATCTAATACCTATTTGTAAATAAAAGGAAAGATTTTGGATTACCTTTAAAGATGTCCAAAAATCTCAATATGATTGTTTCACTAATAAATTTTTTTATCCTAAATCATGAATGGAATTACAACCCTTGAAAATTTTCGCTACTCAAGAATCTTTATCTTTATTTTTACAAAGAAAACAAAAAGGAAAAACTTGAAGAAATGACCTTAAAAAGAAAACTTTCTTCTATTATTAAAAAAAAAAAAATAGATGTTTAGTTTTTTTTTTCTTTTTAATCTTCTTTATATTTCCAATAGCAGTTCTCGGGTAGTTAGAAACTGCTCCCTTTACCTCGATGTTTATTTTATTTTATTTATTTATTTGTTAATAATATATCCGGGTCAAGTCACCCACTTGGGCATCTAAACCATGCCCAAAAATATGAGCATGTTTGGCAAAGTTTTAATAATAGTTTTCTATTTTTAAAAATAGAAAATGGTTTTTAAAAATTAATAATATTGTTTAGTTTGTTGTAAAATAAGGATAAATGCAACGCAAATAAAGTAGTAGAAATAAAATATATCTTACTTTAACAATATATATATATATAATGGGAAGAAGAAATCAGAGAAGAGAGTTGAAAAAGTTGAGAGAATGAAAGATAGAGAGAATAAAGAAAGTAAGAAACTTCTTTCTTGCTTAGGAATGCATATTATAGGGGATGGGAATCCCTTCTATAGGTTTTCCAAATGACTTCCATTAATATTCCCATTAATGAATATTAATAGAACTCATAAATAACATGAATGGTTTTCATTAATGAGTATTAATGGAAGTCATAAATAATACTTAATTAACATTTATTATAATTAATGTGGTGGCATTCATTACTTCAGTTATAACACTTCCCTTTGGATGTCCACCACATTGAAGAATGTCTCATTAAAACCTTGCTAGTAAAAAACCCTATGGGAAAAACCTAGCGAAGAAAAAAGAATACGATATTCTTATAATTCTTTAAGTTGCTCTTGGTATGTTAGGACTGCCTCGTTAAAAAATTTGTCAGTAAAACCTAGTAAGACAAAACCTAGATGAAGAAAAAAATAGTACAGTACACTAACACCTTTTTACAAGCATACTCCCCCTCATGTCGATATCATTGAGTTGGCGCCTTCCAATCCTGTGTATTAACTTCTTGAATGTTGAGGTTGGCAATGATTTTGTGAATAAAACTACTAGATTATTACTTTAGCGTATTTGATGCACACCAATTTCACCACTCTTCTGGAGTTCATGTGTATAAAAGAATTTTGGTAAAATGTGTTTAGTTCTATCTCCTTTACTATAACCTCTTGTTATTTGTACAATGCATGCAACATTATCTTCAAATAATATTGTCAAGTCACCTTTGATAGAGGAGAGTCGACATGATTCCCGAATATGCTAGATCATAGACCTTAGCCATATATATTCATTACTTGCTTCATGAATTACCAGTATTTCTAAATGATTTGATGATGTGACCACCATTGTTTGTTTGACAAATCTCCATGAAATAGCAATATCGTTGCAATTAAACACATATCCTGTTTGTGACCTACCTTTATGTGGATCTGAAAGATATACTGCATCTGCATATCCAAGCAATTGTTGCTTTGATTCCTTGGAGTAAAATAGACCCATATCAGTAGTTCCATGAAAATAACGCAATATATGTTTGATACAATTCCAATGTCTTCGAGTTGGAGTGGAACCGTATCTTGCTAATAAATTGACAGAAAAATTAATGTTTGGATGTGTACAATTGGCAAGATACATAAGTGCACCAATAGCACTAAGATATGGTACTTCAGGACCAAATAATTCTTCATTTTTTTTTCGCAAGGACGAAATAGGTCATTTTTCACATTAAGTGATCAGACAACCATTGTAGAACTTAAAGGATGCGTTTTATCCATATAAAAATGCTTAAAAACTTTCTTAATGTATGTTGATTGATGTACTAAAACTCCATTTGGAAAATGCTCGATCTGCAGGCCGAGACAAAATTTTGTTTTTCCAAGATTTTTCATCTCAAATTCCTTTTTCAAGTAATTTGTTGTTCTTGTGAGCTCTTCAGGAGTTCCAACAAGATTTAAGTCATCAACATACACTACAATAATTGCAAATCCGGTTGGTGATTTCTTAATGAAAATGCATAAGCATATAGGGTTATTCACATACCCTTCTTTTAGCAAGTATTCACTAAGGCGATACCACATGCGTCCAAATGGCTTTAATCCATACAAGGATCGTTGCAACTTAATTGAGTACATGCTACGAGGCTTTGTACTATTTGCTTCAGGCAATTTAAATCCTTCAGGGATTTTCATGTATATATCATTATCCATGGATTAGTATAAATATGTTGTGATAACATCCATGAGATGCATATCTAGTCCTTCTGAGACTGCCAAACTAATTAAGAAACAAAATATGATTGCGTCCATGACGGGAGAGTATATTTCCTCGTAGTCAATACCAGGTTTCTGTGAAAAACCTTATGCTACTAATCGCGCTTTATATCTTATGATCTCATTATTCTCATTGTGCTTTCGTACAAATACCCATTTGTACCCAATAGGCTTTACATCTTCAAGTGTTTGGACTACAAGTCCAAAAACTTCTTGTTTTGTTAATAAGTTTAACTCTACCTGTATAGTTTCTTTCCATTTTGGTCAATCACTTCTATGTCGGCATTTTTCCATATTTTGTGATTCGAGATCTTCATCATTTCTTATGATATCAGAGGCCACTTGGAAAGTGAAAATATTGTTAATAACAATATTATTTCGATCCCATTTTTCTCCTGTGTGTACATAACTTATTGAGATCTCACAATTTTCAAGTACCTGTGCCTCTTCAAGGGCTTTTTGTTCAATATGTGTCTCTTCAGGGGCTTTCTGCATTATTTGTGCCTCTTTTGGGGCTATAGATTTATCAATTTTAAACTGATCAATTATTTTGATGGTTTCTTCTAAAGTGTCAAGTTTTTCTTGTGTTCTCCTCTTCCGGGGAGTTACATTCTTTGAGCCAACAAGTCTACCACGCTTTAGGCATATCTTAGATTCACTTGTTAACTGTCTTATAGGGACATCAATTCGTGTTGGAGTATTTGCTGTCGGGATATGTGACTTTGTCACTTTCTTTGTATCAATGAATGCATCTGGTAGTTGATTTGCAAGATTTTGCAAATAAATGATTCTTTGAACTTCTAATTCACATTTACTTGTACGAGGATCAAAATGGGTCATAGTAGATGTCTTCCAACTAATTTCTTGTAGTTATTCAGGAATCGACTTTTTTCCCCCTAATGATGGGAAAACACTCATTAAAATGACAATCCGCAAAGCGGACTGTAAAAACATCGTCTGTTAAAGGTTCAAGATATCTTACGATAGATGGAGAATCAAAACCTACATAAATCCCAAGTCTTCGTTGGGGACCCATTTTAGTACCTTGTGTAGGTGCAATTGGTACATATACTGCACAACCAAAGATTCGTAAGTGAGAGATATTTGGTTGTTTTCCAAGCACAAGTTGTGAAGGGGATTCATGGTAAGTTATAAGTCGAATACAGACTAAAGCTGCAGCATGCATAATAGCATGTTCCTAGGTGGAAGTAGGTAATTTGGTTTTCATTAGTAATGGTCGAGCTATTAATTGGAGACGTTTGATGAAGGATTTTGCTAAACCATTTTGGGTATGATTATGGGCAATAAGATGCTCAATATTTATCCCTACTAACATGCAATAGTCAATGAATGTTTGAGAAGTAAATTCACCAGCATTATCAAGACGTATTGTCTTCATTGGATAATCTGAAAATTGTGCTCGTAATCTAATTATTTGTGCAAGGAATCTAGCAAATGCAACATTATGTGTAGAAATGAGACAAACATGTGACCACCTAGTAGAACCGTCTATTAAGATCATAGAATAATGGAATGGTCCACATGGTGGATAGATAGGCCCACATATGTCCCCATGTATTCTTTCTAAAAAGATTGGTAATTCAGATATGACTTTAGTAAAAGATGGTCTGACTATCAATTTACCTTGTGAACAGGCACCACATGAGTATTCATTGGGCAAAAGAATCTTCTAGTTCTTTAGTGGATGCCTATGTGAGTGTTCGATTATTCGACGTATCATTGAAAACCCTGGGTGACCTAGCCTATCATGCCAAATGACAAAACTTTTGGTTTGTTGAACTTATGATTCAATAAGCTTTATAGCTGTATTATACAAGCCAGAGGAGAAAGTCGGGAGTTTTTCCATTATAAGCTTCTGGCCATATAGAATGGAAGTAATGTAAAGATATTCTACATTATCTTAATTTATAGTTTCAATATGATATCCATTTCTATGGATATCTTTAAAACTGAGCAAATTTCTTTTGGATTTGCTAGAATATAAAGTGTCATTTATATGGAATCTAGTTTCATTTGGTAGCATTTTGTTTGCTCTTCCAAAGCCTTCAACTAAGTTTGTAGTACCATATATGGTACTTACATTAGCTTTTATAAATGTCAATTCAAGGAAATATCTTTTATCTCGAAGAATTGTGTCTGTGGTTGCACAGTCTGCGAGACATAAATCAGCCTCATTCATCTTGAGACCAAATAACACATGGATTTCATATATAACTAAAAAAACAAGACATAATGTAAATAACAAAAGAAAATTATAAGTAAATATAAGACAATAATATATTATTTGCTATATAAAGTAACATCAATCAATGTCAATATTTTCATCATTTATTAAATGGTCTATTTTTTCACTAGAACCTCCAAAGAAATCAATGTCATAGTAGGTTAGGTCCAATCCACCACCATCGATAAAGTTCATCTCTATCTCTTTTCTTTTTGATTTTATTGATGTTTGGTAAAGGTCGACCAAATGTTTGGGCATACGACAGGTACGCAACCAATGGCCCTTCATACCACATCTATAACAATTATTCTCATGGTTCTTAGGAGGTTTATCTTGTAAACACTTCCTATTTTCTTGTTTTGCTTCAGTATTGTTCCACTTCTGGTGGTGCAATGAGGTTTTTCTTTTCTGAGAATTTGATGAATTATTACTATAAAAACCATGGTATCTAGGATTTCTTCCATGACTACGTCCTCATCCACGTCTATGTCCACGAATTTGGGACAATATTGCATTCACTTCAGGGAATGGTTCAAATCCAATTGGACGAGACTGGTGATTTCTCATCAAAAGCTCATTATTTTGTTTAGCAACAAAAAGACATGATATTAATTCAAAATATTTTGTAAATCTATATTCTCGATATTGTTGCTGTAGGAGCACATTCGAGGCATGAAACATGGTAAAAGTTTTCTCTAACATGTCTTCTTTTGTGATTTTTTTTCTCCACACAACTTTAATTGAGAGCTGATTTTGAAAAGTGCGGAGTTATATTCACTAACAGTTTTAAAATCCTGCAACCTCAGGTGCATCCAATCATATCGAGCTTTTAGGAGAATCACAAATTTTTGGTGGTCATATCTTTCCGTCAAATTACTTCATAGAGTAAAAGGGTCTTTTATCGTAAGATACTCATTTTTTAAGTCTTCATGGAGGTGATGGCAAAGGAAAATCAATGCTTTTGTGCAATCCTGCAGGGATGCTTGATTTCCTTATTTGATCGTAGCTCCAAGATTCATTGCATCAAGATTTGTTTCAGCATCAAGGATCTAAGATAGATAGTTCTTTCTTGAAATGTCAAGTGCCACAAATTCGAGTTTTGTGAGATTCGACATTGTCAAATTACTTCATATATATATGACAAAACAATATTATTAGAATTAGTTATAATAAATTGATAGCATTTGTATAACTTTGATTATAAACAAAATCAAATAATTTGTTTATAACTTTTAACAATATATAACAAAACAAATCAACAATAATATAAATATGTAAAATTTTATTTTATATAAATAACTTCAAGTTTAAGATACAAGAATTACCTTCAGAGCAATTTGTGTTGATAACATATTGTAAAATAAGGATAAATGCAACGCAAATAAAGTAGTAGAGATAAAATATATCTTACTTTAACTTAAAAACAATTATAAAAAAACAAGTGTTTTTTGTTTTTTTATTTTTAAAACCGTTTTATAAAAACAACTTATCAAATATCTTTATTTTTATAAAACATTGAAAAAAGGAATTTGGTTCTTTAACTTAAAAACAAGCATAATAAATCATGGTCAAACAATAAATTAATAATAATAATAATAATA
The DNA here is from genome assembly GCF_004353265.1 of Vitis riparia. NCBI lineage: Eukaryota > Viridiplantae > Streptophyta > Magnoliopsida > Vitales > Vitaceae > Vitis > Vitis riparia. The sequence goes on along the minus strand of NC_048435.1, from coordinate 11,772,855 downwards.
ATAATAATTAAAGTACTTATTTGACTTGTATTAAAAATAAATATTAAAACTATTTTTATTTTATAGTAATTTTTGTTTCACTAGAATAAAAAAAAAAATTATTTCCTAATTAAAAAAATATTCACCTTTAACTCATATATAATCATAGATTTAATTTTTATTTTTTTAATAAGACTTGAATTTGATTTCATATTATTATAAATGAAATTCATAAAATTTTTATAAAACAAAATTAAGACATTATTTTTAAAAACAATACAAATTCTTTCATTCAAACAAACTTTTTGTTTTTTGTTTTAAAAAAACTAATTTTTAAAACATCTTGCAAAATACTCTTGTTTTTTTTTAAAAAAAAATTAAAAATTATTTTTTTGTTTTCTATTTTGAAAACGATTTTTAAAAACAAATTTTAAAACACCACCAAATGGGCCCTCTATTTTTTGGTTTGAAGCTCTCTTTGATTCCAATATTTTTCAATTAATTTGTATAAATTTTTATCCAAAACTTTTTTTTTTTTTTTTTTTTTTAATGAAAAGAGACTACTAAGTAGAATACCAGATTCAATTGAAAGATGAGCTACAATAATCTTCAAAACTAAACTTTATAACATATTTAAGAAAATTTGACAACCAAATGATTGATTCTAAATTACAAATACATTTCTTAACTAAACAATTTATTGTTTTATTTGTTTCCCTATAACTATGACGACAATTGTAAATATTTAGATCTTGAGATAACTTCCAAATATCCTCCTTTAATAAAATAATAGAACTAGGAATATCACTCTTTTTATTATAATAATCTATAACTATTCTAGAGTCACCCTTAATCTCTAGGTTAGAACCAATTGTTTTTGGCAACTAACATGTCATCTTTTAAAGTCATACATTTCGTAATAATTATTGAAGCAATACATATATGCCTACTTGCAACCATTTTTATAGTACCATCAGAGTATCAAATAACCCATCCTAAAGCACTTTTATTCTCTATCCTTGAACCATCAAAATTTAATTTGAATCTTCCATTGATCGAAGGAATCCAACAAATCCATTTTTCAACCATTTAAGGGACATTGCGTTCTTCGGTTTGAAGATAGGAGTCAATCATATAATCTTGAAGATTTTGGAAGTTTAAGGTAACTTTATCAATGACGAGAAAGAGATTGGGTTGGATCTTCCTAAAAAACACTTGTTTTTTTATGAATCCATACATTCCACAAGATAATGGAAATTTTTTCCATAGGATGCTTAAAAATTTTGCAGTTAATTTTATAGTTTTTATACATTGTTTCAAGCTAAGATAGAAAGTCACCTACATAAAGAAAAGGTGTAGGACAATTGTACTTAATGAAATTCCCTTAACAAAATGACAATATTTAAATATATGGTCAGTGTGGGTCCCTATATCAAACGGGCAAAGGGTTATCTGGGTAACGTCCATATTCATTACGAAAGTAATAAATATGTCGAACCAATATGTCAAGAGTAATCATAAATATAAACACCTAAATTCAAGCCTAAAAATTGTTACTCACAAGGCCAATTATTGGCATTTAAAGCATTAAAGAGGCACATAAACGTTACAACTCTATCAAAATAAAAGACCATCAAACATCGATTTCGGGTATGAATGAATCTCTCTAAAAAAATCATAGCACATTTCTTCCAAAAACTAACTTAAGCTTCAATAGGGCATGCTAAGAAAAACCATTCGAACACACCTTATTGTAGGTATGCTCACTATTCACTCAAATAAGCTAGTTGGAAAAAACATTGTTGGTTGTGCACCAACAATTGGCACCATCTATGAGAAACGGATTAAAAACCTCAAGTGTAGATGACTAACTTACTGAAATGTGTCCCCATTCGGTAAAAATGGATGACTAATTCCATGCATGGCAGGCTGAAATGGAAAGAATGTAAGAAAAGCATGAATAGCTCATGCAGCCCTTGCTGAGCAACTAAAAAAAAAAAAAAACAAAACAAAACAAAACAAAAAGTTATAGGTGTATATGGCCCTAAGACATCAGGCAAGCTAATTGAGTCACCACACACTTAGCCGAATGACCTTGAAGCCAACATGAAGCTAGATAATGAAAGTACCCCTATTCAATAGAGAATAATCACTACAAAGCAAATGACGAATTATCTGCCAATAGTTCACTAACCTTACTAGAACTAAAGAGTCCCAAAATAAGATAGGCTATTAGGAAAACTCGAGTAAATGAAGCCACAAGTTTAATTGGGGAAAAAGCATGAGTGAGACTCAAAATGGGGGCCATGAGTGTCAAATGCTCTGAAAAGCTTAATTGGGGCATCCTCATAAGAAATATCACCAAGCCATTTGTTGCAATGCAGGAATCCCAAACCTTAGCCACATTAAGCTTTGTTAAAAAACCCTCAGGCATAGTAAGTAGATGGTTGGATGACATATTTTCCACACTATTTGGCTTGCATATTACCAGTTACAAGCCACCCTAAGGGTTCGCAGTACTAAAGTTTACCATGTATGATAGATCAAGCGACCTTTTTGATCATTTGATACATTTTCGACAGATGATGACCTTGAATATAAATAATGACTTGCTCTTGTGCAAAGTTTTTCTAGCTAGCCTTCATGGTTTGTCTTTATCGTGGTTTCACAAATTGTTAAAAGCGGAAAAATGAAGCCAAAGTCAACTATGTGCTTACAAGCACCTAAATAAATCACTAAAAATTGAAAAATGATGCCAAAACCAGCTACGTACTTACAATCACTTAACTAAACCACTAAAAATGAAAAAACAAAGATGAAGCCAATTGCATGCTTACAAGCACCTAACTAAACCACTAAAAATGGAATAATGAAGCCGAAGTTGGTTACGTGTTTACAAGCACCTAACTAAACCTTTAAAGGCGAAAAAACAAAGTCAAAATCGATTGTATGCTTACAAGCATTTAACTAAACCGCTAAAAGCGGAAGAACAAAGTTGAAGCTAGCTACGTGCTTACAAGTACTTAACTAAACTGTTGAAAGCAAATGGACAAAGCCAAACCACATGAGCCCCAATCCTATCGCTTAAAAATGAAGCCAAACAGATGTAAACAAGAAAAAAACTTGAAATTTGATAAAAGCCAAAGGCTAAAACAAATAGGCAAACATGTAATATGTATATAAAGCTAAAACAAATACACAAGTAGCATGTATCTGATTGTTAAAAATATTGCAAAAAAACTCATAAACCATCTAAAGTATAAAATCTATATAACTTACATGCCCAAAAGAAAAATTATCTAAGTATGACAAATAAAAAACAATTACAAAACGTTAGGATTATCTAGTTTATCCAGGTGGAGGCCTAATTGACCATATTGCTTGATTGAGCCTCAATACCATTCTTATTAGGAACACCCAACCCATCCTAAATGGGGACTTCCTCATTTGCTATCGTCTCACCGTTAGAAGAAATAATAGGGACATTATTTGTAATCCTGTGTTTTTTCATACAACACTCGTACCCATAGAAAAACTTGTCATCCACTTATTTTTGGTATGATACTTCAAGTTCTTTCTTCTCTTTGGCGAAACTAACTTGAGCTTGAAATTGATCTTCAATTGAGTGCTCTCCTCTTCAGCTTTTGCCTTGGTGGATCCTATAGAGACATTGTCCAACTTTAGGTCTCAGATTTCCGCTTGAAGTGCTTCATTTGCTAGCTCCGCCTTTCATAGCATGTTGGTATCATTTTTAGCCACTTTTTGGGCTTTAACGGTGGTAGTATGAGCATCCTCAAGCTCCGTGCAATTTTTGTTGTTCTTCTACCATCTAGGTTGCATATGCCATGACCTTCTTGGTTGCCTCGAGCCTTTAGAATAAATGGTCACGTTGTCTCATTAGATTATGTACTTCGACTACAATTTAAGCAACAACCTAATTAGAAAAAATAGAAAAGCCAAGGACAAGAGAATAAGTTAAGAAAATAAACTTACCACTTTTGTCGTCTAGAAGGTAGTATACTCGTGCATGGACATGATTGCCTCGATGGCATTATACAGAGTGCCATGACGAATTTGAGCAATGAAACTCTACTCCAAATCATTATCCACTTCAACTAAAACCCTCTATATAATAGGAAAAAGATCATATCACTAACGGGTGACTCCATAACCGTGAAATAAAGAAAACGCTTCAAAATTTCGTCTAGCTCTTCTCAGCTAGGAAAATTGGTAGTGATAGTTAGGCACGATTGTTGATTCGATGGATAGTCGCCTGAAATTAGCATCGGATCTCCCATTGAGTGAAATAGGACATGATCAACATTAGATTGCTTAACGATAGGCGTAGTCAAGTAAGAACCGATCGTAGGAACTATATCAATAGACTTTGAGGAAATACCTCTCTCAAAGCCTAATTTCCCTCTCTTAGACGAATAATGGTTGGTTATATGCTGAAGAGTCTTTGATAATCTTTTCTGTTGTCTCTCATTGAAGCCAACATGGAGGTTGACAGCCATATTTTTTTCCTCTTCTTTTTCTTCTTTGATCACCACAGGGTTTGGACAATCAGTAAACCCGCTAACTTGCACTTATCTCTTTAATTCAGAGGGCTTCTTAGCAAAAATTATCACTTGTGCTTGAGCACGTTTTCTCTGTACTTGATAAGATTCAGAAATCGAGGCTTGACGTAGAGTGCCTTCTTGGCACTCCTTCTCACAAGCATCCAAATGGGCTTGTCACGCCTCAATATTCGTTAGCCGAGTGAACTCATAAAACTTAAAATCTACAGGAAATGCTTGCCAAAAACAAGAGAGGAAAAAACAAACCGAGGGAAAATAGGAATCACAAAAGAGTGTTAATGGTCTAAAACACACTTGAAATTCTTTTATGTCAAAAGTACAAAGATTTTCCTCTTAGTTGGGTTAATCTCGAACAACTTGTTAAGACGGTCCCAAGACAACTTCTCTACACACTCTACAAAGTGGTTACATTTTTTATTACTTGTATGGAGAATTTAAAATTATTATATCACCAAATAGAAGTACCAAAATGGTGAGTGGTGGAACATCAATACTTGGTAAGTCAATAGAATAGTTGAGAGAAAAAAAGTGGTTCGGACCCTCTATGGAATCGCTCCAAGATCCGAACACTAAGACGTGACATTTTGCCCATCAATTTTTAGAATTAGATAAGCCAATGACTAGCTGTAGTGAAGGGGTATGAGTCGTCAAGGTAAACCATTCCCAAGGGCTCATCTTGATGGTGTAAATGAACAAGATCTTCAAAAGGAAAAGGTCTAACTGGTACAACACGTCTAGAACACTACACCCCATAAGGATTTGGATAGCATTTAGATGGATGTAAGTGGGCGGAATCCCTGAGAAATGCACAAATTGTTTATGCAAAGACGGAATAGGAATACGAAGTCCTGTCACAAAGTGTTCCTTCATGAAGTAAATCTAGTTGTGAAAAAGCCCGTTTGTTGATAGGGTCTCGCTGCCTGAGATTGAATATCAACAAAGTTGGGAATTTGCAAGCAAACCCGAAACTCTCATTTAGGCAATTCACCAATAAGACGGTCTATTCTAGAACATCTAAATCAATAAATGTCAATTCCACTCCATTAAAACCTACTGCTCATTAAAGCAACACCCTTTCTATCCATGTAAACGAACGGAACAAACGTCGACTAGACATCTGCACGGGAGAAGTGCAAACGAATTAACTAAACATCTCTTAGACCAAGACATAGAAAACATCAACCCGATATCTTATTACTACTAAGGAAGTTTGACCCACTGGATCGCTCAAATTCATCTACAAAGTATCGTCGACTCAAAGTCGTCTTTAAAGTTATTAATTGCCAAAAATCTATGCTTTGGCTTTGAAAAGCCCTCATTAACCCTCACAAATAAACCAGAACATCCTCACAAATCACAACTCATGCAAAAATATGCAAAAACCCTAACCTAGAATAACAAAGCAAAGGTATTTCAGCACCAATAGCGAGGTTGCAGCAGCATTGACAATGAACTTTTGGCTATATATATGGTGAAAATAACAGCAACAAAGTCCCCAAATGCAACCACGAGAAAAAGTCCAATCCAGGAACAAGGGACTAAAGTCAAAAGGGTTAAAATGGCATTTCAATACATTTAAAAATGAGGGCGATGTTCGAGGTGTTTGAAAAGACTGGTTGCTTATCAATCATTGTAATCATGCATTGTCTTAAACCCTATACATTGGACATGTGCTCCTTTGGTGCCAAAACATAAATTTGAAAACTTTTCCAACAAGTAAGACAACAGTAAATTCTCTCCAATTGCCTTGAGATAATTGGGGGACATTATGGGACCTCGCATCCATCTAGGCATAAACCCATTAAGGGCTCTCTAGGTAGCATCCATATACCGAATCATTATGTTAATAGTAGTCATGTATAATTGGCAAAGACAATTATTGGCATTTAAAGCATTAAAGAGGTACATAAAACATTACAACTCTGTTAGAATAAAAGGTCATCAGACATCAATTTTAGGTATGAACCAAGCTCCAAAACAAGTCATGGCCTATGTCTTTCAAAAACTAGCTTAAGCGTCAAAAGAGAGTGCTTGAAAAAGCCATCTGAACACATTTTATTGTAAGTAAGCTTGTTGTTCACTCGAAAAAAGCTAGCCAGAAAAACCATTGTTGGTCGTGTACCAACAATCAATATTTTCAATATTTTGTTTGCAAAGATGACACATATTTTTAATTTCCAACCTTCTAGCAATCAAAAACTCACAAGTAAAGAGAGCATCTCTAATAATCAGCTATAGGGAAAACTTTGTTTTTGGTAAAAGATCTAGTTTCCAAATCTAATGTAGAATTTTGGATTTAAGGTGCACTAAAGGCTTTCTCATTGCCTAAGTTGTTTACTTAAGGGTAAACTTACCCTAAAAAATCTTATCATCAATGGGAGAATAAGGGATTGGAATTGCTTTAGTATCTACCAAAATATTTTAGGGAAGGAATGCCGAAATAGAATGGAGATTCCATTCCTTGGTATCATGATTTATAAAACCATGCACTTTGGCATCCTAATTAATGTAATGTAAATTATTTTCATCCACAAAAGAAATAAAAGGTAACATATATACCTAGTAGTCTGTCCAAAAGAAAACTTTTCTACCATCTCTTCTACACCATTTTAGGTCAGCTCCAATATATTTTTTTATGATTAATAACTTCTTTCCAAATAATGGAATCACCTTCCTTTTTTGAAATCCTAAAAAAGTTGTTATTTTTAACATATTTATCTCTCATGATCCTAGCCCAAATGCTATCATTATCCATGAGGATTCTCCACCCTACTTTAGTAATTGAGGCTTTATTAGCATCTTCATTCCTTCTAATTCCTAGACCTCCTTCAAATTTAGGTCACATATCTCATCCTAGGCTACCAAAGGAAACCCTTTAGTTTCATTAGACCCTATATTTGGTAACCATAAGAAATTCTTATTGATTTTATCTAGATTTTCATTATTTCTTTTTGTAAGTTTAAAACAATTCATAACATGAAGAGAAGAATTTGCCAAATCAACCTTTATTATAACTATTTTACTAGTTTTTGAAAGGAAATGAGCTTTCCAAGATGCCAACTTTTTCTAAGATTTAAAAATCACTTCAGAAAAAGTGCTTCTTTTTATTCTATCTTGAATTATTGGGCAACCAAGATATTTTCTAATACCATTGGAAAAAGAAATTCAAAGAGATTCCCCTAACCTTCTCTTCGTAGCCCCTTGAATATTATTAGAAATTTGAATTGACGACTTATGAAAATTAATAAGTTGACCAAACATGGCACAAAAATTATGCAAAATTCTATTAACAATAGAACAAGCATTTTACGAGGCTTTAACAAAGATGATACAATCATCTGCAAACATAAGAAAAGCAATTTTGGGCCCATTTCAATGAGTTGGAATTCCTAGATGATTTTTAGGATTCTTAAATTGTTTTACTAATTCTCTACCCAAATATTTAATACAAAGAATGAAAATTTATGAAAATAAAGGGTCTCATTGCCTAATACCTCTTGATGATTGAATTTTTTTCTTTTGAAATGCCATTTATTAATATGAAGTAGGACATTATGGAAATGTATTCCATAACCCATTCAATCCATTTGGAGTAAAAGCCTGATTTAGACAAAATTACCCTAATAAAGTCTGATTCAAGCTTGTCACATGGCTTTTCCATATCAAGTTTAACCGCCATGTAACCTGATTTGTTTTTTTTTTTCTTTTTAAACAAATGCATGATTTCATGGGCTTGAAGAACATTATCGTTAATAAGTTTACTTAGAGCAAATACCCTTTGCAAAGAAGATACATTTTTTTTTAGGAGAGGTTTTATCCTATTAGACAATATTTTAGCTATTATTTTATAATAGACATTGCATAAGCTAAAAGTCCTCTAGTGATTTGAGGATTCTAGATTATTTGATTTAGGAATCAAGGTGACGAAAGTCCTATTTATCTCTTTGAGCGTGTGCTAATTATTAAAGAAAGCTTTGACCATTTTACATGTAGATTTTTCAATTATTTTCTAATATTTTTGGTAAAAGCTAGCTTGGAGAACATTAGACCCAAGCATTTTGAGACAATTGATCTATGAGAGAACTGCAAGAATTTCTTCCTCTATTACTTCTTTAATTAACTTTTTGTTTTCTTCTTTTGTGATGCAAGGACTAAAAGAATAAAAAGTTCATTATTTATCTTAGGATTTTCTAATGTGAATCTTTTAGAGAAATCATTAATGAATACCTTTGAAATTTTGTTTTGATTCTCAAACCATATTCCCTCAAAATCTCTAATTTTCCAAATTTTATTTTTGTTCCTTTTGTTAAGGGCTAACATTTGGAAATAACAATTATTCTTATCTCCTAACTAGGTCTAAGCTTGCCTTGATTTTTGTGCCCACTTGATCTCTTCCAATTTCATCATTTGATTAAGTTTTTAGGATAGACTAACATTCTTCTTTTGAAGAACAACATTGTGTGGATCTATCACTAAAATGCCTTGTACTGCAGCAATTTCTTTTTCAATTCGTTTTATATTTTCTTCTAAATTTCTAACTTCATACTTATTCCAAACTTTAACTTTTTGTCTAAATACTTAGATATTTTTTTACTAATTGGAAGGCATTAGAACTTAAAAACTTTGTATTCTAAACTTCTTTAACGACATCAATAAAACCCGAAATATAGAAACAAAACTCCTCACATCTAAAAGGTTTGACTTTTATCTCTATATATATTTTTTTTATCTAGGTGCAAGACAATAGGTCCATGTTTACTTGTTAATACAAATACACAAAAATATTCCTATCATCTTCAATGCTTTATTGTTTCTTACAATTTCAACATGGTGTTAGAGCAACCTAGCTTTAACGAGTGATCCTTTTCTGCCATTCCATTTCCATTTTTTTCTTCTTCTTAATATCACCTATATGATTCCAAGATTTGCACTATCCCTTGTCATGTTTCCATTTCTTGTTAATCCCATGCCTTTGCAACCCACTGAGTTGGTTATCTAGCCACTCCAATCAACAATATATAACCAATATGTAGTAGAGTTTTTTGTTAAGGTTTTCATTCAATTTTATTTTTTATTTTTAATCATCATAGTTGAAGAAAACTATGTTGTTATCAATAATGCTGCTTCATTTTCTCAAACTTCATCTCAATTAATGTCAATCAATGTTGTTGCACAACTACCAGTGAAATTGACTCTATCAATTTTTCCTTCATAGCAAGCATAGTTTCATTCTCTATTATTCGGCTATGACCTCTTGGGCTATCTTGATGGTTCGAACAATTGTCCAGCACCCACCATCATTGACAAAGACACTATTATACCAAATCCAACATATATGTATTAGCAAAGACAAGATCCAATCATTCTACATGCAATCCTGACCTCTTTGTCTAAAGTAGTCATACCTTTGTTTGCTTCGACCTCTACTTTGCATAATGCACGGACTTGTCTTGCTAAGCTCTATGCTAGTAAATCTCATTCCTGTATGACGCATGTCAAAGAACGATTGCACCTCATGAATAAAGGCACCAAACTTGTTTTTGAATATCTTCATAGTCTCAAAGGAATTTTTTATGAACCTGCCTTGATTTACTCTTCACTTTCTAATGACGATTTAATTATTCATGCTCTCAATTGCCTCGAGCTTGATTTCAAGGAAATTGTTGTAGTTGTTCATGCCCATGACAATCCTATTTCTTTTGAAGAGTTGCATGATAAGTTGGTTGAACATGAAACCTTCCTCCAGGGAGATGAATCATGATCTAAGTTTACACCAATTATAGTCAATGATACTCATGGCAATGGTGATAAAAATTGGAATATGAAAACTCATCAACATCAAAATCATAATCAAAACTAGACCAAAAGCGATAATAGGTTTAACAAGTCCAACCATAACAATCCTAATGCTCTTGCTTGATCATCTAACAACCATAAAGGCATCCATACTAATCAATCCATAGTTTTTCCAAATATGTGGAAAACATCATCACTCTACAGTATGTTTCAAAATCAAAACTAGATTTCTATCTTAGCCTACTGCCCACTGTGCCATGCTAAATAACTCCAATTCTAATTAGCTCATGGACTTTATTACTAGCCATCATGTGACTAGTGATCTTAACAACCTAGCTCTGCACTAAGACTATGAGGGCACTGATGATATCATCATTGACAATGGCTCTATACTTCCAATCAATCATAAGCATAAATTCTTTGTTTCAATTATGATTTGCAAACTGCTTAAAAGTTTAGATTCCATACTACCTAAGCTTCAAAATGATTTGTGCCTTGCCCCAAAAAGATTATAGAAAGTGGTCCATAATTCACCTCAAATTCAGGATATGTGTTGTTACTAGATTTTGAGTTCCAAATTTTATTTTGAACTTGATTGCATTTGCTTCAAGCCTCCTATTTCATGGTTGTTAGCCCTCTATCTCACTTCATACTATTCATTTCCCATCTTTCATGCCCATTACTCATTTTGCCCTTGGATCTTCTCATGTTTCTTGAGTCTCGAGTCTTTCTTTAGGCATATTTAACCCATTTCTCTTTCTTGGTTGAAATTGACTCTTGCAACTTGCATCATTTTCCTTGTTTTAACCTAAAATTAAGTTCAAAATATATCTTTGATCAATAACTAGGGTCTTAGCACAAATCAAATTAATTTGGGTGAATTAAACCTTTTAGATAGCATAAATCATATCATACATGTGACATTAGAACACATATTTTGGCTCTAATCATCACCCTAAATCTAAATTTTGTTATTCTTTAGCAAATAAAGAGAGTAGAAATAATATATATAAAAAAAGTGTAATGGAATTCATGAAAGCATAGTAAATCAATACAATACTTTCCACACAAGCTACTTAAGTGATAACAATATGTGTTTCTTGGAATGAAGAAAGAAAGCATAAGCAATCTATTAGTTTTCTCACCTTATCCCTTTTTACCTAGGCATGCATCAATGTTTAGTATCACCCTTAGTTCCCCTAGGATTTTCTTTAAGTGGTTTTTCCACTTATATTTTGAGTGTTTAACTTAGGTGTCTCCTCATAGTACTCTTCTTAAGACTCCACCCTTTCACTTAAAAAAATGATCATTCTTTTGCTTGAAAAGAGAAGAAAAACTCACTTTGTTTTATATTTTTTTTTAGTTTAAGAAATCTCCTTTAATGTGGATTAATATGGGTACATAGGCAACTCCCAAGTATTCACTTAAGGTTCCAAGTATTGAAGACCTTTATAGGTCACTTATCCCTCAAGCATCATTCTAACTCAAGGTAGAACAATGAATTTCCCAAACATGGATTTTTTTCTCTTTTTCCTTTTTTATTTTTTCAAACTTGAGTTCAACTTTTGTAATGAGCAAGAAATCAATGACTCTTAACCAATTGGCTTCGAACACCAAAGCTTGAAGACATCAGGCATGAGCTTGGGTATCAATTTTTATTTTTATTTTTGCAAGTGTTTCATCCCTCTAGTTGCTTCAAAACAACTATTTTTTAAGCTAACAAAATTGATTTCAAGTAAACTATCATAAGAGTGCATCGTGCTCTATGTGTATCGAAGTTGTTCTAAGGGGTCAACCAAACTATTTTAACAAGTGTTATTTAACTCTATATAATAAGATTTCAACAAGATTCTTTGATTAATCTCAAAGCGTGTAAGGTTTATCAACTCATTCCACTACTACTAACTTCACAACTCAATATTTCAAATAATAATAATATAAAGCTATTGTTAAATTAAAAAAAAAAATATGAATTAAAAGTATGCTACAAGTAAGTATAAATATAATGAGAATAAAATTAGATTTTAATCTTCCCTTAAAATAATTCACAATCCAATATTTATATAATTATATATTAATATTTTCCTACTAAAAAAATATTACCTTTAGATTGTTAGAAGAACAAGACTTTTTTAAGTTTTCTACAACATTCAATTCAATTTTTATTTTATTTTTAAATAAACTATTGCAGCCAATATCCAATATAAATTAAGGATTTCTTATATTTAACAAAATCCGACTATCTTCAATCTCAAACACTTTGATCTAACCACAAAATAAACATTATTGTTTAAATCAAAATAATAGTTTAAGGATATATTTAGTTCTCAGGGAGTACTAAGAAAAAAAATGTTAAAAGAAATTATTTTTCTTAAGTTTGGTTTTAGCATAGAAAATATGAAAGAAAATCAAATATAATTAAAATTAATTTGAAATTTATACTTTTTTAAATTATTTAATATTTACATAAAGAGGGAAAAAAAAAAGTAAAATGAGTTTGAAGTAGCATATAAAAATAATTTATTAATTTTAAATCTATTTTATTACTTTTTTTTTCCCTTTTCCTTTTTATTTTCTTTACCTTGCATTTTCCTTCAAATTTTCCAAGAACCAAACATAGCCTAAAATATTTAAAATGAAATTTAAGAAAAGCTTGTCCATTAATTAGGTGAGACACTTGGCGATATGTTGTTGTAAAGTTTTTTGTTATCTCCTTACATACCAATACAACCCAAATGATTTTCAATTGTGTCTTTTCTATAGAGTAATTCAAAGGAAAACAAATTAAACCATCCAAATTTTATTCTCCAAAAACAGAAAAATAAAATAAAATAAAAATGGATGTTTTGGTGGCTTTGAAAAGAGCAAATAGTATTTTTAGGTTTTTTTTCAAAGGTTATGTTTGGTTTGCAGAAAATATGAGAGAAAATACAAAGAAAAGAAAATAGAGGGAAATATTGGGAAATGTTATATTTGGTTCTCGGAAAATACCAAGAAAAGAAAAAAAAAATGTAAGGTTGTGTTTGGTTCCCGAAAAATCCTAAGAAAAGAAAAAAAAAATGCTTAGAAAAATGATTTTCTCATATTTGGTTTCAACATAGAAAATATGAATGAAAATCAAATATAATTAAAATTTGATAGAAATTTATACATTTTAAAATTATTTAACCTTTACATAAAGAGGAAAAATAAGATAAATAAGTTTGAAGTAGCATATAAAATAATTTATTTTTTATTTTCCTTCATTTTTTTATTTCTTTCTACTTTTCCTTTATACTTTTTTTCCCTTGCATTTTCCCTCATCTTTTATGGGAACCAAACATAGCCTAAAGGAAAATAATTTTCTTATGTTTGGTTGTCTATGAAAAATATCAAAGAAAATAAAATATAATTAAAACTAGTTAGAAACTTATGTATTTTTAAATTATTTAATCTTTATATTGATGAATTAAAATAAGTACAATGACTTTGAAATAACAAATAAAAATAATTTATTGACTTTTAATCTTCTTCTTTTTTTCCCTTTACTTTTCTTTCCTTCTACTTTTGGGAAACAAACATAATTGAAAAGTAAAAAGAAAGAAAAAAATAACAGAAAATAAAAAATATATTTAAAATCAGTAAATCACTTTATATGTTATTTCACTTATTTTCTTCTTTTATGTAAAGATTAAATAATTTAAAAATATATAAATTTCTACTAATTTTAATTATAGTTAATTTTCTTTTTCATTTTTCATGTTAAAACCAAATATAAGAAAATAATTTTTCTTAATACTTTTTTCTTTTCCTTAATACTTTTTAGAAACCAAATATAGCCAAAAAGATAAATAAGAAAAAAAAAATTGTAAGCAGACATAAGAAAAAAACCAGTAAATACACAAAAATTGCATACCATCCCTGCAACTATAAAATCTCAGGACTGCACTGAGTTGTTCTTGAGAGGAAGTACTTTGAATTTCGAGCTAGCCATTCTAGATTGAAAATGGTTAAAAAAAAAAAAGTCTTAATGAGATCAAAAGGATCAATCTCTAATGACTAAATTAATTCAAATTGGGATAAATAGCTATGGATAATTGGATATTAGTTTATTTATTTATATAATTTTTCTAAGTTAAGCCAAGGACAAAAAATGTTCACCTATCCAGCAATTAACCTGATCAATCTATTATTCCCACATTCCTATACTTCACATGATCACCCACTCTTACAATCAACCTTGTTTTTGGAAATTTTGGGGAAAAATGTGAAAAAAAAATAGAAAAAAAAAAGTCAACAAAAATAAAATATATATTTAAAATTAATAAATTATTTTTATATGTGACTTTAAAATTATTTCACTTATTTTAATTTTTTGATATAAAGATTAAATAATTTAAAAATATATAAAATTTTAATTAATCATAATTATATTTGATTTTTTTTATAGAAAAATCAAATATAATAAGAAATTTTTTTTTTTTAATATTATTTTTTCTTTCTGGGAACCAAACAGAATGTTTTCTAGGAAATGGGTCCTGCAAGAAAAAAGGAGAAAAACAATTAATGATGAATATTGTATATGTTGGTTGAGAGTGGAATGAATAGTCCCTTCTTTTTTGTTTTCAAATTTTGCACGTGAAATGAAAATGCAATATGGGGAGAGATGGAGGTGTAGTAAGAGGAAAGTGGTACAAGTATATACGGCAACAAATGAAGCATGCTTCTTTGAATGAAGTGCAATGGGTGGAGATGCTGCCTTCACTTGCTATTAATGCCTGCATGCATGCTCTTATTAATTGACAATAAAGGCTATCTTTTTATCAAGAATTAAATGCAAAGTCTTCATATATTTATAAAGCTAGCTAGGTCAACACCCCTATATATATATATATATATATATATATATATATATATATATATATATATATATCTTCCTTAGACTCCCCCCAACTCAAATTTTATCCTCTTGTTGGACAACAATGAACCTCAACCACCTTTGCCTTAAAAGGGTTTTATAAATATAAATTAAAAAAAAAATTATTGAAAATAAGGGTGGGCTTTTATGAATCTTTAAGAGAGCATAGTCATTTATCAAAGTTTCATCATTCATGTTTGAACTTTCTAGATCTTTTTTAAAAGTAACTTCCAGTTTCAATAAAGATTAGAAATCTTATCACAAAACTTCAATAGAAGTTTTGAGGGATCCACTAAGGAGTACAAGAGAATATTGTGTCGTGAAATAGAAAAAAAGTGTAGGTGCTAACTACATAAGACCTAGGAATAAATGCATGCAATTAGATAAAATTTTATATTATTTTCTCATAATTTGTGAATTATTTAGCAATCAAGAAACCGTTCATGGTTTTTTTTACATCTAATAGGCTATTATGTGGTTTTTTATGTTACATTCCTATATTTATTTATGTGATTAATTGTATTTATATTTGCATGAGATTGATTGTTCTCAATAAATAATTAATTTAAATAAAAAAATCCAAAATTGATTATAAAGTACTAATTTGGAGAATAATTTAAAGATTATCTGTTTACACACTTTCTAGACAGTTCCATTATATCTAGGCATTAAAATTTTTTAAAGAATTTTTTTATATATTTTTTATTTTGTGTGTCAATCAATTGCACCTTTATTAGTCTACGTGATATGTTGAATGAGACAAGAGAAAATCAATGTGCATATAAAATCTAAATTAGTAGCAATAGAATTAAGTTTAGAGCTGGCATTGCATCCTAGTAAAAATCTTCTCTGTAGACATGAGAAAAATTTTCGACATGAGAAAAATTTTCGGCATGAATGAAATATCTTTTTTCTCTCCGCATAACACATTACCAAAAATAAACTATCAATACACTTTATTTTAATTGTAACTAAACTAAAGAAACTTAAAGTGTATTTGAAAACAATTTTAGAAAAGGTGCTTTTGAAAAAAAATAATAATAATTAAGTATGTGATAAAATTTAGGAAATACTTTTAAAAATCTAAAAAAATTATCTGTAATATTGAAAAATCACTTATAATATTTTTTAAATGAACATTTTATAAGTGATTCTTAAAAAAAAAAAAAAAAACCATATAGAGAAAACACTTTCATTAAAAGTAGTTTGAGTGGAAACACTATTAAACACATTTTATAAGAGTCTGTTTGATAATGATTACAGGAAACTCTTTTAGTATTAAAACAAAAAATAATAAAGTATTTGGTAAAATTTAAAAATACTTTTAAAAACCTAAAAAATTATTTGTAATATTGAAAAATCACTTATAATATTTTTTAAATGAACATTTTATAGGTGATTCTTAAATAAAAAAAAAAACCATATAAAGAAAACACTTTCATTAAAAATAGTTTGAGTGGAAACACTGTTAAACACATTTTATAAGAGTCTGTTTGATAATGATTATAAGAAACTCTTTTAGTATTAAAACAAAAAATAATAAAGTATTTGGTAAAATTTAAAAATACTTTTAAAAACCTAAAAAATTATTTATAATATTGAAAAATCACTTATAATATTTTTTTTAAATGAACATTTTATAGGCGATTCTTAAAAAAAAAAAAAAAAAACCATATAGAGAAAACACTTTCATTAAAAATAGTTTGAGTGGAAACATTGTTAAACACATTTTATAAGAGTATGTTTGATAATGATTATTGGAAGCGTTTTTAGTATTAAAACAAAAAATAATTAAGTATTGGTAAAATTTAAAAATACTTTTAAAAACCTAACAAATCATTTATAGTATTAAAAAATTAATTATAATGTTTTTCAAAGAAACATTTGATTGATGATCTTCCTCAAAACACTAAAAATATCATAAATGCTCTAAGGGTGTGTTTGAAAGTAATTTTAGAAAAAGTTTCTAATATTTTTAACAGTTAAATAATAAAAAATTTTAAGTATTAAAAATATTAAAATACTTCCTAAAATCACTATTAAAAATATTTTTAATGATTTTTCTAAAAACAATTTTAACATAAAAGTGCTATTATTAAAAGCATTTTGGATGCGAAACATACTCTAAATGATGTTTAAAAGTAAATGTCCTTAAAAGACAATAATATTTAGGGAGTATAGGGGAGTGATTCAAGAAGAGGTTAGAAGTAGTGCTTTTCTTATAAAAATAATATATTTACTAAAGTTTTAAAAATATAAAGAATTCTTGAAATTATTTTTGGATTATTTTAATATATGCTTCTTTAAAAAATGGAGAAATCCAACCTTTTTTGGAAGTGCTTTTCTTATAAAAATAAAATATTTAATAAATTATTTAACAAACTTTTAAAAATTAATTTTAAAAATATAAAGAATTCCTGAAATGACCTTTGGACTAGTTCTTAATGTGCTCCTTTTAATATATATATATATATATATATATATATATATATATATATTATATCTCATTACAAAAAGACTTATAAATTAATTATTTTATTTAAATCTGATTAATATGTTTTTTTTTTAATTAAAAAAAAAAGGTATGATGGGAAGAAGCCTGGGAATGGAAACGTCTGTATTTGCAATGGTGTACATGACATGATGACAGCAGTGACATCCTCTTTCCTTTTTAGGGCCTCAGCCAGAAATGGCAGTAGATGGAATACAGATGGCGCATTTCTGTTGGCCGTAGTGGGCCCATACATTTAGGCCCTATTAACCAAGTAATTAGTTGATAATTAAGTTAAGGGCCCACCCATTTTAATATCCACATATGACCTCACTGTGTGCATCAGCAAATTCACACACAACCGTATGTGGATTCGCCACATGGCACCCTCAAAATTGGACCTTTGCCCAAACCCATGTGTTGGTGGTGGTCACGACACTCCTAGTGTGACTTTTTCTTTTTCTTTTTCTCTTTTTGGGCTTTGATTATAGCACAACTTCATCCATATTATTAATTTAATAATTCAACTATTAGTAATTTAACATTTTAATCAAGATTATGTGGGATGAAATCAAAACAAAAATATGTATAATGTATTTACCTTTTTTCACTATTTCTATTTTTTAGAACAAAAAATAAAAAATAAAAAACTTGTTTGAAATTGATTTTAAGAAAATTAGAAGTAAATTTTACATGTTTAAAAAAAATGAAAAATTAGTACCCATTTACAAACACTTTCTATTTCTTGCTTTTTTAAATAATAATAACTTCCATATATATAAATAAATCAACTTGATAACTTAAAGTGTTTTAATAACTTAATTTAAATTATTAAGTATATTTGATAAAATAACATAATATATAATTTAAAGTAAAAAATAAATTTTAATAATAAGTAAAAATAATTAACTTGTTTTTAATTTTATATCTTCATTTTACTCTTTTTTTACCTTTATTTGCTTTGATTAGTTATACGATCTCATTTTCTATTCCACAATCTTCACTATTATTCAATATTTTTACTTTATCTATAAGTTATAAGGATAAATATGTCAACTTGATTATTTAAAATAAGTTCTAAGTTAATTTTATCAAATAACCTTAATACTTAAATAAGAATTAACTAATAATAATTTTTAAGTTAACAACTTAAGTATAATTTAACTTAAAAGTCAACTTAAGTCATTAAGTAATAAGTATTAAGTTTTACAAACACCTTATAAGTATATATATTTTATATAGAGTTTATATATATATATATATATATATATATATATATATATATATATATATATATATATATATAAAGTTTTTATAATTAAAAAAAAAAAAGTACCCAAATGATTTGATTCCTATAAAATACTAAGGAAAAAAAAATATTAAGGAAAATAATTTTCTTATGTTTTGTTGTAATATTAAAAAAAAAAAATCAAATACAATTACAATTAGTTTGAAATTTATATATTTTTAAATTATTTAATCTTTATATAAAAGAATTAGAATAAATAAAATGAGTTTGAATTAGTATATAGAAATAATTTATTGATTTTAAATTTATTTTTTATTTATTTTTATTTTTTTCTCTTATTTTCCTTTTCCTACTATTTCCTTTTCACTCATATTTTCGTCATATTTTCTAAAACCAAACATATCCTTAAGTAATTTTTTTAAAAAAAACAAGCAATTAATAAGTGCTTCTTTAAAAATTACTTTATTATTATATGATGATACATATCAATGTGAAAGCACTTTTTTTCTTAGTCCAAATATAAACGTTGTCTACCATCCTAAGAAAATATTAAGGAAAAAAAATTAAGGAAAATGATTTTTTTCATTATTAATTTACTATAAAAAATAATAAAAATAAAATACAATTAATATTAGTTAGATACTTATATATTTAAAAAAAAAAATTTATATAAAAAAGAGAAAAAAATAAGTGAAATAAATTTTTAAAAATATATATAAAAATAATTTGGTAAATTTAAATTTATTTTTTAAAATTTTCTTTTACCTTTTTTTTCTATTTGTCTTCTCTATTTCTTTTCTTTAAAGAGATATCAATCCCCATCCTTCTCATCTTTTCTCTTCTTTATTTTTCATTTATAAGTTTTATTTAAAAATAAAATAAAATAAAATTGGAGAAGGAACCTTTAAAAATAATTCAAATTCCATTCATTATCTTTAGTAATTTAAAATATGAAAAAATAAGTTCATATTTTGTATATATTTTCAAACGAGAACGTAAAAATACACTTTTGCAAACATTTAAAATAAATGTTTCTCATAATAATTGCATTTACTTATTATGCTAGAAAAATAATAATAATAATAAATAGCATATCTTTTATTTTCATTTAAAAATTTAATATGAAAAATAAAATATCTTAACACCTTAAAATAAACAAAAAAAAAACAATATATTTTAGTTATAAATTCTAAAATAGGTAAATATTTACAAATCGAAGTAATGAAATATTATTTCTATAAGAAAAATTATTTTATCTAACTATTATTTTGATTAATTTAATTATAAATTATCTAATTAAGATTCTTTAAATATATAATACATTATCATCCCTTACTTTAATATTTTTCCTTTTAAAGTATTTTTTATTATTATATTATATCTATTCAAAATTTATAAACTTAGGAATCTAAGTGAAATGTTACATAAAAGGAGAGAAGTTATACATTTTAATATGAATAAATACAATTAATATTTTAATTACTAAGTGTATTTATTTGTTGTCTTGACACCTTATAAAAAGTAAATAATATTTTCTCAAAACATAAAATATTATATAAATTAGCAATTGAAAAGATCAAAATACTGATAACAACAGCAGGATATCAAAATAACTACAATTAGTTGGCTATCTTAATATCATTCCATTTCCAATTCTTTATCTTAATATCACCTATCTGATTCCAAGCTTTGCTTATCATGTTTCCATTTCTTGTTAATCCCATGCCTTTGTAGCCCACTTAGTTGGTTATCTAGCCATTCCAATCACCAGCATATAACCGCTATATAGTAGACTTTTGGTTCTAGTTTTATGGTTGAAGAAAACTTGTAGTTATCAATATTGTTGCTTCATTTTCTCAGACTTCCTCTCAACCTATATCAACCAATGCTGCTGCATAATTGTCGGTGAAGTTGACTCCATCCAATTTTCCTTTATGGGGAGCACAGTTTCATTCTCTGTTATTTGACTATGACCTCCTGGGCTATCTTGATAGCTTGAACAACCAATTGTTAGGAACCTTGAATTACTTCGTTCCATACCCTGGATTTTGTAGGGTACATGCATTTATCCGTAGGCATCTCTAAATCTATCGTATTGAAATAAAATGACAATAAAAACCATTATTAACTATAGATCTAGAGATATGAACCCTAAATTTGGATTTGGATGTTCCCATATCAGTTCATTGTGGTGAAGAACGTGTTTGAATTGTCTAGAGGTCTTGTATATCTAAAATCTTTCACCTAATAACTCGAACCACAATCTTGACACTCCAAAGTGTGGGCTTTGAAAGTGTGGAAACTTAGGCTCTTTTTCTCTCTCTCTAAAGGTGGAAGACGACTAACTGAAAGTCAGTAGGAAACACTAACCCATAAAAGGGTATTTATAGGGTTGTCCATTGAGTTTGAGTGACTTATGTCTATCAAGGCTTGGGTTACTTAATCTAACCCAAAATGGGTCCTAATTAATTATTTAACCACATAAAGTCATCCAATTAATCAACTTGCCCAATCTAGAGACCTTGTTCATTATCCCTTATACAACCTTGTGTAATTACCAAAATGCTCTTATGTACAAGAATGAACCTATAGTCAATCCAACCCTCATAAATCGTGTCATCATGACATATTAATTCAGAATAGAGACCATTGGGACCCATGGAGTATCGACTCCCTCAAAATCTAATTCTGAAGTTGATTCAACATTCCACTAAAAAGAATCAATTGCACTCTAGTACCCAATGTAAATAATAATGAGACAAAGCTCGAGGTCTATGACTTACTATCCACTGCATGCAGACTCACCATGAACTAGTGTCCATAATCTAACAAGGTAGTGTTATCACCTATCAAGATTACCTCTCAAATCTTTGAGTTACATATTTCACTTATTATGTGATCAACTGACATACTCTCTAGCTCCAAGAAGCATATATCAAATTCCATTAAAGGTATTATTGTAGTCAAAGATTTCATAATCACTTGTCCTTTAAATCATCCGAGGGAGCACATTGTCTTAATCCCTTGAGATATCATGGTGTCTCTATTGAGAATACCTATTGTCACCAACATTCATCAATAATAACTCAATTCATAGGGATATATGACCATTTTAAGGTTTCACCCATGGGTTAAAGTCTCATATTGATTTTGGCACAAACTCAATATCCTCTCAAGATTGAGAGTCATGCAGTATAGTAGTTTGGTGAATTATGATAATTGATATATTTGCATCACGATTCACCACAAGTCATGTCCAGTGTGCATCACATACATTAGTGCACTTAACCATATGAAACCCATCCCAACAGCTTAGACAAGTCATCACTCCAATTAGGAGGTGGTGCACTACAATTTCAACTAGATTGTCCAAATTTATGAATAGATTATGGGCAACTTATTTACTTATAAAGAACCCATTACTTATATCTTCTATGTAACTCCTAGTGCATCCCAAGTCATGTACAATGTAAAAGACTTGGGTTGAATGTTCAAATCAATGTCAATACACCAAAAGGATAGTAAAGGAATAATTAAGTCTAACTTTGTTACATCATGTCTTGTTTTTAAGGGTTCAATCCCAACACTATCCAACACTCACCATTATTGACAAGGACATTGTTGTACCAAATCCAGCAAAAATGCATTAGCAAAGACAAGATTAACTCCTTCTACATGCAATCAAGAAAATAACGTTTGGGCCCAATTGAGAGTTTAAGGATAAAATGGGATCTTTGGCAGAAAAAGAGGATATAGACTGTTTCTCTAACTATTGTCGCTATGACCTCTTTGGCCACCTGGTTGTAATTCTTTATATTTATTTCTTTAAAACTTAAGTTAAAGCCATAACTCTGCCTTGCAACTTTAGTGTTTTATATAAAGCTAAAATTACATATGAAGATGCAACTTCCCAACCGAATACAACCTATGTTTTGATGAAGTTGTAGCTTAATCCTCCACTTCTACATAAAACATGAAGGCATTAAAGCCCTAAGATGAAGCTGGAGCTCTAACTTAGGTCACGACACATTGGAATAGAGAATGAAAATAAGAATAAAAAAATTCTTTGGCTTGAAAACCAAAACCTACTCATTAGAATTTTGATTAATTTCTTCTACATGTTATTGTGATTCACCTTCATTTTTATTCTTATTCCCATATACTAAATGCACCCTTAAAGTACAAAAGAAAAAAATTTAATATTTACATGGCAAGGTCATAATGAATAATGGTTTGGGAAGAAGTTTATAAAGCCCATTGTTTTTACCAAACAAGCCATATTGACCTCCCAACTCTATTGGACCCATTTCGAACATGTTAAGTTTGACTAAACCATAGGACACAACTGCTTGCTACTTGAAAAATATTCTCATGGATTTCTAGGAATTTAAAGGGATGGACAATTTTAATCTCAACTGCCCAACCACTGCTTTTAGCATTCACCTATGAAGAGCTAAGAGACAAATAGAAAAATGTACAATGAGAACACTTCAGTAGATTTGTTTCTATTATTCTTATTAGAAACTCTCCTTACACCAAGCATGTTATTGACTTGGCAAAACCAAACTATTTGTCATTTAATGTCCGATAATTTGATTGCATTTAATGTCGTAGAGGTGTCCAATGTGTCAAGTCAAGCCGGGCCAACCCATGCAAGCCAAATAGGTGGCCCAACATGGCCCATAAACCCATGGGCTAATCGTGCAATGTCGGGGGTTGTGCCTTGTTTTTAAGGGCATAATTAAGTCTAACTTTGTTACACCATATTAGGGATAGCAACGGGGCGGGTTTTTTCGGGTACCCGCCCCGCCCCGCCCCTAATGGGACGGGGTTAAAATTTATTAAACAGGTTTGGGACTGGGATTTTTTTTAAAACCCGGGGCGGGTTCGGGTATTGCCCCACCCCGCCCCGTTTACATATAAAATTAATTTTAAAATTTAATTTAATTTAATTTAAAATTAATTTAATTTAAAATTTAATTTTAATATTTTTAATATATAGATAATAATAAATTTTTTTAATAAAATAAGTTATAAAAAATATAATAATTTTATTATTTATAAAATATATTTATTTTAATGTAATTAAAATTTTTTAAAGTAATAAATAAATAAATAAAAAAAAAAAAAAAAAAAAAAACTAAACGGGGCGGGGCGGGTATGGGATTCCCATACCCGCCCCGCCCCGTTTATTTTTTTAAATGGGACGGGGATGGGAATTGGTTTTGCTAAACGGGACGGGGTTGGGATAGGGGCGACCCGTCCCGAACCCGCCCCGTTGCCATTCCTACACCATATCTTGTTTTTAAGGACTCAATCCTACCAAAATTTCACTTATTTGACTGCCCTTTCACAATTTGTTGGGGATTCGAACTCATGCCAAAAGGCTTGGGTTGAGCCTTGGCTACCACTAAGCTAAGACTTCATTTGTTAATATGTATCAAATTTAACTATGTTAAAGTTCATTGTTTTAAAAAAAAAATCTAATTATTTTATTCAATTGATTAATAAAAATATACAAACCAACATTATAATTTTCTTTAAAATTTTTTTATATCATTTATATGATAATTAAATATAAATATCAAAAAATCATATATGCATCATCATTTATTTTATATTATTGAATACATTTGAATTAAATAAATTATAGTTTTAATATTAAATATATCATCATTTATCTCATTGATCCTATTTTAAAAAATTACTATCACCTCACTTTTAATTTTTTTTTATTTATTCTTTTAATTTTGAATGTCTTTATTTTAAAATATTAAAAATATAAATTTATTCAAAAAAAACTAAAATAATAATTATAATAATAATAATAATAATAATAAAGTTCTAATATTCTAATAAGATAAATAATAAATTATATATTAAATCAATATATCTTTGCATACTGATATTTTTCTCATTAAGTATATTTATGTTAATTACACTTACAAAATAACTTCAATATATTTATTTTTTCTTATTTTATTATTATTTTTTTAATTTCTAAATATTTCCATGAATTTTAAATAATTTTAACCTCACCGATATTTTTATCAAAATATCTACCAATATTTCTAATATATCCATAAAATCCAAGTGTCGATATATCTGTGTTTACCGATATTTCAAACAATGGTCATACCTGCTTTGGCCTCTACTTTGCATGATGCATGACTCGTTTTGCTAAGCTTTATTCCATTAAATCTTGTTCTTGTACGATGCATCTCAAAGAATGATTGCATCTCATGAATAAAAGACACCAACCTGTTTTTGAATATCTTCAGAGCCTGAAGGAATTTATGATGAACTTGCCTTGATTCGCTTTCCACTCTCTGATGATGTGATGATTTAATTATTCATGCTCTCAATGGCCTCAGACCTACTTTCAAGGAAATTGTTGTTAGCTGTTTGTGCTCATGATAGTCCCATTTCTTTTAGGAGCTACATACTATGAAATTTATGTAGTTTTATCATATATATATATATATTGAAACTTCAATTGATTAATATATTTGAAAGAGGTGCTTGAAATTAAATTTTTAGAAAAATAACTTTTCATAAAATACAAAATAATTGAAAAATAATTTTATGTTAAAAAGGGAGTGTGATAATGGGTCTAAAGGTAATATACTTTGTATAAGTGCTCTCAAGTCCATAAAAAGTTTTGGACAAAAATACCCTTTATCATTCACACATCTCTAAAAACCATATTAAGGGTATGTTGGGTATTTTTTGATGATAAATTATCTACAAATCCTTCACATTCTAAGGCCATTTTCACGTTCATAAGCCTCTTTTATTATAATTTTTCTAAAATAGATGAAATGATTAAAAGTCCATTTAAAAGTGATTCTAGGAAGCGTTTTTAATATTTTTAATACTTCTAAATTTTTATAATTCAAGTGTTATAAATGTTATAAATGGTTTTTAAAATCACTCGGAAATGTACTTTAAATCAATTTTAAAAGGGATTTTTAATTTTGAAGTTATAAAATAAGGAAAATATTGAAAAAGAAATTAAATCAATAGAGATTTCCAAGCATCAATTATAATTCCATCTCATCTTACCAGCCGATCCAGAGAGTGATTGAGCATGAATGAATACCATAACAATAATCGAAGTTGAGGCAAATCATCTTCTTTTCAATGGAATTTTGACATACTAACGAGTGAGGATTAATCAAGCTTTGATTTTGAAAAGGTTTTAAAGTTGGAGACCTTTAGTAGGTAAATTAATTGAACTAAGGAACTCCTCGATAGTCGATACATGAACTTAAGTTGATGTTGACGCCCATGGTCTACTCATGCTCCCTACTAAATTCAATTCTAACCATTCTTCATGCCATACTCCTTGGAAAAATCTCTACCCACCTTCTCCAAAAAGTAGAAAATTAATAATTAAAATATTAAAATTTTATAAATAAATATTGTAATATATCATGAAATAATAAATGTTAATTACTAGCTAGCCTTCTCATCTTCTCTCCTACACTGCAGAAAAGGGATATGAAGAGACGAGGAAAAGGCATTGGAATCAAAGTGGAGTGAGAAGTGAATATCAATTACAAACACTTGTGCAGATTACAAGCTTGGTGATTCCTATCCAGATTTCTGTCATGTGAAACTAGAACAACTTCAATCAGAAAAAAGAATAACAAATAGATTTGATGGCAAAACTGGTATGAACATTATAGAATGTCTTCAGACTCTTGATCTAGGAATGTTGGATACTCTACAATGATGGCTTCTATAAAAAGCTATTCAAGGAGCTCAAACTCGGCAAGATGAACACAACCCTTTTTTTTTTCTTTTTCTTTTTTTTCTGGGTATCTCAAAACTTACTAGGAAAGTTGGATTTCATCTGTTTGCCTGGTTATGCCGCTTTGTCTGGATTGCCATGGACATAACCCGCAGCCTGTTTGTTATCTCAGTGAATGATGGCCTAGCTGCCGGATCTGGTGACCAGCACTCTTCCATTAACTTTCTCCAGTCAGGATCACATCGCTCTGGAATAGGAGGCCTAAGTGTGTTGCTCACAATCCCCCCTTCATCAAGAGTTCACAACAAGACAAACCATTGTCAAACTGGAAATGGGGATTACATTTTATGCAGAACAAAATCAAATTAAGCCTTCTGGAGAATAGACTTATGTGTGAGGAAAACAGAATGGTAGAAGAGTTCAGACAAAATTAAATTTGCAGGTTACAGGAGCTGGTCATGTATGAGGCTATAAGATCAGTGTCTTAAGCTTCAACAGAAATCTTGAGAATTTTGATGTTTCTTTCTGTTTTGATCCATTAATTCAAAATTTTGACTGAAGTTTGGTTCTCTTCAACACAAAAATCTAAATGCTCAAATTCTAGAAGAATGCAAATAATGACCATATTTTTCCCTTTGAACGCCTACCAAGACCAAAATGAATATGAAACCAAAATCTCGAACACTGCCTTGAATATGAAACTAAGGTCACATTTGTTATATTGATTTAACAAAAATCTAATATTTCATATTTACATACAAATGATATAAATGAAGACCTATAATCAAATATTTTAACCTTACTATCATTTATGATACATGCGTGTTCCATACATGCATCCACCACTTTTTTTTTTTTTTTTCCTATTTTTGTTCCAACTTAAGTGCTTTATTTTTCTGAGAGTAAATAATCTCCAAAATAAGTCACTACAAAATCATTATACTGTAGCAACTGTTCCTCCTTGAAGTTGTTGTCAAAATATTACTACATGGCAGGCATGATTCAACAGCTTGAGAAACTTTAATAAGGAATATCTGTGCGTAGATTTAAAAGGTTCACAAAGGTTCTTGAGGAGCTTCTAAAGAATGAATTTTAGATGAGAATAAATGCAAATAATTTTGGTTATACTAAACAACAGAAAATGCTTACCTATGATAGCACCACAGTGCATGTTTGCATAGGGCTCTTCTCCAGTTAGGATCTCCCACATTGCAACGCCAAATGAGAAAACGTCAACCTGAAAGAGAAATAAACCCATATGATGCCATGCTACCTTCTTTAAAACTTAGATTTAGAATAGTCTGAGCAGTCAGATGTAGAGACATGTCAAGGGATTCTGCATTCTGCCTTGTGATATATATAAGGCACCAAGAAAAGAAAATGTGTATTTGACATTGATTCCATATCGCTTTGTTGCTTAAAACTCTCATGCAAAAAATAATTAGGCATTATCTTAACCTTCTCTGAAACCCGGTTACTGCTACCATTCAATAATTCTGGTGCCATCCATGGAAGGGTTCCTCGAACACCACCCGATACAAGTGTATTGCGTTTAATTCTCGATAATCCAAAATCTCCAACCTGAAAAGGTAGCCGCTTTATGAAATGCATCTCTAACTAGTAAAATGATGATCACACCATTTTAGAGACTGATTTTCAAAAAGCACCTCAAAGTTTATTAAAAGCATTCAAGTACATCTAAAACTACCATTAAAACAGATTTAGAAGACAAATTCTTTCTTTAATAGTAAATAATACAAAGACACACACACAGACACACAGGCAAACATATTACTGTTACTAATTACCTTGCATATTGGCCGTTGAGTGTCCCTCATATTGACGAGCAAATTGTCGCATTTCAAATCAAAGTGAACAATGTTTTTCAAATGCAAGTATTCCATGCCAAAAGCTGCATCCATTGCAATTATAAGCCTTTTCCGGCGATCAAGAGATCTGCAAGAAGAATTCCAAAATTCCATAAATCTGCTCCTCTTTAGAAGTGAAGGCCAATAAAGAAAATTACCAACTCACCTATCCTTCCTTAGTAGGACATGCCTCAATGATCCATTCACCATATATTCAGTTACAGTTGCCAATGTTCCTCCAGGCCCATCAGGAACCACCCCATAAAATGCTACCACATTTGGATGGTGAAGATTTGATAGGATCCGAGCCTCTCTCCAGAAGTCTTTAGTCTGTATAAACAGGTAAAATTTTAATATCATTTAATTCAGAAAAAAAAAAAATTCTAAAACCTACTTTTTAAGTGTTGGAGAGAGATATCATGAAAAATAGTGACCACTATATATGCTTCAATCCATTGAAAATATTTTCCAATATTTCCGACAGATACATTTTACAAGCAAGTTCAGTGAGTCCCCTATACATATTGAATGATTTTACAAATATCATGAATAGAACTGGCAAAGGGAATTTTTTGTTAGTGCTAGCTATAGTTGTTTCAGCAACCCACCAACCGCTCTTGCTCAGATGATCTCCCTGCAAAGCAGCTCTTTTTAATTCTCTTAATTGCAACATCTGTTCCCCTCCACTTTCCATGATAAACAGTTCCAAATGTACCAGATCCCAACTCTTTCAGCTCTTCAAGATCAGCATTCTTTATCATCTGCACATCAGCATATAAAGCACCCAGTTAAAAAATTGAATCTAGATTTCCCTTTTTTCTTCAAAAGAAGATCAAAAATATCTGAGGAAACCATTATGAATAAAAATGCTACTAAGGAACTTCTATAATTGGTTATAATCAAAACCACTGAAGACTATATATAGTGAAAGGAACTAAGCAGCCTAAACCAAAATGATTGTCCTCTAGATTTTAGCTTGGTTCCTTCATCTTTCAGTCAATGCTTGAATTAAGACTGGTTCGAAAGAGACTTCAATCATGTTTTCCCTTGACATTCGTCATTGCCCGTATACTCAAACTACACAAAAGTGAGATTCTGTATCTCCTATATGTTTTAAAACTATATAAAAGAATAAATAGCAAAAAGATCATGTGGCATGGATTGAAGTTTTTAACTATATTTTATCCAGTATTCTTCATTGCCCACATGCTTAGACTATTTTCCTGATAACTCAATTTTATTCAAAGAATACATAGGAGAGGTGCCCCTAAAAATGAAAAATCATATAACAGAATTAGAAGGAGAAATATAGAAAGGAAAGGAAAGGAAAGGAAGACTACAAAAAAATTCAAGGAAAAGCCATTGCATACAACAGTAACTAAGGTTGCAATCATAATGTTTCATGTGCATTTATTATGCTATTTTAATCCTTGCCACATGATCTTTTGCCTAACTCTAAGGTGCTCACTCTAGATAGGCTCCAGATAAGAGGGGTGCAACTTCCAAATTGTTGTTTTTTGTGTGGTTGTGAAGAAGAGAATGTAAATCATATTCTTTTACACTGTATAGTGACTAGAGTCCTTTGGGATATTATTTTTGGGTTGATAGATATTAAGTGGGTCCTCTCAGAAACTGTAAAGGAGACTCTAATCTCCTGGAGGGGCTCATTTGCAGGGAAGAAAAGGAAAAAGATTTGGAAATCCATTCCGTTGTGTATTTTTTGGACGGTTTGGAAGGAGAGGAATAGATTAGCCTTTAGGGGGGGTGAGTTGAATATTTAGAGATTAAAGAATTCTTTTGTTTGTAACTTGTGGAATTGGGCCAAAGTGTATTTAGGTGAGGAGTCTTTCTCCCTTATAGGTTTTTTGGAGTGGATAGCTTCCACTTGAGAGGGAGGTAGTTCTTTTTGGTCCTTTTTCTTTTTTGAGGTTGTAGCCGTCTTGTATACTCCCTGTATGCTTTGTGGCATTTAGCCTTTTCTAATGCATATCTTGCTTACTTATCAAAAAAAAAACTCTATGAGCATGAGAATATGTGAACATATGCACCTAGCCCTCCAAGCATGACAACGAAAAAATATCCAGTATCATTTATATATTAAATGAGGAAGCTAATATTCAATTATGCACGGACAAAATGAGATGGAAGCATCTCACCTGCAAACCATAGATGCTTGCCTCCATTTCAGCCATAGCAGCATCGCTAATAGATTCACCCAGATCTCTGCCCTCCTATAAGAGACAGGGTTGTGATGCAAATTAAATGGCAAAGAAACCATCGATAATATCAGAGTCTAAATAGGAGAAATAATTACCTCCCCTTCAGATTCTTGAATATCACTCTCTGCCTCTGCTTCTCCAGATGATGTAATTACATCACTCGCTTCATCTTCTACTTGTGGGATAAGTGGGGAAGATGAGGGAATGCCAGGAGGCAAAATATCAGTTACATCTTCAACAATAACTGCAGCACCTGGTGTGTTCCCGTTATGATGATTATCTGAGGGCTGTGATTGGACAAAGATAGCATCTCCAGGATTTAATCTCTCATAAAAGTGTCCCTCTGGGCCTTCAACCTCATGATAAGGGAAATTCAGAGGGTCTTCATCTTTAAGAGTAGATACTCCACTCATAACAGCATTCTTGTCAGGATTTTCAAATGAAGACTCTGTACTGAGTGGGTAATTCTTCTGCAAGTTTAAGCTTGGATCAGATTTATTTCCTGCAGATAGAGTTAAACTTGCAGAGCTTGGGACTGCTGCTTCTTGGTCACCTGTTCCTTGAATTGCAACAGATAGAGGTCGAGAAGATTCATTGGGAACTGATTCACTACTTATTACCTCAGTCATAGCATGCTGCATATCCTTGGTAGCATTTTGGCTTTTGACGAGAAACTTGGGTGTACTTGCACCCAATGAGTAATCATGAGGCTGCTCTCTCACAATATCAGCAGAATTTTCTGGAATCATGAGTGTTGAAGCAGAATTCATAGTTGTGTCTCCATGGTCTTGAAACTCAAGTGGGGAAATATGAATACTGGGTACTGAATTTGGGTTGTAACAAACATTTTGCAACTTTGTATTAGGTAGTGTGGAATTATCTTGTGATGTAAGGTCAGTGATTACTTTATCATGTTTCCTTTCCTGACCTACCTGAGTATCTATCTCATCCTCCCAGTTCCATGTATCTTTACCCAGTCCATTATTTCCTTTGTGGTCATCCACTATGAGAGTGGGCTGATTCTGATAAGCTTCTTGGTATTTCTCATTGCTTATTTCTTGCGGTTGAAAAGACCATTCTTGCGGAGAATTAGACAAAGCCAACGAAGGTGATTTTTGAACTTCAAAAGTCCATGGGGACAATGGAGTAATTCCTTCCTCCAAATGGTAATCAGGCCTCCCTTCATGTCCCCGCAACTGTGAATCAGAAAGCACATGCAACATCCGGTGATGAGAACCTACCAAGTCATTAGTTGATCCTGACAGAAGACCCAGTGGATCTTTGGGATGAGAGTGGAATGCTCTCTCCTTAAGCACAGGCCTCTCAAAATCCACTTCGCTTTGACCATGTACAGGAGAAAAAACAAAATCTCTACTGGGATGGTTCTGGACATGCAAACTAGGAAGTTTGTTTATTTGGTCAGTTTCTAAAAAATGTTTGTTATGATGATGGTAATTCATCAATGGCACAGGCCCATAAGGATTATTATGATAATAGCTGGGAGAATCAACACAATAGGCGTTGTCACATGGCCATTGATCTGTAACAAATTGACTGGCGCTTTCATGACCATCATGGTATGCATGATCCTCGAAGAAATGCATTGCAGAATTCTGAGGATCTCTATTCTGAACTGGCAATGGAGATACAGGAGGAGATTGCTGAAATGACTTGGTTGGTGTCTGGAGTGAAGTCAAAAACTGAGCAGCAGGATTTGTGAACATCCCCACCAAATTTGAGGAACTAGCTCCATCCTTCATCTCCAAAGGATGAAAAAAAGTAGGAGGGTCTCTATAATCACAGGTATTTCCTGTCTGGCTTGATACACTCTGCCCACTAGAGTTCTTCCGTGGACTTGGGTCAAGCATGCCATTCACAGCAACAACATACTGATAATCAGCTTCATTCTGTTGTGTGGCCCTTGTTTCGAAAGAACTAGGGCTCTCAGGTTCACCCACCGGTACAAGGAATATCCTTAGTCTTTGAGAACCCTCAATTCTTTCCAGCTCATGATACTCCTCGATCATATGATGAAGATCTTCATCTGAAGAAACAGATATGAGTGCATCAAGATCCTCACCTGGGAGCTGATACTTGACTGTATGAAGTTGGTTGCAAATAGCAGAAGTTTTCTTCACAAGTTCAACCCAAGAGAGGTTTTTCCTGATGGATATAATCTTTGTCTCTCCACCCACATATCTAAGCTTCCCATCATTTGGCCTTGGTAATATCCTCCCCCCAAAGCTGCAAAGGAATTTCATCTTGTCAGAGAAAGAAGCATCTGAAACTCCTGACCCTGGACAATGATGTGGTTGAGGGGACTCTGGTATATGAAAGGATGGAGTAGCATGTCCTGGGACAGCTTGATCGCAATTGAAATCCTCAAAAAGCTGACCTGATCCTAGTCTGGGGGCACTATATTCCCTGTGGATTCTGCTTGCTTTATCAAGATAAACCCTATTCTCCACTTCTGCTGCATATCCTTTTCCAGGAACAAAATCCAAGATGTCAGAGCTGCATTCAGAATCCCCTCTCCTTAGCCCAAGAATGCCATTGAGGGGCTCATAAACCATCTGATGATTCTCATTAAAACCTTTACACCATCCCTTTGGCTGTCTCTGATCTGTATCAATCATGGCAGACGCCCTTCTTGGAGCAACACGATCACGAAGGAACTCAGCAGAAAATTCCTCACCTGTCTGTGCACAGATATCATGTGCATTTCTGTCTGCGGCCAACTGACTACTTGACACAGCATTATCTGGGTTATTACAGAAGTGTTGGCCTGAAAAACCAGAAGCCTCACCTGTCATGGTCCCTAACCTTTATTTATCTGTATAGTAACATTCTCTGGCTTTTCAAGCCTTATTTACTTCACCATTCAAAGGCATTCCCAAATGCTTCTCCAAATTTCAGTAAGTAGCATTCCCAGAACCCGCTCCATTCTACAAAATCCCAATTGTTGAAGAATTGTACTCCAATGCTTCTATCCCCAAATGCCTATTTTCACAATGACAACTTGGATTTCACAATAATCGGGAAAACAAGACAGCATAACAGATTTTCTTAATCGGTCATATACCTAACTTCATTATCTCCATAAGAGAATAACAATGGGTGTCCAATAATTAGGCTTACAAACACAACTACCTGCAAATCTAATGAATTTTACAGAAACAACCCATGTCTTTTTTTTTTCAATTTCCAGTGAATTACAATCACAAATACCCCTAAAATGAAATTCCAGATCCCCCACAAGCCCACATCGATCAGACATTCACAAATCACAAGAATTTAATCAATCAATCAACCAACCAAAGAAAGAAGAGGAATAAAAATAAATAGCATGATCATCCATAAATAAAGAAAAGGGTATATACGAAAATCAGATAGGAAGTTCTTTTCGAAGAAAATGAATGGAAATGGTACCTGAGGAATCTGGGTTAGAAAATGAGCTCCAAAAGAGAAAAAAATGGCTTTTGTTGTAATGGTTGGTTTGTTAGGCATGGGAGGAAGGAAGGAGTGCGTGGCTTACGGAACGGGTGGGAAATTCAATTGAGGACGTCGACAGCCACGTTGCTGACAAGAACGCGCCTTCTCCGCTCGACACGTACAAAGTACAACAATCGTCTTGCATAATTTTCATAATTTTAAAATATTTCAAACATTCTCTCTACATCCACGTAATCATAAACAACGGTTCAGTTAGAAAGTATCGAGAAGCTGTCCTCTGCGTCTCTTATGCCCATGCCGTGTTAAGATAAATTAGCTTCCAAAATATCTCAAACTCAACTGTCTCTCTTTATATTGCTTTATAACAATGTTTATTATCACAATGTAATGTCTCCATCCTTGAAAGAGTCGTTTAAGCCATCAAAATAAATGAATTGTTGATAATTTATTCAAATGAGAACTAAAAAGATTATGCTTTAAACTTTAAGACTGCTCTTCCTATCACAAATCCACCTTTTGTAATGTGTTTGAGAATATACTTGCCATGGTACCATGGGGTTTTCGAGACCCATGTGGGAAAATGATGCTTATTGTTTTCCTTTAGGAACACTTGTTGTGAGTTGTGATTGTTGTGCCTTGGCCCAATCCCATGTGACTTCACCAGCATCAAAGCGTCAAATATATATTAACAAAGTATAAGTTAAAGGGCTTATTGCATTTTATCCCTTCAACCTATAACGTGTTTTGCATATTATCCCGTCAAGTTCAAAATCGAGTAATGTATCCTTCATCCTTTATAATTGTATACAACATTATTTTTTTTTTAGAGATGACGTTATTTTTTTTATAGAAAGATGTGCTCTCCATGTGACCAAAGTCAAAATGGTTATTTTCTTAATAAGTGAGGGCAAAAGGGTCATTCCATTTTAACCTTAATTTGCAACTCTCCACTCCCCTGTCTCTTCTCCCCCATCGATCATTTCTTCCCCTATTGCTTGGTGAATGCCCAGACCAAAGCCCTTCTCCCCAAGGAAGCTAATGTAAGGTTGACATCGAAGAGAAGACTTGGAGTTCAATAGTAATTATTTGACTTGCATTTCTTTAATGGGTATAAGCATGTCAGAAAGAGGGTTAGGGTTTTGTTTTTATCTTTCAGAAAATTTGGGAAATTTTTTAGAGAATAAAATTCAGCCAAAATGAGGGTTAGAGTTTTGTTTTATGTTTCAGAAGAGTGAAGGAAATTTTGGGATTTTAGGGTTAGAGAAATTATTTTGCAATTTTGCAAATTTCCACCCCACGAATAAGAAGAAACAATGGGTAAGGAGAAATTATGTGGGGTTTTTTATAGTAGCTTTGTGGGATTGGGATTTTAGGGCTTCAAAGGGAAGGAAGAACGAAGGAGGAGAGCTTTGGCTTGGGGCTTCACCAGCAGCAATAAGGGAAGAAACGATCAATCGACCTAAAAGAGGAGGATTGTATATTGAGAAAAAAAAATGATCATTTTGCCCTTGGTCATGCAGAGAGCATGTGTCTTTCCGTCCAAAAAAAATAATGTTGTCTTTAAAAAATGCACATTACATGCAATTATAAAGGATGAAGGGTACATTGCTCATTTTGAACTCGATAGGGCAATATGCAAAACTCATTATAGGTTGGGGGTAAAATGTAATAAACCCTAAGTTAAATTATTCCCATATCATTGGATGACGATGATCATTCTATTAATTTTAAAATTAAGAAAATTATAAAATTGAATTGGGAGGTTTTTACTTTTTTCGCATAAATATTGACTAAAGCTATTTCACTTGGAAAATGGATGTGGATCAATTTACTCCCTGAGTCTTAGAAAAACTAATCCAGAATCCATTTGAGACAAGGGTTTCTAATATATATATAAACTCTCGATTGAGCCAAAAATCGTCAAATCTCCACCTCGGTGAAATTAGTCATCTACCACCAACTTCCAAATTTTCAAAAACCAATTCCTAATTCATGTGGGACAATGATTTCTAAAATAACAAATCTCCACCTCTGTGAAATTAATCATCCACTACTAACTTCCAAATTTTATAAAACTATTTAACATGTAAAGACAATGATTTCTAAAATATAATAAACTCTTAATTAAGCCAAAAACTTATAAATATCTATCTCACAAAATTAGCCATCCACTACCAACTTCCAAAATTCAAAAAATTATCTAACAAGTAAACTAATCCTCATCTTCTCTAAATGCACCTCTAAACATCATACTCCCAAAGGTATTCAAATTGCAGGATATTAACCAAGTCCAAATAATAAGAAGGTGCATCACCATCTCCTAGTGAAAGTGTATATGCCACCATATCAACAAATTGAGCACATGTGCCAATCTCTCTTCTTAGTCTTCTAGCTACAATTGAATTATGCTTATGGAACTAGTTGATTTAAAGCATCTTCTTTATCTTTAATACCTTCATCTGTCTTTTGAAAGTCATTATTTGTATCATTAACATTTGTTGGATCGATTGTTTTTGTCTCAAGCTCCACTTATTATAAAGTACACATAGTATTCTCTTTTTGAGAACAATCCCTTTTTTTATATATGTTTGAATGGATCAAGAGTATCAAAGTCACATCCTTACTCAAAATTATTTTCTTTGAATCTAACATAAAAGACAATACCCTTTCACACTTACACCAAGCCCTATGAATAATGTTTTCTCATATCTAATTTAGATTTCTTCACATAAAAAAAATAACAAAACAAAAAGTGTGTAAAAAATCATAATCATTTGTTGTTTTTCCTGACCATACCTCAATAGGACTTTTACCCTAAATTTCAATAAATGGTACACGATTAATGAGTCACATGTGTGAATAATTCCCTCTATGTCAATTTTTTTGCTTAATTTAACATTTAACAACATACATCAAACCTTTTTTTAAGAAAGTTCGATTCATATTCTCAACAACCCCATTCTATTGTGGTGTACCTCTAACTATAAAGTGTTGAACAATGCTTTCATTTTGACCTACTTAGAGAAATGGATCACTTTTGTATCATTATCTAATTTCAATCATTCGATCTTCTTATTAGCTTGAGTTTCAATCATCGTATTTCTATTTACAAAAACATTCTAAAAATTTTATCTTTACTTTTCATGACATACAGCCAAACCCTTCAAGAGAAATCATCGATATAAGTAAAGAAAATAGTGCATACCTCCCAAAGAAGCTACTTTGGTTGGTTCCTAATATTAGGATATGACCCTTAAAAGTATGGCATGATATTTTATTGTTTCAATTTTATCTATCCTTATTCCATACATTATACTTTATAAGCATTCTCACCTAACATTTCTTGCATTGTATATGACTTAGGTGCATTATAAGTGTTTGGAATCCCTAGAATTCTCCATTCCCAAGCCCTAGATCATTATGATGCATGAAATCCTATTCTAGGCTCTCTAAATCTATCATACAATGGAAATATGACAATTGAAACCAAAAATAATAATAGATTTAGAGATTAGTGTCATAACTGCAATGTGGATGTTCCCGGGCTGATTCCTATTGATGTAGAAAGCTCTAAAGATGTAGAAAATATCATAAACATAAGGATCTTCCACTCGATGACTTATCTTTAAGTCTAGGCACTAAAATGGTGGAGATCTTAGGGTTGGAGGTTAAGGTTGTTTCTAGACTGTAGGGAGAGAATGACAAAGTTCTGAACTAGAAACTTTAACCCCTAAGAAAAAATATTTATAGGCTTTTTACTTAAGTAACTTAAGTCCACCATGGGGCTTGAATAACTTCATCTGGCCTAAAAAGTAGCTAATTGATTAATTAACCTTATAAAACTTTAATTAATCAATCAACCTAGTCTATAGATAACCCTTGTAATATTACATAATTATAAAAATGCCCTTGTGCGCATAAGTGAACTAAAAACTCATCCAACCCTCATAAATTGTGTCATCAAGGAATACAAACTCGAGTGAGGATCATTGGGACCCATAGAATAGTATTAGCTCCCTTAGAATTCAATTTTGAAGTTGACTCAATATCCCACTATAGAGAGTCAACTACATTCTAATACCTTATGTATATTACAACGAGACACCAAGTGCTCGAGTTTGTAACTTGCTATCCACTATATATAGTTTTCCCATGAACTGGTCATTTGTAGTCTAACA
The DNA here is from genome assembly GCF_004353265.1 of Vitis riparia. Classification (NCBI taxonomy): domain Eukaryota; kingdom Viridiplantae; phylum Streptophyta; class Magnoliopsida; order Vitales; family Vitaceae; genus Vitis; species Vitis riparia. The sequence continues at coordinate 11,734,389 of NC_048435.1, read as the reverse complement.
AGGTAAAAATTATCAACCTTTCAAGACTACATCTACAATCCTTGAGTTATAGACGCACCTATTATGTGATCAAATAACATCCTTTAGTTCACTAAGAGCATATGTTAAATTCCACCAAAAGAATTACTGTGAGATTTCAAGATCACACGCCCTTAAGATCACCAAAATGACACATTATATTAATGTCCTTAAGATATCATGGTGCTACTATTTAGAATACTTGTTGCTATTACCTTCCATCAACAAAGATCAAATCTATAGGGAATATATAATCATTTTATGATCTCACCCATAAGTCAAATTCACTACTAACTTTTGTATAAGTTCAATATTCTCTTAAGGTTGAGAGACTATATAATATAATAGCTTGGTAAAGTCATGACTACATGATGAAAATAATAACAAGACAAAACTTGAGTTCATGACCTACTATCCACTACATGTAGATTCCTCATGAACTGGTGCTTGTAATTTAGTAAGGAAGTTTTATCGCCTATCAAGATTACCTCTCCAATTCTTGAGTTACAAATCTCACCTATTATGTAATTAATTGACATAATTTAACTCCAAGGAGCATATGTCAAATTTACATTAAAGGAAATGTTATTGTCATGGTCTTCTAGATCACATATCCTTTAAATCACCTAAGAGGACACACTGTCTTAACCCCATAAGATATCACGATGTCTCTAATGAAAATACTTATTACCATCAGCAATGATACCATCCATAGGGATATATGACCACATTAAGGTCTCACCTATAGGTTAAAGTCTCCTATTAATTTTGGTACAGACTCAATATCCTCTTGATTCATCCCCATTGTAATCATGCCAGTTGATTCTAGTTCAGACGGGTGTTGTCAACAAAATTTATAAAACCTAAATCACCTCACACTAGGGTAGCATAGCTAACATAGTATAGTGGCTCTAGGATCGTCCACAGGGATGAGTTTTCATCGTACAGTTGACTAGTGAAGGAAATAACATGGTGTTTTTCCTTATGAAAATTAGTTTTTAAAGAAAATGGAATTATGGTTGGAAAGATTGATTTTTAAGTTAAGCAAAAACAATAAGTGAAATTAACTATAAAGAAAAAGTATCTTGGAGCTTTAGGTCACTAGGATCAAGTTCCTTAGGCAAAGAAGGAGATTCCAGATCTTCTCCTCGTGTTGGGGATAATAACATAAAGGATGGTTATCTCCCGAACCAGTTTTATATTTAGCAATTAAGATTTGATCCAAAAGGTTCATGAAAAACTATAATTGCTTCCCATTAATGGCTTCAAACACTAAAGACCCTCACCTTGAACCACCTTCCAATGGCTCGTAAATGATAACTAATAGACATCCATGGATCTAGCAATAAGCATCCATGGAATCCGAAAAGCTTATCAAGTATTGGCCATTCAAGGTGATCATTACCTTGAACCACCTTCCAATGGCTCCTAAATGATAACTAATGAACATCCATGGATCTAGCAATAAGCATCCATGGAATCCGAAAAGCTTACCAAGTATTGGTCATTCAAGGTGATTTTAAGGGATTTAAAGGTAAACCTTGAAATAAAAACCATTAATGGTTAACAACTACTTTCATTTAAATCAAGGACAACTCCCACCTTTGCATTCGGGTCCTTCACCTAGCTTTCATCACTCCAAGAAACGTAAAACCTAGCCACTCATCCCCTAAGAATTCATCCTTAGAGGTTGCTTGGCTAGAAAGAAAAGTGAAAACAAAAATGAGAAGATAAGGTAGAGCAAAAGCTTTGTATATTTCTTACTACGGGAAATTTACAAGTGTTTTTGAAAAACATCCATAACATCACATCTGTCTCTCTCCTTATATATAAGCTACCTAAAAGATATATAAAAAAATATAAAATAAAATATCTAAGTTGATTACAAAGAGAAACTAGGAAATTACACAAAATATTTGAAGATAAAAATTTAACGGAGTCGGTGCACAGGAAGATTTCGCATACCATGCGAAATTCTTTGGCTGCCTCTTGTGGTTTCGCACAGCCATACGAAAATGCTGGTTGTTGGATTTCTTCCTCTGGTATTCTTCCTTGCACTCCGATTGGCTTGGCAACCTATTGTCAAGCTTGGCAAAGGGCTATGAAGTGCTCCAAAGCTCGGATTCTTCATGTATTTGAGCTTCAACTTGCATTGCCATGGATTTGAGCTACCAAAAACACCAAAACTTGTCAAAAAACTAATTAATAACCCTTGCTAGGCTCCTTAATGTGCCAATTGACTTAAAAGGTATTAACTACTACTCAAAAGTTTTTAAAACAGTTAGTTTCAAGTTATAAAAGAGTACTTTTTGAGTAGTAATCACTCCCCCCAATCGGCATATTGCTAGTCCCTTAGCAATGAAGGAGAGATAAAGAAGAATAGATAGTAAAATAATTTACAAAATCATGCTAATCACTTGAAAAAATTTTCAAGTGGCATGATGCGGATTATACTCTCTCATGGAACATCAAAGAGGTAAAACCCAACCTTCAACAAGAGCTACCAAATCTCTTGCCTAATCACAATTTATAAAGAGTAGGCATTATGCAAATTTAAGCATCAAAAGAATTTCCACTCCCAAAGGTCCAATTCTTACTCTTCCACAAAGATCTAAGTGTTAAGCTTATTAGTTTTCGATTATAGTATGTCAGACTATTCTCTCCCTCCAACCTAGTTCTTTCTCAAACTTTAGTAAACTGACCAACCTCCAATAGGCTAAGAACGCACCTCTTTTACTTCACAATTTTTTCATTGTAGGAGTGCAATGCTAAAGGTATTGTTTTCTAAAGTGTCCATGTAACGGGGATCCACTGATGACTCCCAACCATTCAAGGTTTAGGGCATCAAGCTTTAAGGATCTTTCAACCACTAACTCCTCATATTTCACCCCGGATTTTTGAGATTGAAATTCAATACCCAAACACCTACAATATGTTAAACTTCACCTATTCACCCTTGTAACGAGCATTGAAGTCAGTGACTCCCAACCAATAAAGGTTTAGGGCACTAGGTTTTAAAGACTTTCACCATATATCCCTTGGACCTTGCTCGGGTTTCAAGGCAAGTGCAACACTTTACTTTTTTTTTTTTTTTAAAGCTCATATACAAACTCTAAGATTCAAGTAAAAAGGTAAGAACTCAATTTCTCCTATTTCATTTTGAGAATTTTTCCTTAATAACCATGGAAAGTAGAGTGAAAACTTTTAAAATTAAACAAAAAGTAACTAACTTAACAAATTAACCTAGCATTATTAACAAAACTTCCTTCCTCAACTCTCCCCCCAACCGAGATTAACATTGCCCTCAATGTGTCAAGAGCAATTGAAAATAAATGGAGGAAGTGGTACCTCCTGAGTGAAATGGAGACTGAGTCGTATAGGAGAAACCACATGAGTCAAAAAAACAAAAGGGTAATGAGTAGAGGAAATAGAAAAATGCTAAGTATAATAAAAAAACATGATGCCTATATATTAATCTGAGAAAGTACAATATGAGATATGATCAGGCAATACATTCAATCCCAGTTTATAAAGCATCAAAAGAATGACAAATCTCTAATAATATAATATGGGAATACAATAAGATAAAGAGATGTCCTATGATCAAGAAGTGGAAGCCTCGGGTGGAGATGATGCATCCTCAAGCGTAGCTGTGACTGTGGGAGGCTCATCCTGAGGTGTTGGAATCCGCGACTCTGCTGGTGTAGTGTCCTCAACTAAAGCTATAGGCGCTGAGGATGCGGGAAGGTCAAGCTAAGGCGGAGTCAAGAGTCCTAGGTGCTGTTGAATCTAGCGGAGAATAGCAGTCTGCTGGTCTTGATGGCCACGCATCTCAGCCATCTTCAGGAAGAGAGTAGAATGGGTGGTGGTGAGTGTCTAAAAGGTATGCACCAGGATGCGAAACTCCGAAGCCGATATGGTGATGGAAAGCTTGGATGTAGTAGGCGCAATTGGTGGAACTATAGGAGTCGTAGGCGGAGCAGCAGAAGTAGCCTCAGGTGTGGGCATTGGTGGTGCTACCATGGAAAGGACTCCTGGCGGTGTAGAATAGCCCATCAACTGATTCCATTTGTCGAGAGTGAATCTCTCTCGACAAAGGCAGCGACACTCGAGTCGAGGCTCGGTAGGAAAGCCCAAATACTCCAATATCTGACACAACAACCTCGAAAATAGTAGTGGAATGGTGTCGACCCTCTGGAGCTTCTTCCTATGGACCTTCTCCTCAAAGTGGATGAGGGAGGTCAGAATCAAGTGGTGTGGGCCAAAGTAGAAGCCCTCTAATACACGGAATAGCACGTCCAAAATAGCTTCTCTCCCCTCTACTAAATGTTGTAAGGGAAAGAGGTTGGAGCACATCACCACGTCTACGATGAGCATCCCAAGTGGAAGCTCCTTTCGTAGAAGGATCGAATCAGTAGAGATCTCCCTGGATAATATGCGGACCATGTCCCTCTGAGATACTGGGGACCACTGTCGGAAAACGGATAGATCATCTGGCTCGTAAGGAATCTGTAGAGCCTTTGCAATGTCTAGCCTCGAGGACACCATGATGTTCGTCAATGCTGAAGTGAATTGTGGTAGGACTCGGGACGCCACAAGTAGTCATAGACTAGTAAAAGTCTAGTGCTACCCTGGGATAGAAGAACTCACGAGGAGTCATGAGGTGCTCAAGGTGGTACCTCTGAAGTAGGTTGTAGGAATCTCGGAGCTCAGGCTGCTGTTGCATGGCCTCCTGATCAAAATATAGCTTCGAGTGGAAGGGTCTCACTCTGCAATCTGAGTTTCCCTCAATGGGCGGTGTTGTGACCATCGAACTTCTGATAATCGACTCCGGTGACAGGTCAGTAGGTAACTCAGAATATGCTAGAGGCTTATAAGCTCTAGATGACTCATCCGGGCCTGAAATCTTGGCCCTCTTGGCCGAAAAGCGCTGTACTGAACTCTTGTGGCGTGAAGTAGTCGCCCCTGGGGTAGTAGGTGGTCACCTCATCTCGTACCTGCGCTGATGAGCAGATGAGGAAGGTTCAGTGGCCTCTCCACCTTCAAAAAGTGGAATCCTCAGGGCCTCCACGACCTGAGATGGGGAATCGCTAGGTACCTGAGCAGATGAGGTTCTCTACCTCGTAGTGCGTCTCGATGAAGGGGCGGGAAGGGCTTCTCTGGTCCACGCCATGTCAAAAATGAAAGACGAGCCTCGGGTCCGTGCTCTAGGGTACCGTGGAATGCGTTTCTTCGAAGTGAGATGTGCGCGGAGCTCGGTATCAAATGGAGAGAGGTGATGTCGCAAGGTGGCAGAGGAAAATGAAGGATTCGCAAGGTGTTTGATGTTTGTGAAATGAAGAAATGAAGAAGCTAGGGGTCAGGGGGTTTAAAAGGAAATGGGCGGGCGGTTTTTCATTTTCACAGGCGTCTCTTGGTTTTCGCACAGTGTGCGAAATGACTTTGGGGGTGCGAAATTGGTTCGTAGGGTGTGCGAAATTTCGCACCCCATGCGAAACGATTCCTTGATTTCGCATGCCTTGTGAAAATTTTGCAGGGTGTGCGAATTGTTTTGATTGATCTTCTATTTGAAATCCCCCTACAATCGATCATCAAAATCCTAAGTTAAATCAAACCAAAATAAAATTAAAAAGACTAAGTCCATCAAGAAGCTGGTCTTGTCAAGCTTGATGTGGATCAAGGAGGATGAACTCCTCCTTGTCGCGAGAAAAAGGCTCCACAAAGGGCTTGCGATTCACTTTGAAGCTCCAGGTGTTGTTGGAGTTGAGTAGTTCCACTACTCCATTTGAATACACTTGGTGAATGGTAAATGGACCTATCCACCTTGATTTCAGCTTTCCCGGAAAGATGTGGAGCTTAGAGTCATAGAGCAAGACTCCTTGTCCCTTTCGAAAATCCTTACGGGAAATCAACTGATCATTCCACCTCTTCAATTTTTCTTTTGAAATTTTTGAATTGATATAGGCATCATTTCTCAATTCCTCCATCTCATTGAGGTCTAAGAACCTCTTTAACCCAGCTCTGTTCAGATCCATGTCGAGCTTCTTGATTTTCCACCAAGCTTTGTATTCCAATTCCACATGGAGATGTCATGCTTTACCATAGACTAGGCGATAAGGAGACATCTCGAGAATGGTCTTGTAAGTTGTTCTATATGCCCATAGTGAATCAAAGAGCTTGACTGACCAATCCTTTCTATTTGTGTTCACCACCTTCATCAATATGTTTTTAATCTCCCTATTTGCTAATTCAACTTGCCCACTAGTTTGAGGGTGGTAAGGTGTAGCTACCTTATGCTTTACCCCATACTTGGCTAGGAGAGTTTCAAAAGGCTTGTTGCAAAAATGAGTACCTTCATCACTAATTATGGCTTTAGGCACCCCAAATCTTGAGAAGATGTTCTCCTTGAGAAACACTCTATGGTCATTTTGCTTGCATGGGACTGCCTCAACCCACTTAGAAACATAATCTACTCCTACCAAGATGTAAGAGTAGCCAAAAGACATAGGGAATGGTCCCATGAAGTCAATGCCCCATACATAAAAAATATCAACTATCAAAATGGGGTTCAAAGGCATCATGTTCCTTCATGTCAACTTCCCAAGCCTCTGGCATCTATCATAACTCATACACATGGTGTGGGCATCTTTGAAAAGTGATGGCCAACAAAAACCCGATTGCAACACCCTCATGGTTGTTTTCTGAGAAGCAAACTGGCCTCCGCATGAATTTTCATGGCAATGAATGAGGATCCTCTGTTGCTCTTCTTCAAGAATGCACTTCCTTATTATCTGATTTGCACAATACTTGAATAGAAATGGCTTTTCCCAATAGTAGGCATGAATTTTTGCAAAGAAGTGCTTCTTATCTTGTGCTTTCCATTCACTTGGAACTTCTCCTGTGACTAGGTAGATTGCAATGTGCGCGTACCAAGGAGCAACTTCTACTAACATGAGAGACTCTTCTAGAAAATCATCATTAATGGGCAAACTATGGGCATTATGTGCGATAGCTAGCCTTGAAAGGTGGTCTGCTACCACATTTTCCACTCCTTTCTTGTCTTTGATTTGGAAATTGAACTCTTGAAGCAAGAGAATCCATCTAATCAGCCTTGATTTAGCATCTTGCTTAGTTAAAAGAGACTTCAAAGCAGAATGATCAGTGAAAACCACAATGAAAGACCCCATCAAGTAAGCACGAAACTTATCTAAGGCAAAAACTACAACTAACAATTCTTTCTCGTGGTTGTGTAGTTTCTTTGAGCCTCATTCAATGTCTTGCTCGCGTAGTAGATCACATAGGGTTTTCCATCTTCTCTTTGCCCGAGAACAACTCCTATAGCAAAGTCACTGGCATCACACATTACCTCAAAGGGTAGTTGCTAGTTGGGAGCCCTCACTATTGGTGCGGTTGTCAGAAATAGCTTCAATTCTTCAAAACTCCTTTGGCATCTATCATCCCATATGAATTTAGCATCCTTCACCAATAGTTCACAAAGAGGCCTTGCAAGCTTAGAGAAATCCTTGATAAACCTCCTATAGAACCCGACTTGGCCAAGGAATTGCCTTACTCCTTTGACATTTGTTGGGGATGGCAACTTGAAAATGAGTTCAACCTTTGCTTTGTCAACTTCAATGTCTTCCTTGGAGATGATGTGCCCAAGGACAATCCCTTAGTGTACCATGAAATGGCACTTCTCCCAGTTAAGCACTAAGTCTTTCTCAATGCATCGGTTCAGAACAGCTTCTAAGTTAACCAAGCATTCATCAAATGTACTTCCATATATGGTGATATCATCCATAAAGACTTCCATAATATGCTCCACCATATCACGGAAAATGCTTAACATGCATCTTTGGAAAGTTGCGGGTGCATTGCATAAGCCGAAAGGCATTCTCCTATATGCATAGGTTCGAAATGGGCATGTGAAAGTGGTCTTCTCCTGGTCTTCAACATCAATTTCTATCTGAAAGTACCCGGAGTAGCCATCTAAGAAACAATAGAAAGGATGCCTAGAGACCCTTTCAAGCACCTGATCAATAAAGGGGAACGGGAAATGGTCTTTCCTTGTCACCGCATTCAACCTCCTATAATTGATACACACCCTCTAACCTATAGTGAGGAGTGTAGAAACCTCTTCTCCCTTATCATTTTGCACCACCGTGATCCCCGACTTCTTTGGCACAACTTGAGTAGGACTCACCCATGGGCTATCTAATATGGGGTAAATAATACCGGCCTGAAGTAGCTTAAGAACTTCAGCTCGCACCACCTCTTGCATATAAGGGTTCAACCTTCTCTGAGGTTGAAGAACTAGCTTAGCTTCATCCTCCATGTAAATATGATGGGTGCAGACTAAAGGGTTGATCCCTTTCAAATCAGAAATTTTTCATCCTATTATCTTCTTACATCTTCGAAGGACTTCAAGTAGACAATCCTCCTGATGAATGGTAAGAGCTGAAGACATAACAACAGGGCACTTCTTGTCTTCTTCCAAGTATGCATACTTTAACTCTGTGGGTAGTGGCTTAAGAATAAGCTTTGGGGACTCCTCCTTAATAGCTTTTTGTGGCTCCTCCTCATTGAATAAGGGTAGAATTTCTTCTCACCTTCTCCATGAGGACAGGGTAGCAAGCAAATCTGAGGGTTCAGGTAACCCTTCCTCAAGATCCCCAAAACTCTCAATCAAATCTTCTTGCATTCTCTAATCACAATGCTCCTCCACTAAAGTGTCAATCATGCACACTTCCTCTAGGCCTTCTTCTTCTTCTGGTAGGATATGCTTCTTGTACAAATGGAAAATGTTGAGCTCTAATGTCATGTTGCCAAATGTGAGTTGCATGACTCCATTCCTACAATTGATGATTGCATTTGATGTAGCTAGGAATGGTCTTCCAAGTATGATAGGAACATAATTAGTTCCTTTGACAACTGGATCTGTATCAAGAACAACAAAATCCACTGAATAGTAGAATTTGTCAACTTGAACCAAGACATCTTCAATCACCCATCTTGAAATCTTCACTGATCTATCTGCCAGAGATAGAGTGATGGATGTTGGCTTCAACTCTCCAAGTCCCAATTGCTTGTAAACAGCGTAGGGTAGCAAATTCACACTTGCTCCCAAGTCCAACAAAGCTTTTTCCACACAAGTCTCTCCAATACTCACTGAGATGGTAGTGCAGTCCGGATCTTTGTACTTCACTGGAGACTTGCACTGTATTATGGCACTTACTTGCCTAGTCAAGAAGGCTTTCTTGTTCACATTCAACCGTTTCTTTACACTGCACAAGTCCTTTAAGAATGTTGCATATGTCGGCACTTGTTTGATCATGTCTAACAAAGGGATATTGACCTTCACTTGCCTCAACATTTCAAGAATTTATGATGCATTATTAGTTCTCTTTTTGCCATGCAAAGCTTGGGGGAAAGATGAAGGCATGTGTTTCTTCATCATATCTTCCTTGATGACTATCCTCTTGGATTCTTCATCCACACTAGAATCATGGTCATCTTTCTTTGTACTTGTCTCTTTTCTCTTTCCTTTCATTTCCTCTCTCCTTTCTTTTTCTACTACACTCTCTTCATCATGTTTTGGCTTGGATGTGGGCTGATCAACCTCTTTACCACTCCTCAAGGTGATAACTACTTTGACTTCCCTTACCTTTGAAGATTCTCCCTCTTGAGCCTCCACTTCATGGATACCCTTTGGATTTTGATGAGGTTGAGAAGGAAACTTTCCTTTCTCTTGAACTATGTTGAGGTTGGTGATCCTTGAGATTGCATATTGGACATTGTCTATCTTTTAAGACAGATCATTTTGCATCCCATCCATCCTTTTGTTCAATGTACTCTCCACACTGTCAATTCTCTAATTCAGTTGAGCATTGATGGACTTCTAATCTCCCACAAAGTCTCCCACAACCTTGCTAAGGTTCATAATAGCTTGTTCAAGATTCGAGGCTTGTTGAGGTGCTTGAGCAGGTTGTGTGTACTGAGGTGGCTTTGGCTTCCAAGAGAAATTTGGATGGTTCATCCAATTCGAATTGTAGGTGTTTCCATATGAAGCATTGTTATTGGGCTTGAATTGACCAATAACATTTGCTTGATCACCAAACATCTCTCTCACTACTGGAATTGTAGGACAATCCTCCACTAAGTGCTCATAAGATTGACAAATGGAGCAAGGCATAGCCTGCAATGGTGTCTCAGAAATGGCTTGCACTTCTTGTACCTTCTTCATTTCTAGCTTTTCCAATCTCCTTGTCATAGCTGCAACATTTGCCTTCATGTCAATGTCTTCATTCAAAACATACATTCCACCCTTAGCATTAGGTTGAGACTTCATTTTTCCCACCTCTCTAGTATTTGGTTCATCCGATCCTCTTGAAACTTTAGCCATATAATTCAAAGAGTCCATGGCTTCTTTCGAATTCTTACTCATGAAGTCTCCTCCACACATAGTTTCTAGGAGTTGTTTCATTGAAGAAGACATACCATCGTAAAAATAGCTCACTAAGAGCCATGTGTCAAAGCCATGGTGAGGACAAGCATTAATAGTTTCCATGTACCTCTCCTAACACTCATAGAATTTCTCATTCTTCTTAACTAAGAAGTTCGAAATTTGCCTTTTCAAACCATTGGTTCTATGAGAATGGAAGAACTTCTTGAGAAACTCGGCTTGCAAATTAGTCCAAGTTCGAATACTCCTTGGCCTTAAAGAATTGAGCCAAATCTTGTCCTTATCCTTCAAGGTGAAAGGAAATAGCTTGAGCCTCATCAAATCAATTGAAGTTCCTCTTTCCTGGAATGTATTACAAACCTCCTCGAATTCCTTAATATAAGAGTAGGGATTCTCACTTTCCATCCCATGGAAAGTAGGTAGGAGTGGCACAATGTGAGGTCGGATTAGTAGCTGCTCAGTGGGAGGCACTATGCATGACGGTGCACTCATACGAGGTGGATGCATGTGGTCCCTCATGGATCAATATGCGTTGAAATTATCTTCTTGACCATGTTGGCTATTCTGATCTTCAGGTAGAACATCCATGATGTTCAAGCACACTTTTAACTCATTTTCTCTAGGAGTTTCAATCTTAACAAGTCTTCTCTCAATATCTCTTATCCAATAGGGCATGCGCAACTAGAGATCACTTAAACAAAAACAAAGAAAACAAGAGAAATACAATACTAGGAAAAATTTAAGGTTAGTTAAAAACTAAATAAAAGATAAGCTAAAATATAGACAAAGAAAAAGAGTTAGTAAAAAGAAAAAATCACCAAACTTGTGATAAAGATCACAAGTGTTCACCAAAGGTCATGTCAATGTACTTTGGAACCATCCCCGGCAACGGCGCCATTTGATTCGTCCCCATTGCAGTCATGCAATTGATTCTGGCTCAGACGGGTGTTATCAACAAAATTTATAAAACCTAAATCACCTCATACTAGGGTAGCATAGCTAACATAGTATAGCGGCTCTAAGATCGTCCACAGGGATGGGTTTTCATCGTACAGTTGACTAGTGAAGGAAATAACATGGTGCTTTTCCTTATGAAAATTAGCTTTTAAAGAAAATGGAATTATGGTTGGAAAGATTGATTTTTAAGTTAAGCAAAAACAATAAGTGAAATTAACTATAAAGAAAAGGTATCTTAGAGCTTTAGGTCACTAGGATCAAGTTCCTTAGGCAAAATGGGAGATTTCGGATCTTCTCCTCGTGTTAGGGATAATAACATAAAGGATGGTTATCTCTTGAACCGGTTTTATATTTAGCAATTAAGATTTGATCCAAAGGGTTCATGAAAAACTGTAATTGATTCCCATTAATGGCTTCAAACACTAAAGACCCTCACCTTGAACCACCTTCCAATGGCTCCTAAATGATAACTAATAGACATCCATGGATCTAAAAATAAGCATCCATGGAATCCGAAAAGCTTACCAAGTATTGGCCATTCAAGGTGATCATTACCTTGAACCACCTTCCAATGACTCGTAAATGATAACTAATGGACATCCATGGATCTAGCAATAAGTATCCATGAAATCTGAAAAGCTTACCAAGTATTGGCCATTCAAGGTGATTTTAAGGGATTTAAAGTTAAACCTTGAAACAAAAACCATTAATGGTTAACAACTACTTTCATTTAAAGCAAGGGCAACTCCCACCTTTGCATTCGGGTCCTTCACCTAGCTTCCATCACTCCAAGAAATGTAAAACCTAGCCACTCATCCCCTAAGAATTCATCCTTAGAGGTTGCTTGGCTGGAAAGAAAAGTGAAAACAAAAATGAAAAGATAAGGCAGAGAGCTCTGTATATTTCTTACTACGAGAAATTTACAAGTGTTTTTGAAAAACATCCATAACATCACATCTATCTCTCTCCTTATATATAAGCTACCTAAAAGATATATAAAAAAATATAAAATAAAATATCTAGGTTGATTACAATGAGAAACTAGGAAATTACACAAAATATCTAAAGATAAAAATCTAACGGAGTCGGTGCACAGGAAGATTTAGCATACCATGCGAAATTCTTTGGCTGCCTCTTGTGGTTTCGCATGGTGTGCGAAATTTTGCACAGCCATGCGAAAATGATGGTTGTTGGATTTCTTCTTCTGGTTTTCTTCCTTGCATCTCTGATTGGCTTGGAAAAGGGCTATGAAGTGCTCCAAAGCTCGAATTCTTCATGTATTTGAGCTTCAACTTGCATTGCCATGGATTTGAGCTACCAAAAACACCAAAACTTGCCAAAAACTGATTAGTAACCCTTACTAGGTTCCTTAATGTGCCAATTGACTTAAAAGGTATTAACTACTACTTAAAAGTGTTTAAAACAGTTAGTTTCAAGCTATAAAAGAGTATTTTTTTTTAGTAGTAATCACCTCTTAAGGTTAAAATCCATGCAGTACAGTAGTTTAGTGAATCATGACAATTGATAGTCTTGTATCATGATTCATCGTAGGTCCTGTCCAATGTGTAACCATATACACTAGTACACTCACCATAGCAAACCCATTTCGACAGTGAAGATAAGTCATCCTTCTAATTAAGATGTAGTGTACTACAGTCTTTACTAATTTACCAAAATCCATTAATCGAGCGTAATAATAATTTTTAAGACAAAATTATACTAAAAGTTAATGGAAGACTAATTGCATAAACTATTATTCCAACACCCAATGTGTCACTAATAAGGTGTATTCTAGCACCCAAGTATTGACACAAACCTAATGATGGAGCTAAAACCTTGTGTTCTAGTATTCCACTAATTGGAAAAATACCAACTCAGTTTATTGTTCTAGTATCTAGCATGTTATCAATAAGGTATTATTTTGAATATTTTTGCACCATCACAGACCAATCAATGAAGTAACATGTGTTCTAATGGTCTAGTGAAAGTTCAAATGCAACAACACTCTAGAACAACAACAACAACAACAACAACATTTTTATAAAATAGTGATCTAATGTACCAAAATAATATTATATTATTCCACAGTGCAACTACAGTATTGCTCTCAAGTGACATTTTTCAAAAGTAGCAATATTCCAAAGTAGCATTGTTCTTGTGCAACCATCATTCCAAAGTATTGTTATTTTGTGTAATAGTTGTTATTCTAGAAAGACCTTGAATAAACTGATATAATATTCCAACTATTAAAGCCATGTAATTATATTATTTCTAGTACTATTGTAATTTCTATTTCGATTATATTTGTGTGTGTTCTAATCATTTTCTACAACACAATGAATTTAAAGACTTTTCTCAAATGTAAAGTGCCTCAATTTATGCATACTCTTGCTTAAGGTAGTTAAATTCAACCAAATTTTTCCAGCACACTCATTGCTAAAAGGGATAATATCAGTTAGGGACATTGACATATTTCTCTAAAAGGGCCAAACAAGTAATTTTGAGGACAATCTAGCATGCTTACTCACACATCATCCAAGTTACTAAGTGTCATGCTCCAAAACCCACTCCAAGGGCTTGATAGTCATTTCACACTTCAAACTAGACGACTCAAAGTGAAAATGATACAAACATTCATCTTGTAATTGAAAATTACCAGTTACCAAATTCCTATTTAGAGTAGTAAAATAAATAAATTCTATAATTCTCAACTCTCAACTTTAAAAACTAATACATCTACCTAAGTATTATTGTCTAAATAACTTCAAACTCAAATAATCAAAACGGGAATTAAATTTTAAAATATAAACAATGTCCAAAATAAAGTTTGAACCAAAATCTTAACAAAGAAAAAATTCTCAACCTAATCATCTCTCCTTACCCAAATTGAGAGTACTTGAAAAATTATCAACGAAGGGGCATGAGCTTAAAGCTCAATAAGGAACATCAATGCAATTTCATGGATCAAACATATTCAATTACAATTACAAACGAGATATATAACATATAATTATTTTCATAAAAACTTTTGAATTCAAAATGTTAATGCAATCAAACTTTTCAATAAAACTTTATCATATCAATTCCAAAACAATTTCTCATCAAAACCAAATCAAATTCATTCAAAATATATTTATTCTGGTTCTCAAATAACAAATGGTGTCCAATTAGGTGGGACTCCACAAATCAGTGACTAATTTCAAATTTGTTCCATTTAAGGTGAATAAAACAAAAGGTCAATAATTATAACCTGTTGACTAGAGCCATAAGGTCAACTACTATAACCCGTTGACTAGAACCATAGAAATATTTACAATTATAATCCATTGATTAAGGTCATAGAAACTAGAGTCAAACACTTCATTTCATAAATTCAAACTTACAAAACAAAATATCATCTCTCTACAATTTTCATTTTTCATAAACAAAGAAAATCCTCAAACATATTTTTCATACAAAACATATATTTGATCCATGCATAGAAATAAAAATAATATTTTTACACATTTCAAAACACAATCTGGAAAGAAAATTATTTTCTTTTACAAAATCTACATTAATTTTCCTTACCTTAAAGAAACACTCAAAATTTTGAAGAATTTAGTTTGAAGAATTTACTCATCACCAAACATAATATCATACACAACATTTATTATTGATTATTTATCTACAGATATAAATTTGACAATCCTAACAATATTTTATTTAGTATCAGGGATCCTAATTAATTTCTCATGTTAATATTATTACCACCCAATATTATTTTCAACTTCTTAAACAATAATAATATAAATTAATGAATTTTCAAATTTTTATAAACTCATATTTCTTCTAAATCTTATTATTAAATTATATAAAGACTTATACTAATAACAATTATTATTGTTGTTGTTATTATTAATAATACCAATATCTCCTATTAACAAAAATACCACATGTACTTTCAACAACTCCAACAACCCCACCAACTCCACTCCTCATTATTATTATTTTAATTTATTTCACCATTTGCCTCTCACAGTTACCAAATTTCCTTCTTTTTTTTTGTCTCAAGTTGCCGTCCCAACATAGTTTCAAAATATGCGATTCTTCTTCTTCTTATTAATTTAATTTATCATTATTTTTTCCAATCTAAAGCCTCTACAAACGATTTATTTATTTATTTTCTAAATCTAAAATTTCTCTTCTTCCACTAATATTTTCATTTATTTATTTATTTATTTTTATTCCATTGAAATTTTCCAATTTTCATCAATAAATTAATCTTCATTCATAAATTTTTAATCTTTTGATAACAAAAAATAAATAAATAAACAAACCCTAATTTAAATTGAAATCTTCTAAAGAATTTTTAAACGGATCAAAACTAATTAACGAATTTAAAATAATAATTTAAGGGTTAAAATCTTACTTGGAAAATTAATCTTCAACCCTAAACCTCCAAATCCTCGGTCCTATGTTGCCCTATGTTCTATGATCTCTTTGATTTTTGTGTAAAAGGGTTTTTGAATGGAGAAGATAGGAAAAATCTAATTTATACCCATAAATTTTGAATATGAAAAGACCTTTTTAGCCTTATTAAATTAAATTTTTTTTCTAAATTACAATTTTACCCCCTAAATTGGGTTTGGGCGTCACATCCTCTCCTCTTTAATAAAAGTTTAGTCCTCTAAACTTAACATACCTAAGCCTTGAAATAAATGAGGATGTTTTTCTCTTACCTTCTCCTCTAATTCCTAAGGGACCTCTCAAATACTAAGATTGTTTTCACTAAACCTTTACCAACTTGACAATAATAGGACATAATATCTCTTCCATCACCCACCACATAGGCCAAAAACTCTTGTATACCTTTCCTAAGTAAGGAACTAACCTATAAAGCCAAGATCATACACAATGGTCTAACCACATGCTTTCCCTCAAAACTAAACTCATGTTGGCCAGGAATGTGGAAAGTCACTCTTTTACCAAAATAATTAACAGAGACATAGTGGGAAACTAACCAATCTATCCCCAAAATCACATCAAAAACCTAAAGGTCAAGAAGTGCTAAGTTAATTAACATCTCCTTATAACCAATCATCACAAGAGAATCTTTAAACATTATATTGTCCACAATAGAAGGCCCCATAGAAGTAGCAGTAATCATATCAAAGTCCAAGCTAGCAACTAGCATATTCAACAAACCAATAAAAAACACCGAAACAAAATAGTGTGTTGAACCTAGATTAGTCATTGAGAAACTAATTAGATAGTACAAAATAAAAGGGAATTTATACTAGATGATACTGAAACTTAAACAAATGTGTCACTCATCCATCCCCCATCTAAGCCAATTCAAGTTCCCAACAAGATCATAACCTAGTGCTCTAATCCAACTTTATCATGCCCCAAAACCCACTCTAAGGGCATAACGGTCATTTCACACCTCAAACCCAGAGGCTCAAAGTGAAAATGACACAAACATTCATCTTATAACCAGAAATTACCAATTACAAATTCCTATTCAGAGTGGTAAAATAAATAAATTCTATAATCCACAATTCTCAACTTTAAAAACTAACACATCTACCCAAGTGTTATTGTCCAAATAACTCCAAACTCAAATAATCAAAACGGGAATTAAATTTTAGCAACTAAACAAAGTCCAAAATAAAGTTTGAACCAAAATCTTAATAAAGAAAAATTCCTCAGCCTAGCCATCACTCCTCGCCCGAACTGAGAGTACTTGAAAAATTATCAACAAAGGGGCATGAGCTTAAAGCTCAATAAGGAATATCAATGTAGTTTCATGGATCAAACATTTTCAATTACAATTACAAATCGGAGATATAACATATAATTATTTTCATACAAAAATTTTAAGTTCAAAATGCTAATACAATCAAATTTTTCAATAAAACTTTCTCATATCCATTCCAAAACAATTTCTCATCAAAACCAAATCAAATACATTTAAAATATATTTACTTTGGTTATTGAATAACAAATGGTGCCCAATTAGGTGGGACTCCACAAATCAGTGGCCAAATTTCAAATTTGTTCCATTTAAGGTGAATAAAACAAAAGGTCAACAATTATAACCTATTGACTAGAGCCATAAGGTCAACTACTATAACTCGTTGACTAGGGTCATATAATATCAACTATTAAAACTCGTTGACTAGAACCATAGAAATGGTAACAATTATAACGCGTTGATTAGGGTCATAGAAACTAGAATCAAACACTTCATTTAATAAATTCAAACTTACAAAACAAAATATCATATCTCTACAATTTTCATTTTTCATAAACAAAGAAAATCTTCAAACATATTTTTCATAACAAACATATATTTGATTCGTGCATAGAAATAAAAATAATATTTTTACACATTTCAAAATACAGCCTGGAAAGAAAATTATTTTCTTTTACAAAATCTACATTAATTTTCCTTACCTTAAAGAAACACTCAAAATTTTGAAGAATTTAGCTTGAAGAATTTACTCATCACCAAACATAATATCATACACAACATTTATTATTGATTATTTATCTATAGATAGAAATTTGACAATCCTAACAATATTTTATTTAGTATTAAGGATCCTAATTAATTTCTCATGTTAATATTATTACCACCCAATATTATTTTCAACTTCTTAAACAATAATAATATAAATTAATGAATTTTCAAATTTTTATAAACTCATATTTCTTCTAAATCTTATTATTAAATTATATTAAGACTTTTACTAATAGCAATTATTATTATTTTTGTTATTATTAATAATACGACTATCCCTCTTAACAAAAATACCACATGTACTTTTAACAACTCTAACAACCCCACCCACTCCACTCCTCATTATTATTATTTTAATTTATTCCATCATTTGCCTCTCACAATTACCATATTTCTCTTTTTTTTTTTTTCTTTTTTTTTTTCAAGTTGTCGTCCCAACATAGTTCCTCAAATTCCAAAATCCCAAAACATGTGATTCTTCTTCTTATTATTAATTTAATTTATCATAATTTTTTCCAATCTAAAGCTTCCACAAACAATTTATTTATTTATTTTCTAAATCTAAAATTTCCCTTCTTCCACTAATTTTTTTCATTTATTTAATTATTTATTTTTATTCAATTGAAATTTTCCTATTTTCGTCAATAAATTAATCCGCATTCATAAATTTCTAATATTTTGATCTGAAAAATTAGATAAACAAACCCTAATTTAGATTGAAATCTTCTAAAGAATTTTTAAACGGATCAAAACTAATTAACGAATTTAAAATAATAATTTAAGGGTTAAAATCTTATCTGGAAAATTGATCTTCAACCCTAAACCTCCAAATCTTTAGTCCTATATTGCCCTATGTTCTTTGATTTCTCTTATTTTTGTGTAAAAGGGTTTTCTGAATGGAAAAGATAGGAAAATTCTAATTTATACCCAAAAATTTTGAATATGAAAAGACTTTTTTTACCCTTATTAAATTAATTTAATTTTTTTTTCTAAATTATAGTTTTACCCCCTAAATAGGGTTTGGGGCATCACACTAAGTGTGTTTGACAGTAATTTTAGAAAGTGTTTTTAATATTTCTAATACTTTGAAAAATATACTTTGAAAAATATTAGAAAGATTACAAAATTTTCAAGCGCTTTCTAAAATCACTACCTAGTACACAATAAATTTCATGTGTCCCTCCATACTAAAAGGTAAGAGGTTTTTGACCTATCTCTAATGATAAGTTCTCATCTTAAGTGCTAAGATATTCCCACTAATGAACTACATAAGAGGTAGTAAGTAATTGTATTCTTTTTTTTTTTTTTTTAAATAGACCAATTTTTGTTATGGTTTTCTAATATCCTTTAGGAGTATTTTTCCACATAATATTGTGTCATCTTGATATTTTGTGTTGCTTGTTATGATTATTATTATTATGGGTTTGACTACAATATAGAAATGTGTTTTTTTGGTACCCATCAAAGAGGTACTACTAATCAAGTGGTGTCACGTATATATATTTTTTAATTTTATTGTTTGTATCTGTATTTCATTTATTTTTATCCTTATACCTAAGTCTCATTTATTTGTACCCTCATTGAAGAGCCTAAATCTCACCACACATATTCAATACCACCCATAACATTTCCTATTATAAATGGGTTCCATTCCTATAGCCTATAGGTACTCAACCAACTGTTCCCTAAGACTCATTTCCTTCGTACCTTCTCTTTAAGTGGGGCATATATTCACTAAACCTTAGAAGAATATGTCTTTCATTCACATTTACACAGATTCTTGTATTCTTGTATTCTTTTGATAAAAATGTAAAATTCAACTATTTGCTTTTGGGGTCCAACTAAATCCAATTTCTTGATCCATCCAATTCAACCAAATCCAATCAGCTGGACCAGATTCAAACATATATTTACTAATTTCAATCTAACCCAATTGGAACCCGAGTTTAAAAAACTCAACCCAAGTTGCACTTGGATTAAACAACTTGAGTCGACTGTCGAGTAGTGGATATATATATATATCATATATTATAGAACACCTTGTGCATGCAGCACCTTCATTTTGTTGAGAACATTAGCTCATTATTTAAAAGTTATTAGAGGGTCAGCTTCTTTGCCTATTACAACCCAATAACCAGTAATGATCATCTGAGGGATTATTACAAGATCCTCCTATTCCAAATACCAGAGAATGATTCTCCCCAGATCGCCAAAAGGCTTTGGCATAGCCCAAAACCAACAATGACAAAGATGCTGACCAGTGAGCCTTCTCCATTCCGACTCAGAAATATGCCAGAACAAACCTGAGTAACGGAGGGAACTTCCACTCCTAAAACCTCAAACAACAGAACTTGCACCTGTTTTTTTATCAAACCAAAACCGAATAATTGACTATAAAAGTATGGTCTCTTAAATTGAATCCCAGGTTCCAATCTCCAATTGATTTAATGGTTCAAATAATACCCTTTTACACCCCACCCAGAAGAAAAGGAAAAATAAATAGGAAGAGAACTCTATGCTTGGGAATTTCAGTGGAGGAAACACATCCAAACAAGAGGAACATGAAATGTCCTTCACACCAATTGGTAGCTAGCATTCTGGTAGGTTGGAAAATGGAATGTTCCAAGTAATATCCACAACACTTAAAAGGGTTGAATGGATATCCTGTTCACCTATATGAATCAGGTCGCTTTGGCTTGCTTTGAACAACAGCCTCAATCTTCTCCAGCACAGTGGGTGTCAGCAGAGGTATGACATCAATAGCCTTCATATTCTCTTGAATCTGCATCCCAGAGGTCAAATTACTTAATTGCTGAGAAAAGAGCTGAAGTACAATGATTGCTAACAAAGTAATACTTGTACAATTGCAGGCAGAAACATGTTCTACAACATTAACAGTTCAAGAAAGAACACTACTCAGATGAATCACATGCAGGCACCCACATACAAAATCCAAAAATGGTGTTTCATCCTCCTTGCCACATATTCCTTTGGGATGGATTCTTATACACTTATAGCAAGATCTAAAAAGGGTGTTTTATGTGCCCACAAGTCTGGTTTACTAATGACTAATTCTATATCCTAATTTCTCACCAATTGGTAGCAGGCCTTTGTGAATATAGCCTCAAAAAAATTGAGAAAAAATAAATACAAAAGCACTTTGAATTTAGTTAGCAGACTAACACTACGACTGCCAAATGAAGTTGTTCAGGATCAAAATATCACTTCATAGGAGTGATTGGCTCTTTAAGTGATTTTTTTATAATTTACTACTGCTGTTACAGACTAACAAGTACTTTTCCTTGGATTTTTGAGTTCCCTAGATGTCATTTGATATTGCTCTGTCCAGGCTCAAGCCACAAGGATGCTTGCTTTGATTGTGATTTAGTCAAATTATAGAATTATTAAGAAACATATGCTAAGCCAGGAGATTTTACTTTATTGATCAGGTAACATGGATCATTAAAGCAAGCAGTTGGGATAAGGCTTTTGTAGGTTGAATTGTTCTACTAAAATAGGTAAAAACTACCATCAAATCACTAGCAGTTGAGGTACATAATTAACCTTCAAAATTCCAATTCGTTGCCATGGAAATAACAGCTTTGGATGTAAGTATCCATAAAATTTTGAAATGAAGTCCCCAGAAGTTATGGAAACTGTGCAGGAAGCAAAATTCACTACAAGAAAGAGTTTCGGGTAAATCCTTAGATCCTAATACTAATTAAGAAAGTGAGTCCAATTGTCAGCAGATTGGGGAACAATTTGCTTGATTTGTGAGTCCAATTTAGTGGAATGTTGAATGTTAGACAGTAAAATTATTTAAGAATCCAATTTTAGTGGTATGTTGAATGTTTAGACAGTAAAAAATTTTAAGAATGGCTATTTGGTTGGGAATTTTGTAACCATGTTTTAATGTCATCCATCAAGGCAGGCTGGGGCTTGCTTTATTTATTCTTTTTTGAAAAAAAAAATGGATACAGAGGAAGAATTAGAACAGGCAGAAGCATTTTCATGTTGCAGAATGGAATTGAGAGTGAGATGTGGTAGACTACATAGATCACAGGAAATTATGGGAAGGACCTTTAGAAGGCAAGAACAAATGGAATTCATTTCTTTGTTAAAGAGGTGTAGATTAGGCTGGGGGATGTGGGTCACAAATTTGGAAAAGTAAATGCTATGAGATGGAAGTTTCATTTCTGACTTTATGGTGGAAGGGAGAGGTTGTAAGGGGATAGAGGTCTCACATCTTTTTTGTTAAACACATGTCCAGAGCAGCTGATGCATTGGAGCTGGACTTTTATGTGGTTTTGAGGCAGTTTTGGTGTGGAAAATTAATTTGGCAAAAGTCATTTAGTTTCTGTTTGCAACATAAAAAATGTGGAGGCATTGACTTCTTTGTTGGGATGTGGGGTGGGAAAGTTCTCTTTTACCTATCTTGGCCTCCTATAGAAGCCCCTTGATTGAGGAGAGATTTTACAAAGACTAGCAATGTAGAAGCAACAATACCTCTCAGAGGGTGGTAGGCTTTGATAAATGGCCCTACATCATCGTTTTGACAAAGGTACAAGTGACCTTAGATAAAATGAATGCGGATGAACTAAGCTACGGTATGCCATGTTGACAAGTGTGGTCTACCCTCTTTCCCAATATCCCATCAAGCTTGTTAATTCATATTCATGTCACTTTTTGTTGTTCCAAACAAAGTGTAATTAAGACCAGAGAAGATCTAGAGGGATTTACTCCAGGGTGGACCCTCAAAAAATAAATAAATAAATAAAGAAGCTTCCTTTGGTGAGTGAGTTAAGGGTATCGCATTAGAGCCCTATCTATTCTCGATAAGTCTTTCTTGGTAAATGAAGTTCGAGATTTGCATCAGTGGGCATCTTAGTGGAGGTGATCATTGTTGGGAAGTTTGGGGAAGAAATAGAACGGGAAAACTTCAAAAGTGAAATCAGTGTAGTCATCAGAGATGGAAAGAGAGTGAACTTTAGAAAGGATCTTTGGTTAGCCAATTCATATTTGGGTGCCCCTTTCAAGGTAGCTTGGGTGTCACATGTGTGGGAGATATCACGTGAAAGATGTATCTTTTCTCAAGAGGAGACAAGAGAGACCAGTAATGAGGAACGGTGTGAACAAGTTGGTTTGGAGGGGTGCTAAGGATGGTAAATTTTCAGTCAAAGCTTTCTATTGATATATTGAACTGGAAAAAGGATTCCATGCAGGCTGTTTGGAATTTGTGGTGTCCTACAAAAGTAGGCTTCTTTGCTTGGGAAGCATTGTAGGGGAAAATTTTAACTTTGCACTAGTTAGGATGGTAGTTTAGACCTTTGTGGAGTAGTGCAATCATTCCAAAAGTGAAGAAAATTTGGCCAATCAAATTTTCTAGTACTATAATGAAACAAGGGTACTATGGTGTTTTTTATTTTCTTGATTTGAAGGATTCTGGACTTATCAACTTAGTGGGGTGCTATATGAAATTGGGGCAACATTGTTTGTAAGCATATAGAAGAGGATAGTGGGTCTAAGTTTCAAAATGCTTCTATTCAAGGGAGACACATTCTAGATGCAGTTCCGATAGCAAATAAAGTTCTAGATTCCATACTAAAGAGTCTAGGGGTGTGGATAGCATATAAATTGGCCATTGAAGAATTCTATAATTATGTAGATAGGTCACATGGTTTCCAGAAATCTGGGCTACTCATTTCCTTCGAAATTAGGAACAGCAGACTATGAAAACTGATAGGTCAGCTAATAGATAGTTCATATCATTTATAGACTTTGCTAGGACCTTCTTGACATGCTTCAGATATGACTCTGCCCATGCACTGGGTAATATTAATGGGCCAACTAATTTTTGAAGCAATACGCTGGGTCAGTTATTTATTTTGTTTATCTATTTTGCTCTTTCTTTATGCACATAAATTTGTATGGAAGGATCTCTCATCCTTGTCAATAATTACCACTCCTCTACAAAAAAAAATACCTTCCTTGCTTTTAACACTCTTTTTGTAAACCTTTACAATTTGGCTTCAAAAGCCAGTTTCCCACTTGGCATTAACAGAAGGGAAAATGACACAGGCATCTTAGCAAAGCAAGGTGCCACCACTCTAGAGTTCTTTTGGGGAGATTCTATGCCTCCTTAGTCATTGTTCTTGTCTGGTTACCTACAATGCAAATAAATCTATTTTGACTGTTTTTCCCCTTGTACTAGTCCTTGTATCCTTCAGATTGATCTAAAATTGTAAATAATAAAAGAATAATCTTTTTATGACACTGCAGAATAAGGCAATTAACTTGACCAAGACGTGTAACTGCTAAATTCCACAGACAAGTGTAAAGCAAATATTAACTTTCAAACAAAGTTAAATGGTGGATGAATAGAAATAAATGAACACAAAACAAATGCATAGGATCACAGATTTGTGGCATATCTATTTTTGAGAATGCATGTATAAAACTGACCTGAGACTCCTTTGTCGCCCCAGTAATAACTGATGAGACATTCGGATTTGCAGCACACCAAGCAATTGCAAGTTGAGACAAAGGTACACCTAGTTCGTCTGCAATTGGCTTCAGTCCATTAACTTTTCTCAGCACATCATCGACAAGGGATCGGCTAGCAAGATTCTACAAGGCATAGAATTACAGTTCATTATTTTAACAAGAAGATAATTTATTGTTGTTGTTGCTTGTTTGGACCTCAAGAAGGTTATAGAACTTAGTAAGCCATTTATACATATAATAACACACAGAACCACAAATAAAGTGAAATAACATCAGTACTGCTAACAAAAGTTTTTGATCAAGAACCTATTGTTTCAATGCCTGCATCCACCTAGAGTTGCTTGCATTTTATACTCTTCTTAATATGCCTGAAAATCTCTCTATGCCATCAAGAGAACCCAGCTATCCATTGGTCTCGAGTTACAAGTTTCCAGAATTAACTCAATCACATCTCATGTCAGTTTTAAAAAATAAATGGAATGTAATTTCAAATAATTTCTCAATTAAGAAAAAAAATAAAATCATACAATTCTAATTGTGCTAACCGATCCAATACCCCCACTATACATCAAATTTATTAGAAAGGTGTATGATAAATATGGCACACAGATAAATGAAATAAATAAACAAATAACAGAGAAATAACATCACAGAAGTGTAGTAGTAAGAATCACTAGCATCATCCAGATGCATGGACAAATGTAGACAAGATCAAATACTAAGAAACCTAAGACAACTTTAAGTGGTTCAATACAGCAACAAAGTATCCCAACAGGTTGGAATGAAAATTTATAATGGTCTATTTAGTGCAAGCATGAGAACTGTCTTTGATCAGAGCATATTGACAATGAAATACTTGTTAGGAGGCATTTGTTTTTTTATCTTAGGTCTAAATAGGTCTGAATTTGTCTAAAATTTTAATAGAAATTGAGTGTCAAACTTCAAATTGCAGCGAAAAGTTAAAATTATTTACTCTTTGTATTCAAAGAAAAATATCTAAAAGAAAGACTTGAAAAAAAAATGATACTGAAACGTTTCAAAACAAAACTTCAGAACAATAAGTAAATAAACAGGGCTTTGGTCCCTAAAAGAGGAGATATGATATTCACTCATTTTATAGGTGATATTTTTCATGTTTTGAAAGTTAAATGCTAACTATTGGGGATTGACACAGTTTTGGTAGTTCCACTATCTCATAATATGGAGAACAATAGAAAAAGTACATAGGAATTAGGGTGAACCATAATTGGACAAAAAGGTCAACTACAATGAACAGGATATAAAATGCTACAGAGATCCTCAGATCTCCATGATTATAGATAAAAAAAATATCAATTTTATTTATTTATTTACTTTTAACAAAGTAATTTTAGGAGAGGTTTGGAGAACCTCTCACAAATATAAAAAAAGAAAAAGGCCACTAAAAACTTTTCAACTTCATAACTTGAAACTTAAAATGATGCTAGGACAGTAAGGAAGTTGACACATGCCCACAACTTATAACTCTGTGAATTTGACACATGCCCACAACTTATAGCTCTGCTTATATATATATATATATATATATATTATGGGTACAATAAGCAATTGAATTAAAAGTGCTTGAAAAAGGTGCACCAAAGTATACACAGAATATACAAATAGCACCAAAAAGCAAGCTAAAGGAAAAGAGCAATGACAACCACCACCGATACAAAACCAAAGCCCTACCGACCTAGTAAAACAGAAAGCCCCCAGCTGACCCTCTAGCCTCCTCTGCACCTGAACCCAAGAACCTTCCCACTCCTTGGCTCCTCACCATCAGACCGACAACAGAAGCACCTTTGATTCCTTAAAACAGACTGGATACAAACTAGGACTCTTTTTTGAGCTCTAGCTATTGACTTTATGACTCATTTTCTCATCCCCTATCTACCCACTTTGCTTTTATACACTATCAAAAAGGTTGACTGAAGAAGAGTGCATTTAGAGAAGACTGAGAAGCTCCAAGCAGATTAACTGAAAATATTCAGAGGGTATTTGGAGGGAACACAACAGAAGAATTTTTGAGAAGGGTTCTGCGAGGGGTTGAACTCTCACTTCTGAAGCTGAAAGATATATTACGTGTTCATTGTATGTGTAGAAAGATATATTACGTGTTCATTGTATGTGTAGATGGTGTAATCTACAATTGTAAGACATATTCATTTTTAGACTTAGTGATGTTCATGTGCTTTAGGAGGGTTAGGTGCATGATTTCATTTTTAATTTTTTTATTCTTGCCATATTTAAGTTATATCACACCAGTTTTCTTTAATATACTTGGCACACATAAAAAAAACATCATATGTTTTCAATAAGAAAAAAAAAAAATATATATATATATATATATATATATATATATATATATATATATATATTTAAAAACAAAACAAAACAAAAACAAAGAAGGATGTGATGTCCTTTACTCTAGCACACCATGAATCTATTACAGCAAGAAATAGGTATGTAAAAAACTGATTGCACCGATCAAACTGATCAAACCAAACTGAACCGGCTCAAACCAACAATTTTTAAAAATGTTTTAATAATTTTGTTTTTCTAAATATACCTATCAACAACAACAACAACAAAAATGGTTTTCTAAATGGAAAACCAAACTAAATCAATTCGGTTCATAATTTCTCATTTAAAAAATTGATAGTATAATGAACCAAGCCAAACCAAAAGTTATATGTGCATACTTATAATATAAATATCTATTAGCAATATTATTAACTCAGTGAACGGGATTCTTCCATAGGATGGCAAAACTAATAGGAGGAATTGTTTGGCAAAGATCAAAATTAATGGTCTCTGGTTGACTGAAGAGCAAGAGATTCAAAGGGGTGTGGCTAGGGCCTACCAGAATCTGTTGTCGGATCCTGGTGGTTGGTGCCCTAGTTTGAACGGTTTGGATTTCGATAGAATTGGGATTAAGGAGGCAGCCAGTTTGGAGGAGGCGTTCTCTGTGGAAGAGGTTTACTCTGCCTTTTTAAAGCTGAATGGGGGCAAGGCCAGGTTCGGATGGTTTCCCCCTCGTTTTCTGGCAGTTCTATTAAGAATTCGTTAAAGATGAGATAATCGGTTTCTTCAAAGAATTTCATGAGAGGAGAAGATTTGTCAAAAACCTGAACACCATGCTCCAAAAAAAGGTGGGGCAGACGATTTGAGAGACTATAGACCTATCAGTTTGGAGGAAGGATTGTATAAGTTGCTAGCAAAGGTCTTAGCTAATAGGCTAAAGAAGGCCATGGGAAAGGTGGTGTCCTCATCCCAAAATACCTTTGTTGAAGGAAGACATTCTCGATGTTGTGCTAATCGCTAATGAGGCCATAGATTCTTTGCTGAAAAGGAATGACAGTGGAGTGTTGTGTAAGTTGGATATAGAGAAGGCATACAATCATATTAATTGGAATTTTCTGTTGCTAGTGATGCAAAAAATGGGTTTTGGGGAGAAATGGGTTAGCTAGATTAGTTGGTGTATATCCACTGCAACGTTTTCAGTTTTGATTAATGGCTCGCCAATGGGTTTTTTTCACAGCACTAGGGGCTGAGGCAAGGGGACCCTCCATCTCCCTACTTATTTGTGATCGGGATGGAGGCCTTAAGTTGTCTCATAAATAGAGCAGCAAGGGGGGGATTCTTAACAAGCTATAGGATAAAGGGAAGGGGTGGTGACGGGTTTCAAATTACCCACCTGTTGTTCATTAATGATACACTGGTTTTCTGTGATGCTTCCCAAGAGCAAACTTCTTTTTTAAGTTAGTTGTAATGTGGTTTGAAGTCATATCAAGGTTGAGAATCAATTTGGATAAGAGTGATTTTGCCGATGGGAAGAGTAGAGAATGTAGAGATGTTGGCCCTAGAACTTGGCTACAAAGTGGGAGCTCTTCCTTCCACTTATCTGGGGCTCCCCTTGGGTGCTCCGCACAAATCAATGGCGATTTGGGATGGTGTGGAAGAGAGGATTTGGAAGAGACTAGCCTTGTAGAAGAGGCAATTCATTTCTAAAGGAGGGAGAATTACTCTCATTCGGAACACTTTGGTTAGCATGCCAATCTATCTCATGTCTCTGATGCATATGCCAAGAGTTGCTAAATTGAGACTAGAGCAAAATCCAAAGGGACTTCCTTTGGGGTGGGGGAGCTTTGGAGAAGAGGCCCCATCTTGTAAAGTGGGCAATTGTTTATTCAAATAAAAAGAAGGGTAGCTTGGGAGTTAGAAGTCTTTTTATTCTCAATAAGGCCCTTTTGTGCAAGTGGAATTGATGCTTTACGGTTGAAAGGGAGTCCTTGTGGAAGCTTGTTATTAGTAGGAAATTTGGGGAGGAAGGAGGAGGTTGGAGTACCTGTGAAGTAAGGGAAGGCTATGGGGTGGGGCTTTGGAAGGAAATTAGAAAGGAAGGTTCCTTGATGCTAAAAAATATTGCTTTTTCTATGGGGAATGGTAGATAAGTGAGGTTTTGGAAGGACAAATGGTGCGGGAACAATACCCTTCATGATTCTTTTCCTTCTTTGTATGCCTTAGCGGATTCTAAAGATGTGTGGGTAGCGAATTGTTAAGATTCCTTAGGGGAAGGGGGGGGTGGAATCCCCGTTTCTCTAAATCTTTCAATGATTAGGAGGTGGAGGCGATGGAGAGGTTCCTTTTGACTCTACAAAGAAAGAAACTAGTTTTTGGTTTGGAGGATAGGGTAGTGTGGAAAGAGACAAAGAATGGGAATTTTTCTGTTAAATCCATTTATAGTACTCTTGAACCTATATGAGCAGTCCTATTTCTGTGGAACATCATATGGAGCCCTTGTGTTCCTACTAAGGTGGGTTTCTTTGCTTGAGAAGCTTCGTGGGGGAAGATCCTAACCCTAGATTAACTCAAAAGGAGGGGGTGAAACATAGCTAATAGATGTTTCCTTTGTTGTGCTGAAGAGGAGACGATTAATCACATTCTTATCCATTGCTCCAAGGCGAGGGTTTTGTGGGAGCTTTTTTTTGCTTTGTTTGGTGTTAAGTGGGTCCTTCCGCTTTCAGCTAGAGACACTCTTTTAGGTTGGCATGGTTCCTTTGTGGGCAAGAAGTGTAAAAAGGCTTGGATGGTAGCTCCTCTCTGTTTATTTTGGATGGTTTGAAAGGAAAGAAACAGGATAACTTTTGTTAATGAGGATATTTCAATTCAAATGATGAAAAATTCGTTTGTTTGTAATCTTTGGCCTTGGTCTAAGTCTTGTTTAGATGTAGGACCATTACCTTTAATCAACTTTTTTGATTGGTTGGATTCTAGATGAGGGCTGGTGAGTTTTTGCTTCTTTTTGTTCTTGCCTTTTGGCGAATCTTGTATACTTTGGGTTGCCTCTTAAGCGGCCTTTTTTCTTAATATATATTTTCTCTGTGTTTATCTATCAAAAAAAATTAATGCGGTGCACATTTTTCCATATTCAATAGGACCCCAAAACACACCTACATAGCTTTCTTCTATAATTAGGCCACTTAGTGTGACTGGTATGAGCTATAGCAATAGTTACTCTTGTTATAGGTTACAATAATAAGTTTGAGATAGATGGTAATGATGTGATTCGAGCAGGCTCTATGACAACTTGTTATAATAACATTATTCGAGTTTTTTTGGGCACAAAATATCCAATTATAGGCTTTTTGGTTTTGACCCAAATTAAAAATATAAAAATCAGTTTTTGTTGTTGAACCAAACCGAACCAAACCAAAATAAAGTAAACCAACTTAGATCAGTTATTATTATTAAACCAAACAGACCAATCAGTTTCCTCTTTAAGCTCAATTAATTGGGTATGCATGAAAATTGATTAAATTAGTTTGGTTTGATTTTAATGCTCAAAACCGAGCCAATTGAATGATGCACACCTCTACCAAAATAATTAGAGCATAAGAAAATTAAGAAACCAAAACAAGCCTATTCATAGATGCAGTACAGCACCAGATATCCATGAAATCATATCATTTTTTTCAAAGTAAATAACACCACATAAAAAATATCTATGATAAGAAGAGGCTAGAATATGCCTAGGGCCAGAAGCAGTTGGAGTTAAAAGAATATGTT
Organism: Vitis riparia; assembly: GCF_004353265.1. Lineage (NCBI taxonomy): Eukaryota > Viridiplantae > Streptophyta > Magnoliopsida > Vitales > Vitaceae > Vitis > Vitis riparia. The sequence continues at coordinate 11,703,850 of NC_048435.1, read as the reverse complement.
GTTGTACTTTACAGCAACTTTCAGGTTTTGGCTGCTAGATTTATAAGTTAAAGTTGGGAAAATAGTTATGTACAGAGAAGTAGGGATTTAGAAATCTAAAAGTTAGAACCAAGGGTTACTTGTGGTTTAAAAATCTCAAACATGGTAGAAGATCAGCATTAGAAGTGAGAAATGAAGAATACATATATTCTAGGCTTCATACATAGGTTCCATCACAAAGTCTGTCAAAAGCATCAATTGCTGCACAAAAAGTCTCTAGACCAACCTCTATAGAATTGATAGCAAAGGCTTGATTGCAACTAAACTCAATTATGCAAAATTTTAAGTAGGCACCACATTCCAATATGTGTCAAATTAAGGCATGGGCCTGAAACATCCATTGCATGCCTTTTATATATATCTTAAAAGGGCGCCGTTATCGACCTCCTTCAATCCATCAAAATTAAGAACATGCCTATTAGAGCAATTTTAAGTAGGCACCACATTCCAATATGTGTCAAATTAAGGCATGGGCCTGAAACATCCATTGCATGCCTTTTATATATATCTTAAAAGAGCGCCGTTATCGACCTCCTTCAATCCATCAAAATTAAGAACATGCCTATTAGAGCAATGACTCTTAACGTCACATAAAATGTGAGGCAGTAAGTCAGTGACACAAGGATATAGAGCATTTATCACCAAAAAAGTTTGAAAGAAAAAAAAAAGATGAGGCGAGAAAAACATTATTGATCCCCTCTAAAGGATAAAAAGGAAAACAAAACCCATAATATAATAAATATTACTCCCACTTTTGGATGTTATTATAGTTAAAAAAAAAAAAAGGTAAAAAAGAGAAAATATTTATCTAATTCGATAATTAGTTAAAGAAACACAACATACATAAAATATTTTTTTTGATCGGTAAATGAGATTTGTATTAAACGCCAAAAAGGGCACACCAAAGTACACACAATGTATACAATGGCAGCCAAAAAGCGCCAAAAAAAAAAAGGAAGAGGAAACAAAAAACCACTCCTTCCCTCAAACCAACCCCAACCAATCAATGAAATCTACTATGGACATCAATCTTTCCACAACATACATAAAATATGATCCACCCTTCACAAATAACATATTGCAACCTCAAGAATTTCGCAAACTATTCTTCTATTGATCTTACTTGAGAATAAATGTACACTGATGTCAAATTTACAAAAAATAGGATAAAAAATTCTGGCACTCTCCACCCCGAAAGCCAAAGAGAATTTTTTTTTTTTTTTGATAGGTCCCACAAGCCAAAGAGAATAAACAACATAAAAATGATATTAGTAAAGATTTAAATCTATGATGCTTGTAGATTCTAGAGGAAGTATTCTACATGTCCTATTCCTACTGTCATTTCTTCTAACTAAAACAGGATCGGATGTTAAGATAGAAGTTTAAAATAAAATACATACCATCTACAAACATCTCACAAACATGCTTATGTATAGAAAATGCAACATGTGTTGTTGTAGAAAAGACACATTACCAGTCAGCGATAGTGATAGCCTAGAAGATTAATGAAGTTGTCCAACACTCTTTTAAAGGTTTCTGGTTTTACACAGAATTATCCAGATCTATGGTGGTCTATATTTCTATGATGTTTTGTACCTTCATTATATTCTCATTGTTTGCCCACACACACTATGATACCCTGATTCTTCAATTTCACCCAACTTACCAGATTCTTCAATTTCACCCAACTTACCAGCATCGACATGATATTGGTGTGGGCATAGGATCCTTGTCAAACACCCCTAATTTACTTTGGATGTGGCTGGTTGATTTTTTTCATTGATATCCTTTTATTATGTCAATTTTCCTAGTAATAAATACATTAGAGAAAAAGAGTTAGCTAAAAAGTGAATTTTTGGAAGAATATTTAAGGATAAAAGGACAAAAAGGGATTACAGGACAAAATGGGAACTTTTAAAAAGGATATCTTCACTTCCAATTTATTTTTAATTGATTTTTCTTATATCATATCGTATCCCAATACCCATGTCCCTTTTTTGGATCCCTTTTTTGTCCAATCCCTATATCCTAAAATTTGTGTTGTGAAAGATTATATATTGAGACACATACCCCCATTAGACATTCGTACCCAAACCCATGAAACATAGTGTATGCATATATGTATGCCTGTATATATGAATGTATGTATGCATGCATGCATGTATATCTAGGAAATGCAAGAACACAAAAACTTCAAGAGGCTCTAAACTAGAATCACTAATCAATGTTGATGCCGATCTTTGAACTTAGATGTCCAAGAATTTGTACAATAAAAACTTTCTTGAGCATGCAAGAACTTGATCAACAAAGAAGAATTTGTTTCATACTTAGCCAAACCTAAAACTACCTTTAAATTGATAGAAAGTCAGTTTCAAAACCAATGTACGTTTAACACAAGCATCTAATGTTAAACAGGGATTAAAAGTAAACAGGCAACAGTGGGACAGCCACACTGACAATGAGCCATGACCCTGAATAGATCCTTGTTATTAAGCTCTACTTCTCAAGCAAAGAACATTTTTTTTTGGGTTAGCTATCAAGCAAAGAACACCTAAAATAAGCACACGATTTCTTGCATGTTATTTCTAGAAGCTATGCTAATAAGAAATAAAAAAGATCTCAAAAAAATACTCAAGAACGAAACTCCTTGGCAGCCAAGATCAATAAATCATGTCAATATGAGTGTAAACTAACGAGTGTAAAATAACATTAAACCGCAACTGAAATTGTAAATTTGAAATAAGTAAACAGTGAATATTGGAGAACCATAACATAACAGTACAATGCAGCACTCAAATTTAAAATCACTCAGAAGTTTTACTTTGTAATTCTCCAGGGCAAATCGACTATCCTGGGGTATTGTTCCCTTGTTGTATTTTCCAGTAAGCACTCCTGATGCAAGTGGACTCCATGTGGTAAGACCTATGCCATAGTTGCTGTATAGAGGAAGGTACTCACACTCAACCTGAGTTCATACAGAAAAATGTCAGAAACCGTACATAAAGGATTTTAACATTATACATCCTATATGAAACAACAAATCAATGCAGTTCTTGTCAGCCATAATGTTACAAAACTATTCCCAAAACCAAGGAAAGAATATAGATGAGTCAAAAGCAGTCGGAGGAAAATACTCCATGTTTAGGAAAGAAATGAGTGCTTAGATTGAAGTTCACCAATATGCTAGCTTTTTACCCACGAAAGCCCTACCCCAATGCATCTCATTACCGATGAGACAAAGTCAAGGCTGGTCATAGATCAGTGTAAAAAAGGGATAGCAATAAAGACATGCACAAGACTTTAGCCAAGCTTGCTGTTGGATTAGACACCTTTTCCATGCACATGTTGCATATCAAAATCAAATACCAAATTTTTGGATTAGAAATAAATTGTAGTGGTTGGCCTCCAATCAACATCATATTCTACAACCTTGAAGGATCCAATCGAAAATAAAAAGGAAGATTTGCTTTTAAAAAAGAGGTCAGAAGAATGAGATTCAAGACGGAAGTACTGAATAAAAAAAAATAAAAAGTAAAAAGTTAAAAAATAAAAGAGTGGGGTTAGTTGATTACACATCATTTTGGCAGCATGACCAAGTGGTAAGGCAAGGTTCTAAAAGTACAATAAGACAATTGTATAAGATCCAAAAAAAAACAAAAAACAAAAAAATAATAGGTCACCAGGTTCTCCTGCTGCAAGCTACTTTCTTTAATATTATTAGGGGCTAATCGATCTTCGAAGTCATCACCATTTGATTGCAGGCAACACCAAAATTTAACAAAGTAACAATCTTGCAGTCCACAAAAACTCGATCAAATCCACAATCAAAGCAAAAATAACATCAATAAATAAATAAATGCAAAAAATTTAAATAGTTATCTTCAGGGTCTGCATCAACAATGATCCCAACCAAAACGCACAAGAATCAAACACTTTTCAGTTAAGTATGCACCAACAAAGAACACATTCAAGTGTCACAATGAAAACCACACAAAAAATAAAGCTTTAATGAACACATTAATCAACCATCACAAGCAAAACTAGTCAAAAATCAAATTTCCCATCTGGGTATTCACTAATAGCCCTGCATACCTTGTGCCTAGATAGCAAATTATACTCAGGCTGTTCCACAATCGGCCCGACCAGATCCAAGCGCTCCGCCACCCCCCAGGCCTCCGTGATCTGCTGGGCAGACCACTCACTGGTCCCCCAATAAAACGCCCACCCGTGATCTATCACATAGTTCATGGCCCTGACAGTCTCCTCAATGGGCGTGGATGAATCGGGCCGATGACAATAAATAACATCCACATACTCCATATCCAGCCTCTTGAGCGAGGCCTTGGTTCCCTCAATAATGTGCTTCCGCGATAACCCCTTATCGTTGGGGCCGGAGCCGCCCCAGAAGATCTTGGTGGAAACAACCACGTCGGATCGCTTCCAACCCAGCTCCCGAATGGCTTGGCCCATGATCTCCTCGGCTCGGCCGTTGGCATAGACCTCGGCGTTGTCGAAGAAGTTGACACCGTTGTCGCGGCAGCATTGTAGCAGCGACTTGGCTTCCTTGACGTCGAGCTGGTTGCCGAAACTCACCCAGGCGCCGTAAGACAGCTGGCTCACCTTCAACCCCGATCTTCCAAGGTTCCTGTACTGCATATTTCCGAACGGGGTGTAGAGAGAGAAAGTAATATGGCTCGTGTGGAGAGAACAGAAGAGATGAGACTTGAAAGGAGTTTCACTTGGCACAGGGGAGGCAGTGAGACATTGGAGTTATGATCATCTGCATACGCAAATATATGGGCATGCTCCAATTGGCATGATTGCCAACAGGCGTGCTACACCTGTTTCTACCCTCATCTTTATTCCTCTGCTGATCTTTACCCATATCATATTCATTTTCCTCTTCAGCATTATTTCATTTCCCTTTTCTACTTTTTTTTCCTAAAAAAAAAGGTTATTTGATGGGAATGGATAAGAAAAATCCCTTTGATCCAGAAAATAACCTCTACTTTTGTTAACATAGAAAATGATCCATTTTAACAAACATACCCTTACCTATTTTATATCAAACATTTTCTCAAAAAAGAAAAACCATATACACATCCGTGTAGTTTTTAATACATGAAAATTATTATTTTTTAAATATGGATTTTATCCTACCCCTTTTAATTAAATATTAGTCATATTTACTTACTATTCATCTCCATCAAACCAGTGAATTATTATATAAGTATATATAATTTTGGTTTATTTATCTTTCATTTCATTGTCCGTCAAACCAATAAAACAGAAGTTTATTTAAACAAAAAGTAAGTACAGAAAGTCGCATTAAAAATCAGTCAGAATCACCTATCAAACTATCAATAAATGAGAAAGAAGAATGTGGAGTTGACAGATGGCTTGATGAACAAATCTGTGATCCAAGCATGCAACAATAAATGCGAAAAAGGCATGGGGGGCTTCATCTGCAAGAGCTTCCAAACTCAGGGTTTGGGAGTCGGTCTCTTGATATAAATGTTTTTTCTTCTTCAAGGGACAAGTGCCAGTTGGAGTGTCATATGGAGAATCCCCCATGATTCCCCAAGTGAAACATATTCTCTTTTATATTATTTTTTAAATTTTCAAGTTTATTGTGATTCATCCTATACAGAAAATCGTTTAATATAATTGTAATTTCCTTCCGTCCTATTTTCCTAATCTATATTTATGTTATCCACGGGAGATGAGCCATGCATGAGAATGGTAAGGTGTCTAGGCCCTAAGGAGGAGTAAAGTGGATTGAGAGGAGAGTCAGGTAAGGATGGGAAGCAAGTGGCAAGGGTCCTGTTTCCTTTTTTGCAAATATTGTTCCTTCTGAATCAAATGTCTTCTTACAGTTTTAAAACAAATGGACCTAGTTGTCCGTTGAATGTCCTCTTACAATTTTAAAATAAGTATACCTAGTCAAGAAGAATCTACTCTATGTCTACATGTATTTTAAAACCACGAGGGTTTATTAAATTTAAAATAGACAATACTTATATGGGAAAGAATGGGTTATTCTAAATGATTTTAAAATCAATTCTCAATCTTGATATGAGCCTTTGTCTATTTGATTTTTTAAAAGCTATTTGCCTGTTTGGCCTTATAATTTTATAAGATATGACACAAATGTAACATCTACATAAAGACAAAGGGGTTTTGAGGGGATGATTGCAATATTCCTCATTGAATAAAGGAAAAGGTCTTTTGACATTAAACATGTATACCTCTTTTAATCATGTAAATGTCTTTTAAAGTTACAAGAACTCATTAGGCTTAGAGTAGACAATATCTACACACTTAAGAGCATATCATTATAAATTGTGTGTGTATATATATATCTACTCTTCTTGATTGTGAAGACTTGTTTTAAAATTGTGAATGCTCATTGGGTTAAAATTGCACAATATCTACATAAGAGGAAGCGAATCAATATAAAATGGTATTAGAGTCGATTATCAATCCTAATGTAGGTCTTTGTTTGTTCACCTTTGTAAGAGATATTTGTCTTTTTGGCCTTATAATCCTATGGGACATGAAGAAGACTTCTTGTTTTCATGGGGCTAATTATAATATCTTATATTAGATATGAAAAAAAAATTTCTAATATTATATATGTATGAACTCCTTTTAACCTTAAAAATATGTTTTAAAATCATGAAGTTCACTTAGACCTATAGAGGACTTCTAAACTGTGTAAATATTTTTTAAAGCCATGATAACCCATTACATTAAAAGCAGATAAAATCTACATAGAAGGGAGTGGGCCAGTACAAAGAGACTAATAATATATATGTTGGATGGGGAGACTAATTACCACTCAACAAGTACTATAATAATGTGCTAAAATGAGGTTTTATTATGTACTTCTTAGTAGAAATCATTTCCTTACCATAATAACCATGTTAGTTGTCTATTTTACTACTCCATGCTTTAAAGTGGTTTGATGCATTATGGAAGGTGATAAAGGTGATGTTATGAGCCCTAATAATTCAATATGATCAATTGAGTTGATGACAACTTTTTTAAAACATGCATTGACCTAATGTTGATTTGTAATTGAGATCTTTCTTACATGTTCTCAACATTTCGTCTCATATTTTCACTAGTCCAAGACATCTTTTGAGAACATTTCTCCAATTATTAATTGCTAGATTTTCCTTTTTCGGAGGAAGATCAAACTAGAATTTAAGAATTTTGTTGGGAAAAGATCTCTAAAGTAATTATGTTGAATTCTCTCTCTTAAATTGTTGATTTTCTATCGAAATCAATTTTCTTTTTTAAAATTGTCTTTGATATAAATATTGGTAATTATTTAATCAATAGATCTAAATTTATTTATTTTTCCCAAAAAATTCTAAAATTTATTTTTCAAATAAAAAAGAAAAACCTCTAAAATTGGCATTCAATTGGATGACTATCCATTAAAACGTTGATTATATACATTACAAAAACTTCTTCTTTTATCCGATGTGGGATATCATCTATATATAGGAACAAAAACTTCTTCCCTTATCTGATGTGGGATATCACAGTAAAAGTTCAGGACGACGATGTTCACAAATCTAGTTATGATTATGAGGCATGGAACTAAATGATAATGGCAATGCAGTTCCATGCTGATGGTGATAAAAAAAAAAATGATAGAAACAAAGGCTGGTGTGATAACAATGATAGAAACAAAGGCTGAGGTGATAACAATGATAGAAACAATGAGAGGCATACATGGTTGAGAAGTACAAAGCTTCAAAGACGCTTTTATTAACTATTTGATGAAGCAATCTCATAAAACAGGAAAACAAATCTATGTGTGTTTGGGGGTCAATGTCAAACTATGCTACCACTTTGGAAGCAGTAGAGCACAGGTGAGGTTGTCGTACGATGTATATTTGGTCACCGCGGCTTTTCCTCTTGTAAATATCCTGATTCCTGTGCCAAGTCCATAAAGCATATGTAGAATTCACAACCTGTGTTTGGAATGACAGATTAGGACCTAAAAGAGAGGGAGATAACAACTGTACAAGTAAATGAATAGAAAGAGATAACTACTTGAAGATCACATTAGAAATATACAAGTAAAAATGGCCTAAATTAATGGATGAAAGAGTGCAACAGTCAACATATCGCTTCTACTTGGAAAGGTTAATGTAACTTTCTCTTGGCTAATGCAAATTTCTCGGTTCTTCTGCAGATTTCCAGATTGTATGTTACTTCAAACTTTGATAGACATACATGCAGATATAGAGACACATGCTGAGATTCATCTCATGGAATGTCATTGAAAACTCTGTTGAACCATTATAGAATATACTAACAGAAATGATAATAACAATAATAGAATATCTCATATATCCCTATAAAAAATGTCCAATATTTGAGATTTTTTTTTTTGGTAAGATTCTATACATATACCAAACTAGTAACATTTCCAAAACTTCGACAAAACCAGAAAAACTATTTTAATGCTATGTCAAATAAAAATGGAATAACTTCACGTCCCCTGATGTTCTAGCTACCCGTAAAAGTGTCTGGCTTATATTTTACCTCAAGTATTCCATGCCCAAAGCTGCTTTCTCTAAATGCACTCCACTCTGGTTGTTGGTCCCAACAAAACTTGCCTTTGGCAGGGCCGGAAGAGAAATTCAAATGGCACAACCCTCCAAATTCTGGTATATTGTCTTGTGCTGAAGGGCATTTTCCAGGATCATCTGCATGGTCAACTTCAACTTGCTCAATATTTCCACCGTCTCCAACAGTTATGTAAACGGGCCCACATGAATCCAGAGTATAGTTGTAGACTCGATTCATCCGCTCATAAGCATGGACCTGCATGGTGGATGGTAAATCACACCTCTCTTGATAAAAAAGAATCTTGTCTAAGAATGGAATACTGACTTGATTTTTTTTTTTTAAATTCCCTTCATGTAATTCCCACAACATGTCAAATGTGAATTGCAACCACACCAATGTTTTATCTTATATGAAATTCCAAGGATGAAAGATTTTTTCTAACACTCTGATCAACATTCCTTTATTAGAATCAACACATAATCATCTCAAAAATAAACAAACCATTAATGCACTGCAAATATTGACACAACATCTCCCAAGCCCTTTTATTTATCAAAAGGGTAATCTGTAGTCACTTGGTTGACTTTTCTGCGCCTTGGATCACTTTTAGAGACCCTTTAAAGTACTCCTGTTATTATTAAGAGAATATACATCTTGGTACCTCCAAAATGAAGAGAACTTCAAAAAGAGACTCAGTATCATAAGAAAGATGTTGGAGCAAGAATCACTTGTAGAAGAAATTCGAGGTTTTTTTATTTTTTATTTTTATTTATTTTTCTTTAAGATTTGTAAAACTTCTTTAGATTGAATACCAAAAAATTTGAAGTTTAATGGAAGTTTATTAGGTAACCATATTGAGAGTATTAACAGTGGATATAAATATGTCCATGAATATTGTAAAAGGGATTGCCAAGATATAATTAAGTTAAAAGACTAGGAAATGGATCAGTTGAGAGGAGCATCCATGCAAAGAAAATTGAGCAACTTTTGTTCCTCAATTCCAGACCTGAGTTGACCAGATTTGTTTTGTGCAAGCATGAAGAACAGGAGTTGCATCCATGTGAGTGGCAATAAAATTATACCAAGGATATAACCACTTGGAATGTGAGAGACACTAATGTCCTTGACTAAATAAAATAACCAAAGCAACATCTTAGAGATGTACGACAACTGTTAGGGCTTTATATTCAGCCTTCATACAGGAGCAAGAGATTGTCGGCAACTTCTTTGAGCCCCATGATATGCATTTGGGTCTTAAATAGGGACAGAGTCATTTGATAGCAGCATGATCAACATCTGGGAAAGTCATGATAAGAGTTATGGAGCCATGATGAAGAACGATGCCAGAACAGGGGAGTCTTTCAAGTACCATAGACTCTGTTTTGCAGCCTCAAGATTTTCACTTGTATGAGGATGCATGCATTGACACACTTGAATCATGGAGTGGAATAAACCATGATTGTGAGAGTAAGATAATAAAGGACACAGGAGGATGTTTTCTAGGATCAACTTGAGGGAGGTATCAGTGAGAGTTTGTGGAACTAGATGCAGTAAGAGTGCTGAAAGGTTTACAAGCAATCATGCCAACACGTTTTAACATATCTGATTGAAAGTAACATGCTTATTCTGCTTGAAAGTAATTCTTCTTAGCAGCTATAATACCCAAAAAAGACTGAAGGTCTCCTAAATTAAAAATAGGAAATGCAATTCTCAACCTACAGGGAAAGGAATTCAGTTAAGGGAAGAGAGTCACCCTTTTAAATAATTTTAGCAACAAAGAGGAAAAGATAACCGTGGTCTGAGGAGAGTGTGGCACAAATATGGAGTTATTTTCCCTACTATACTGAAAACCTTCAAGAGGAAGCAAAATAATTCACATTTGGCAAGTAAAAAGAACCTGAACTTGAAGATTCTAGTTGACTGGTCTTCTCTATCAGATTTATCACATAACTGAATAAACAAATTATAACCACTTTGGGAGGATAAATTTCATGATGCAGATATATAAGAAAAATAAATACCAGAACAAAAATAATCACATTTCATTTATGAGCTTGTCCAGAATCGGTCATTGTTCTTGAGTTCTATGACAATAGAAATTATGAAACTTTGGATAGAAGTCACCCAGAATTAAATGAATTGCTCTTGAGTTCCATGACAAATGACATGTGTAGCTGGATTGATGGCAATAAGATAAGCTGACATTCATATTAGGGAAATTGTATCACCAGTTTACAGGTCAACAATTAGAACTTTGTATAATGCAATATCAAGCATCATTGTGGATTTTGTCCGAAAGGTCATACAAGTTAATACAACTATTTTAGCAATGATTAGTAGGATGATATTAAGGCCACAAGAAGATTGAATGGACTCTAAATCAGGAAATTCTTGAAGGACATAATCATCAATTTTTATACCTAAAACACTCTATAATTTAGTACAGGGAAGAAGAGAAGATGAAATCACATTTTCTTTTGTCAGTGCAAACTAGACTTGATGAATGTCTACTTACATGACCAGAGAAGACAATATCAACACCGTATTGATATAGAAGTGCCTCCATCTCCTGCCTCATGCATTCAAATTCCTGATAGTGTGATGAATAGCTATTATACCAAGGCGGGTGCCATGCAGCTACCAGCCAAGGGGTCACACTGCGGTCGACTTGATGCAAATCTTTCTCAAGCCAAGCATACTGGGCACCTGGAATGAAGATTTCATTAACTATTAAAATAATAGCAATTTTGCTAACCAGCTAAACACATGCTTCCAAAGTCAACTTTAAGAGAGGCATTGCCTCAAATGGAAAAGTTGAAAAAGTATTATGGTGTCCAAGGCTATATCAATAAAACGGGCAGGATCGGTCACCAGTGCGATTGTAGTCAACATATGCTCCCAACATTATGAAATGTACTCCACCAGCATCAAAAGAGTAGTAGAAGTTACTCTTAGAGCCAGACTCCTCTGAGGGAACAGCAAATCTTGTCAGATATGATTTAAAAGTAATCCCAGCAACTTGAGGCTCAATCTCATGGTTGCCTTCAATCACCATCATAGGAACTCTTGATGTTAAGGGCTCCATAAATCTGAACTTCCAATTCCAACATGTTAGTCATGGACTGAATTTTAAAAATTCAAGGTGAATTTGCAATTACATTTATTTTAATTTGAGCACATTGAGCACTAACGTGGGTTTAATTTTTTCTCATCTATAGTAACTCCATTATTATGTTCATGTAATGGCAATACACACAGAGGAAAGCATAAGACAGATTAAATGGTCCAAGAGAGGTGAGAAATTGATCGGTACATGATAAGAGTGTGTGTGTGTGTTTCTGAAGGGGCGTTCCGCCCTTCCCTGATGCGTGATTTGGAATGTTGACTCTGAAGGTAGCGTTTGCATAGATCACAACTTGCATGTGGGAGACTTCGTTTAAAAGTCTTTCTATGTTTCCCGATTAGGGAAAACTGAGTCTCATTTAATGCAAAACTTTCAATGCAGAAATTTCTGACAGTAGACAATTTAAACCACAGTTAGCAGCAGGACAGGTTCATGTAAATCATGTGCTATACAAAAAGGATTAGAACTGCAATCATGTGCTTATCTTTCAATATCCCTCCTGGTTTTGTTTTGCTCAAATTTGCAGCAAAGAAGCAGTCCTTGAAGAATCACACCTTCCACTTCATTAAGGGAAGCAAATAGGTTGTATAAAAATTTTCAAATGAAAGGAGAAAAGTCTAAGAGTATTCAACTATGTTCATCAGCCAAGAATCTTGATTAAATAAAATTAGGAACAAAAGAAGATGATGTCTTCTCCCTTTTACTTCCAACCAACTAAGACAGACTGAGCATCAGGGGTAGTATAAAGGGCAACTGAGAATCACACCAAGCATATCAAGTCAAGGACAACTAACAATTACACCATTACTGACCATAAAAGCAAGGAAACTGGAAACTAAAATGCATAGCAAGCATATTAATGAAATTTCTACCAATAATGTTAACAAAATTTAAATTTTCATCTCCAAAACTAACAGCATCATTGAATGGTTTGCTGTATCAAATTGAGTAAAGCACCATACCAGGTTGGAGATTTAGCCACCCATTTATTTAGTGAAAGTAAATTTAATACAAGATTAATAAAGCCATAATAGGCTTATCATCTGGGGATAATCGAGATAGCTGTAAAAATTGAAAAATCCCATAAACACCTGTTCATTGAATTACCTTGGTTTCAAAATCTCCCTTTCTGAATTCTAGTTGTTTGATCAACTCAATGTACTGCCAATCTTCCAAGGGAACACGACACATATTAACAGGAAGGATATTAACTGTACCCAAACCTATGTTAAGCTGAACTTCAATAATCAAAAGTACCCTTAACATTTTCATAACACTTAATTTCATTTTTTGTGATCTCAGACTATCATCACCTGAAGAAGAATTTTTATCTGCTAATGTGAGAAAATGACACTTTAAGACATTTGGACCTGGGTTGGTTATTCATCAGCTGCAGCCAAGCACTCCAGGTCCTTGATGATACAGTAAAAATATTAAGGAGCATTCCTCACTCTCATCATTTTTCTGGTAGGCATTGATCGATCATTTCCACTAGATTGATACTCCTTAAATTTGATTTACCTCTAGTTCATTTCTGTTTATCCCACTCTTGAATCATGGTAAGAACTTCAAACTACCACAAACTAGAATTTTCATTCCCCTTCAAGCCCTCCGACAAGTGAGGCCCCACCTTGGGATAAGCTTACTATGACAAATATCCGCAAAAGAAAAGCTAGAGACATGCTAAATTATATCATCTATAAACTAAATAGTCTGTTAATAAATAATATTATCAGTAGCTGAGCTTTTCAAATACAATCCAAGGTTTTTCTGTTTCTATCGACTAATTCAGAGTATCCTAGTAAGCTGAACACCTCATAAAAATGAAATAATTAGATTATCTAGTAGTCCTATCTGTTCCCTTGATTTAGATTCCACCATAGGTTTCAAATAAAAATGATTGAACCACAATAGTTACATTAGGCAAAACTGAAAAATTGGAGAAAGCAGATTGAAGGATACCTTCCCCACCCATCCCATCGGGGTTGATATGTCTCTCTAATTGGTGCATCTGGGAAGGCACATGAAAAGCAGGGGACTCCTTTGCCACCAGTTGTACGGTACTGATTTGCATAACTCAGGTCTCCAACCATTAAAATCATTGATGGGTCGTTCCTGATCAGATGATCAATAGTTGTCGTTGTATTGCTTGTCAGACCCAAATCTCCAACAACCGCTATTCTACGAGGATACCTTTTTGGGCCAGGTAATGGTAAAGTTTCAAAGACATACTCTCTACTCATAGCTGGAAAAGAACTATCCCCACACTTGTAATAATATTTTGTTCCAGGTTCAAGATCTACAAGAAAATCAAGAAACATAGTGTGAGCAGAACAACAGAAATGACTCATTTTCATTTGAAAAACTCTCAGTAAGACGACCATCTTCAGATGAAAAAAAAAAGGTTCTCTTTGAAAACTATTATTTTTGCATTTTGCAAGTAACAACTTCTTCAGTACTTTTGAAAGCAAATTTTCAGTTGTAACTCAGTGAACCATTACAGAGCTCCCACTCTCTTGGGTGAGAACTTACCCCAAACTGGGCAATAGGAAAATATTCAATATCTCTATAGAGGATTTTTATTTGTAAGCTGACAAAATGAGTTAGTTTAAAGTTATTTCCCATTTTGTGATATAAGTCCTCCATATGATTCCTAAAGTTATTTTAAATAAAAAATAACTCTCAGCCATTATTCTGTACTCTGGGACTTGAAACAGAGGAATACCTTTCAATAATGAACAGGATGTACGCCCATGAGAAGGGAAAAGATATTCTGCCATATGGCGGATTAGGGACATAGCCAGGAAAAGGTACCCATGATAGATGCCACCATGATCAATCAATGGACCATGAAATCTCCCATAGACATGGGCATTTCCCCCCTCTTTTGACTTGCCTTAGAATTAACAATCTAAATTATATATGAACGTTCCTAAAACTGCAGTCTAGCAAAACGGTTCCACAGGCAAATCATGTAATAGACACAAGTGAATCGAAAAGCATTAACCACTGCCAAGCAGGATGAGTTTTATAATGCAAAAAGTGACTTCCAGGGATTATAAATTCAAATTCACTTGTTTATGTCATATAGGCAAGAAACATTCATCATAATAATCACACACCAATAAATAAATAAAAATCCACAGATTACTACAAGTTTCTGTTAAATTGTACCATCAAGCCTCACATGGTGAATGATGCCAGAAGTGTAGTTCAAGAGGCCCTCGAATGGGTACAACTGGCTATAAACAGTTGAAAACCCCGTCTTTACACTTGAGTATTTCCGGCTTCTTTTCCCATACCAAACCTCGCTGGCCACAGTTGAAGGATCAAGTGGGGTTACGTTGGAACCAATCTGGGAATCCCCTAAAACCCAAAAAAAAAAAAACAACAACAACAACTCAATTCAATGCTTCCATACAACCAAACAGGCACGTGATCAAGAACAGGGAAAAACCAACAAATTTGTCAAAGAACAATACGAGCAACCCCTAAGACAATTCCCAATTAGGAATCCCCTAAAAGCCAATAAGAAACCAATTCAGTTCAACGATTTTCCTCTATCAAATCACACATGCACATGAAGAACATTAGACAAGCAACAGAACGTCAAAATCAATGTGGTCATCTCCTAAAATCAGTGCATTATAACCAAATGGGAATTCCATAAAAAGGCCAACCGAATGGAACAATTCTATGAAACCAAACAATCCCATGAATAACATCAGACAAACAGCATAATTAACTCTCAAGACCAATCTGGGCATTCCTAGAAAACAAATTCAAACAAACCCATTTGACAATTGCATCGAAACATGGAAGGGAATGTCATGAGAAGTACCTGTAATCCAAGACACCCACATGGAGGTTGGGGAAGAAATGGCAAGAGAAATCTGTTCTGGGAAAAATGAGGTGACATTTCTTCTGAGCCTAGGATGATCCATTGGTAAGTCATCACTGCCTCTCCGCAACCGGGAATCGAAGCTGTGAGTGACTGGCTGAAAAGGACCTTCAAGGGTGGTAGGTATGCGATCACCACTTGTAAACAAATCTGCTATGATCATCAAGAAAATAGATAGAGCTAAACATAGTCTAAAGTCCATCATGAGGCTCTCCTCTCTTCTTCTGGTGAACAGTTGGTGATCATGATTTGTAAAACCATTAAAATATAAACAAATGAGGAAGTAGTTGGTGTTTCAGGAGTTTCGAAAGCAGACACGGCTGAGCATAACGTTGGAGTTTGGCTGACGTATGGTATCTGGAATCAGTAGTGGATAATGGCATGCCGTAGTGGGTTTTTTGCCACAACAGCGCCTTTACTAATTCGATTTATGTATGTACGTATGTATTGTTTTGTCTTGTATGGCTTTGAGTGAAGTGGAAGTGGCGCCTCTTACAAGATATTCCCTATCCTTGTTTTTAATTTTTTTTTTTTAAATTAAAGAGTAAAAAAGTATTTTTTTTTAACAAGTTATAGTTAATAGTTATACCAATGTTTTCATAACCGGACCGGTCATTGAACCGGAAAAGTTACCGGTTCACGGTTCACCGATCGGACCGGCAGTCGAACCGCTATCGAACCGATGACGTCATAAATATATATTTTATTATTTTATATATTATAAAAAATTAAAAAATTAATAAATTCTATGTAAATTTTGATAGCATCTACTTTGTTTGTTGAGTTTTGTCACAAATTTTTTTACCTATAGAAGTCATCAATTATCATATATGATATCTATAACACAATATAAGATGTTATATATTCACAATGTCAATAAACTCAATATTTATCAAATAATCAAACCATTACTATCCTATAATAACCAAATTATCAAAGAGTTGTTAACTTAACACATTGTCCATAATAAATAATACAAATGTCAACCATAGGTCCACAACACTTAAATAATTACTCAAAATGAAAATATAACATGTCAATGTTTGAATATTCATGAAGTTTTTTGCATACTAATAAATATAAAATTCATGTCTTCATTCATTTTGGAAATTGGAATATGGAGATTGAACATGAGCATTTGGAAAACCAAAGTTCTCCACATCAAGCCCTTCTATAGCCACGTCACCACCATCCTCATCATCTACAAAAATATTGAATATATATCAACAATAAATCATTTTTAAAGAAAAAAAAATATAATTATTGAACTTTTATAAGTTTAAATATTTTACTAACCAATGTGAGAACTTGAACCTTCCACTTCATTTATTGGAATTGACCCTTCTTCATATAGAAGATTTTCCAATTCTTCAACATCTAACTCTGCTGGTTGATCATCATCAACTACCCAAAAATCGGTCTCATCAATGCATGCATAGTCAATTGGATCATAGATTCTTTTCTTGTTATAGAACCTAAAAAAAAAAAACATATAATTATTCATAATTGTGAATAGAAGAATTTAAATTCAAAACAACTAAGAAATCATTTATACCGATTTTTTAGGCGCAAATTATAATGAACGTATACAAGATCATTAAGCCTTTGATGTTCCAATCTATTCTTTCTTTTGGTATGTATACGTTTAAAGACACTCTAATTCCTCTCACATCCAAAAGATGATGCGGTTTGGCTCAATATTAGAATGGCTAACTTTTGCAAATGTGGTGCACTGTATCCATGTAGCCTCCACCATTCATCTAATTATCATTTCACATTAAAAATAAGAAAAAAATAAAACACATTAGCAAGTTTAAAATATTAAATAGTAAGTAGGTAACTAATAAAGAAGAATAAACATACTAATAAATGATAATAATATTTTACCAGGTTGAAGTACTTCACGTGAAGAATAAGCAAGTTCTCTTCCAAAACTTCCCAATCGATCACGAAATAACTTCATTTCATTCATTGTTTCAAGCTTGCCTTTCAGAACTTTTTGATCAATAACATCCATGACACCTCCAATAACATTTGGCTTATTACAAAAGTTTTCCTGATCATATTGGAAACATGGATTCAACCAATAAGCTGCTGAATGAATGCTTTTCTTCAATTGTTGATCCCAACATTGCTTTATGATCTCCGTATAAGGCTTGTATAGTCTTTTGTTATAGTTAAACAATTTCTTGATGCCCAAACGAACCCTATACATGCCTTCATACACATATCCCATCGAAGGCCTCTCATCACAATCAACAATACGCAATAAGCGCATTAGTGGAGACATAAGATTCACAACAGTCAAACAATCATTCCAAAATCTATTATCCAAGATGATGGAAACTGCAACTTGGCTTTTATAATCCTTTGAATATCTAGAGTCCACAAAGAACTTATTAGTCACCAAAGCTTGCAAGTCATGTTTATGATCATGAAGACTCTTGAGTGCAATGAAAATAGTAGCAAAGCGAGTTGCACCAGGTCACAGAATCTCTGTCCATCCTTCCCTTTTTCTCAACCAACTTAACAAAGCAACATGATTATACACAAAAATTGTCACCTTTGATGCACGTCTTACAAGTTCATCAACATGGTCCATCTTACCAATATCCTTAAAGATCAAATTAAGACAATGAGCTGCACAAGGTGACTAATTAATGTGTTTATGCTTCTGAGAAATCAATCTCCCCGCGACCACATAATTTGCTGCATTATCAGTGACTATATGAACTACATTGAGTGGACCAACCCATTCAATCACCTCATCAAATAACTGAAACAAATTAGTTGCATCCTTGACAATGTCTGAAGCATCAATGGATTTCACAAATGATATTCCTTCAGGATAATACACAAGGAAGTTGATGAGTGTTCTTTGTCTATTATCTGTCCAACCATCATCCATTATTGTACACCCAACTTTTGCCCAAATTTCACGATAAGAGTCCACAAGTAACTGAACTTCCTTCTTGGCATCCTTTAAAAGATTAACCCGTAGTTGATGGTAATTTGGACCCTTATATCCAGGACCAATTGCAGATATAACATCTTACATTGGCTTGAAGTAGAAGGAATTCACTGCATTAGTAGGAATGCATACATCATAAAAGAATCTCCCAACCGCCATATCTGCTCTCCAAATAGCTTCTTTCCCAGCTAGTACACTCCTCATGGAAGGTTGAGCTCCTTGAGTATTTCTTGGTGCAAAATACTTATCCACTGTTGATTTTTTCCTTTTTCCACTATTAGCTGCCATAGGACTTTGCATTTGTTGAACCTCTTCTTCACCTTCTGCCCCATCCCCTTCAAATTGTGACACATTAGGACCATAAGGATTTCTACATTCATATGCTTCTTGGGCTGCTTTCTTAGAATTCACAAACTCTTGCAAAGAATTTTCCATTCGAAATTTTACATCAGGAGGAACCGATTTACATGGACCAATATCTCCTTTCACTCCAGCAAGGTGTTGTTTCATTCTATGAATACCCCCACCTTTTGTAATCTTTTTACAATACAAACAAATAAGAGCTTTCCTTCCATTTGCATATCTTTCTTCAGAAACATGCTCCCATGCAGGATCGATCTTACTTCTAGTTGATTGAGAATTGGTAGTTGAATCTTGACCAGAGGATGGAGTCAAGTTTGATTGCATTTTTTATTTCCCTATCAAATTAGAAACAAAATCTCACATTAACGTAGAGAATGGAAGTCATCAACCATTTAATGATTTATAATCAAGTCATCAACAATTTATAACAATCATATATCAATTGGTAAATTTATTTAAAGGAACAACCGTCATTATAACAAGCATGTTTTGATCCAATTATAAATTTATCTAAATTTTAAAGTAATTTTGTATAGATATATTGATGGGCAAACTCCACAAATATCTAAACAAGCATGTTTGGGAAAAATGATCGATAAGTCACATTCCAAGTGTGTCAATTATTGTGCATCAAAACAACTAAAGCATCATGGGCATAGACCCAATAGATTAAGGCCCATAATGCTTGCTTAATTCAGAAGATGCTCAAACCATGTGGTTTGGAGATTTCTTAATGCAAACTAAAGCTCCAGCCAGTAAAGCATATACATCTTGGAAACCACCCAGAAGGATCGAATTTTTGAATTTGAATTTTCCACTTTAGAGAAAAAGAATTGAGCTTCACTTGTTGCATGTTGGTTTGTCACCGTTAAGGATACCGCAAAAAAATATCCGTTTTTATATTTTTTTAGGTTACTTCACAGTAGGATTCCCACTACACCAATTGGGATATTGATTAATTAATTGCTACTTTAAAATTAATGAAGATAACAAGCAGAAGGAAGTGGGCACTTCCCACAAATTAAAAACAACAAAGGCTAGTATGCATTGTACCAGGAGTTGAGCTGGACCGTATGGTTGCCTTCTTTGCTAGACCCACTTGGAGGTTAGGCTCAAAAACGATTCCTACTTCCACACAAATTGAGAATCAATTCTCAAATCCTGACAAATCCATGGAAATGAGTTGGTAATAATGTGGAATTAGATTTTCCTCTCTCTAGCTGTTCATGGTGTTGGTGGAACATTGAACTTGAACACCAGTACAACTCAGGCCATGGCTGGTGGCTTAGGGGCAGGGCAGGGCAGCTTCACAAAACTGCCATAATGATCTATGATGTCCTAGGTTTCAAGTGAAAAGGAAAAAACAGAGCAAAACAGCTACTCACTATGGGCAAAGTGGCAAACTCCAACGCCGAGGCGGGCTACCAGCTGGGGGGGAGGGGAGCTCTCTTGGTGTCTTGGGCCGCCGGCGGGACCTTGTGAGTGTCGCTGCTGAAGGCCGTCGGCGAGATCCCTTGGTGTCGCGGGCTGGAGCTGGAGCTGGAGCAGGATCCCTTGCAGTGGCGCAGCCTGGAGATGGAGATCTCCTTTGCTTAAATAGGACTCCAAAACGACGTCATTTTGATGTTGTTTTAAAAAAAATAAATTAAAATCAATTGAACCGGCCGGTTCGTCCACCGGTTCGACCGGTCCGACCTCGGTTTGATCCCCATCCGGTCCAAATGAACGGACTGGACCGGTCCGATGACCGGCCGGCGGTCGGACCGATCGGACTGGCCGGTCCAGTCCGGTTTTTAAAACATTGAGTTATACTTTAAAATAATTTTTAAGAATAAAAAAATTTGTTTGAATACTTTACTTTTAAAATTATATATATTTTTGTTTTGTTTTATTAAAAAATAAATAATTTTTAGTAAAATATGAATAGTAATATTAGAATAAAATAAAAAATTATACAAAAAAAGTATATTATTCTAGAAAATGTTAAAAATGGATATTAATATTTTTGTAATTTTTTTTGTTAAAATAAATAATAATAATTTAAAATTGATATTTATTTAAAATAAATAATAAATACAAATTAACTTTTTTAACATGTAAATCAGTCAAGTTTTTTGTTACATCTACACATTTAGATTCCTAACACAATATTTTAGAATATTTTTTATTTAATCTAGTATTAAAACAATTTTTAAATTTTAAATTATTTTATAAATTAAAAGATTTATTAAAGAATGTAAATTATTATCATGACTTACTTAATCTATAATTTATTTAGAAAATTCAAAAAATATAATTTTGTGTGTAGAAGAAACAATAAAACCATGACTATTATTTTTTTAGTAATTAAACCTATTTTTTGAGTTATAAAATTATTTTTAAAAATTGATAGTCTCATTGATAAATTTAATACAAAGTGTCATTTGATTTGAAATTCATTTTTTAGTATTAATGAATTTATTATTTAAGTTTTGATTTATTTTTAAAAAATTATTAAACTCATTAATGAATCCAATGGATTAAGCCTCGCTTAATTTGAAGTTTATTTGTCTAGTAAAAAAAATCGAAAATAATGATTCTATGTATAAGACAAATAATAAAGTCATTTTAAATTAATTTTCATCCATGAATTTCTAATATTAATTGGATCACTATTTGGGTCTTAAATTATTTTTAAAAATGAATAAGCTTGTTAATGAATCCACCACATTAAGTCTTACATAATTTGGAATTTATTTGCCTAGTAAAAAAAATGTAAAAATATGATATATGTAAAGAAGAAACTAATCAAGTCATTTAAAATAAATTTTGGTCTATCACTTTTTAAAGTTATCGAGTTCCATGACATTTTAGTACTAATTAAATCAGTTTTTTTATTTTCAAAATAATTTTGAAATTAATAAATTTTATGTATTAAAGTTTGATTTGGAAATTATTTGCTTAATGAAAATTTTTTAGAAAGTTAAAAAAAAATTTAGAAAAGTATATGTAATTTAAAAGAATATTATATTTGAAGATTTTCGGTATTTATATTAAATTATAGAGAGAGAAATAATGATATCATATTTAATTTTTTTTATATAGTTTTTTGTTTTTAAATTTCTCTATACTTTCCTTTTGTTTTCAAAAATTGGTGAAAACAACTTCTATCTATTCTCTCAAAACTATTCTCCATTCAATTTGTTTTTTAAAAACTAGACATAGAGAAATAATGCCAAACAATATTATAAATTTTTAAAAACAAATTTCCATTTTTTAAAATAAAAAAACTATCACACAATCAAACAAGCTTTAATTTTATTGGCTTTTCCTCCTAAACATGGAGAGAGTTTCCATTGTCTCGACTTGCATGTGTCATAAGTGACATTTCTTCCTTTAAATTTTCACGTTTGTGTGGCACATAGAAGCCCTCTAAGTCAACTTAAAGGAGGTTACACTAGATTAGGGAAAAAAGGAACCCACAAAGCATACCAGACTATGGGGTTAAAACTTCGCAACTTGTATGTTGCCCATTCTATAAAAATACAAGGCAACTTTCAACAAAGATTCCCATAATTTTGCTTGGTGAGTTCAATGTCTTAAGAAAGGTCTCTTACCCTCTTTATATAGGTCGGTGGCACAAACCACTTCCACCTATCTAGGAATAATCCTACATTAATGACTTTACAATTTCAAAAGTCTTCTAATTAACTACTTCAACCCTTTGAAATTGTCTTCTTTCATTCCATTTGTTGCCATATGTCCAAGCTTAACAAACAGCACTACACACATTCGAGACTTGATTGCTTCACTTACTATTGTGTTTGAGAAATCTGCTCAACCTGAGTCAAGTGTCCATCCTGACTTGGTGCTTACCCCATAACTCGACCCACATGTTGCTATGTGTGCAGACTTAGATTAGATACTGGTAGGTATGCATGACTTAATCTTTAGGCCAAGTGTCTTAGCTACCAAGCATGCATACTTTGGTCTTTAGGCCATGTGTCTCTCTTTTAGACTCACTCCACACTTTAGCCATCCAAGCACTAGCATTGCAATATACAAGACTACTTTCTGCATCTTATATGCCAAGCCCTTTTTTGGCCAACACACTTAGCAACATTCCTTTAGGCTAAGCTTGCCCTTGGCTCTCATTGCTCTCTATTGGCTCTTAGGCATGCCAAGCATTCTTATGTGCATTAACATCTCTAGATCGTGTTTAAGCTAAGACAACTAACTAATATTTGTTTTGTGTTCACACCTCGTGTCATTACACCTGTGGATTACATCACATACCATGGCTTAAATGCTTATGGGTGCATGATTGGTAAGGGTCATTACCACCCTTTACCCATGTTCAAAGCCCTAATGCATGCCTTTGGTTGGGTGTGGCTTCTTATCACTTGCTGCCTATTTTTGCCAGTAGTGTGGACCATCTACTGCCTATGCATGCTAGCAATGTGATCCATTTATTGCTCATGCCTACTAGTAGAAGGTGCTCATATTCAAGCCACCCAAAATCCATGTGCAAGTCTCATCTACCTTAATCATTCACCTTGTTGAAACCGTAAGCAATTCATGGAGCTAAGGTGCCTTATGTTAAAACATTGAGTCTTGTTTATATATTGACAATTTTGTTCTTTTTTTTAAGTTTGGTCATAAAAGTCTTTTTAGATAGTGACTTGCTCTCTATTGAAGATTAAGGGTTGTTGCTCATCCAATTGGAAAGTCATGGGTATGTCTAAAGAGGGTTGGAAAGTGGCATATTAGGCTTCTTTGAGGTATAAAAAGATTTAGTATCGTTTTTGTACTTAAAATGCTTTAAAAAGACTTTTCAAAAGAAGCAAGGGTCGTTTAAGCGGTTAAGCCCATTCAAGCAGACCGCTTAAACAATGCAAGTTCACTCAAGTGGTCATGACTATACTGCTTAGTTTAGAAACAAATTTTGGATGAATTTCACTCAAACTCTATTTTGGAAACCTAGGATACCAAAACTCTTTGGGATCTTACATATAAATACCTTCCTCCTAACCCTTTGAGGGTTAGAGATATGAAATTCAAGAGATTTGGGCTAGTAGATCTCAAACATTGTAGATATATCGTTGAGAGACCTTTCATTCATTAGAAAGGATCTTTTTGAGAAAGCTTAACGTGTCACATCATTCTTGATCTCTCATTCAAGGATTTGATTTTTGAATCTTGGGTTGAAGACCTTAATCCCTTTGAACTGGTTGAAGGATCTACTAGGAAGCAATTTGGAGTTGTTGTATCACGAACGTGAATCAAGTTGTAGATATTGAAGAATAAGTCTTTAGGGTAAAGAAGTCAGATAAATTTGTTGGGATTGAGCCCCTAAAAGAAAGACATGATGTAATAAAGTTTGACTTAAATATCCCCTTACTATCCTTTTAGTGTATTGACATTGATTTGAGCATTCGACTCATGTCTTTTACGTTGTACATAACTTGGGTGCATTGGGAGTTGAATAGAAGATAGAAATCATGGATTCCTTGCAAGTAGATAAATTGTTCACAATTGGTTTATGGATTTGGGCAATCCAGTAGAGACTGTAGTGCACCACCTCCTAATTGAAGGGGTGACTTATCTTGGTCGTCGGGATGGGTTTCCTATGGTGAGTGTACTAGTGTATGTGATGCACACTGGGCAGGACCTATGATGAATCTTGACACAAGGCTATTATTTATCATGATTCACTAAACTACTATGCTACATGGAGTCTCAACTTTGAGAGGATATTGAGTATATGCCAAAATCAACAAGAGGCTTTGACCTATGGGTGAGACCTTAAAGTGGTCATATATCCCTATGGATTGGGTCACTGTTGATGGAGGCTAATGACAATAGGTATTCTCAATAAAGGCGCCATGATATTTCATGGGATTGAGATAGTGTGTCCCATTTGGTGATCCAAAGGACATGTGATTATGAAATTTGTGACTATAGTAATTCTTTTAGTGAATTTGACATATGCTCATTAGAGTTAGAGTATGTCATTTGATCACATAATAAGTGAGACATGTAACTTAAGGATTTGAAAGGCAATCTTAATAGTTGATTGCACTACCTTGTATGGTTAATTAATTAATTAGCAACCTTTTTGGACTAGATTAAGTGACCCAAGGCCTTTTTGGGCTTAATTCACTTAAACCCAACAAGAAACCTATAAATACCCTTTTAGGGGTTAGGGTTTCCAAGTCTTTCCATTCTTCTCTCCAGTCTAGAGAAAGAACCTTAACCTTGACCCTTGAGATCTCCACCGTCTTAGTGCCTAAACATAAGGAAAAGTCATCGAGCGAAAGATCATGGTGTTTACGAGATCCATTATCACTTTGGAGTTATCTGCATTAATTGGAATTTATATGGGAACATTCAGATCAAAGGATGTGACTTTATTCTCTAGATTTATGTTTTCTATGGTATCTATATTGTTTTTGAATACTTGTTTATTCGCTGTGATAGATCTAGAGAGCTTAGGATAGATTTTCATGTACCTTAAACAATCCAGGGCATGGGAACAAAGTAATCGAGGGTTCCCAACAAAATTTGTGTAACTTGATTTCGAATAGTGGATTTAGATTAGTAAGTCTTAAACCTCATGGTTTTTTTTTATCTCCATAGTTTGTGAGGGTTTTCCATGTAAAAATCTTGTACTTCATTGCATATATTTATCTTCCTGCTTATATTTTGTTTGATATCATTTTAATTGATTGATTAGTTTGTTATTGAAATTGTTAGGTCAATTATCTTGAGAGTTATGGTAGTTATAACTATAAATAATTATTGTTTTCCCTAACATTTCTTAGTTTGTCTTTTGGATATTAAAAATCAATTTATTTTATCCCTAACTAATCATATGATATTTCTAATAGGTAAAAATAAGTTATATATAAATAGGTTATATATATATATATTAGGTATAACCTATTTAGTTATTTGGGATACCATTGATATCTATTGGGTTAAAAGAATTTGATATAATATTTTAAATATTTTTAAATCAACCATTCACCCTCAATGAGGCCTTAGGATTGCACTCACAAGGCAGAGTGCTAACAAACTCTTTCTTGACTAGGTGGAGTTGACATCTTCGTCAACTTAGTTTGTAAGTTATCTTGCATCGTTTCCTTAAACTACCACGAGGTTGCTCCATTTTCTTAGATTGCTTTACTCTTGAGCATCCCCTTCCAGTGAACAAAATTTTTTGTCCATTTGTTTTTCTAATTCCCTATTTTCTTGTGCTTTTGATATACTTGCAATCTCATGGTCAAACTTTTTTTGTTTATTAGGTGGTGCTTGTTTTGCTTGCCTTCTTATAGGGTCAGAATCCTCATAACAACTTTTAAAAAACTCACATGAAAAGAATAGTGTAACTTCAACCTTTCTATGAGCTTCAACTTATATACCATAACACCAATTTTCTTCATAATCTCAAAAAGGCCCATCATACTTTGGAATTAATCCCATTTGCAACTGTTTGCTTTTGATTTGCTTCTAAATTTGGGGAGTGAGTTTCAACATAACTCTATTTCTCCCACTTGGAACTCTAGGAGTCTTGTTCCCTTGTTAGTATACTTTTTAATGTGTCGACTTGCTTTCTCTAGGCTCTTTTCTTGTTTCCTTAAGAACTTTTGCTAAGTCTTAGTGAATTTGTATGTTATAGGACTGATGCTCTTGCCTAGCTAAATCCTAGCTAACACATCTAAGGGTATGTGAGGTTGGTACCTAATTGCTACCTTAAAACGACTTAACATGGTTGTAGAACTTTTATGCTAGTTATAACATAATTGCACTATATTAATTAGTTCCAAGTAGTTCTTAGCTATCATATAATGCCTCAAGTATTCTTTTAACATTGCATTTACCCTCTCTATTTGCCTATTTGTATGAGGGTGATTTGTAGTAGAAAACTTCATTATTGTTCTCAATAGTTTGAATAGCTCAACCTAAAATCTACTGATGAGCCATGAACCTTTGTCATTCACAATGTCTTTAGCCATCTTAAAGTGCTTTACCACATTATTGAATAATAGCTTGGCTACCTTTTTAGCAAGATGCTCATGTGGTGCAGGCATGAAAACTACATATTTTGAGAATAGATCTAAAACCATAAAAATTTATTTATATTCTTGCACCTTAGGAAATCTCCCTAATGAAATCCATAGAAAGGCTTTGCTAAGGCCTTTCCAGAATGTGCAAAAGCTATAGTAGCCTTGCTTCCTCATGTTTCTTTATTTTATCCATCGAACACATTAAGCATGCATTGACATATGCTTGTACCTCCTTCTTCATTTTTGACTAAAAGAATAATCTTGACAACAATTACAATGTGCGTTGTTTTCTTGAGTGTCCAATCCAAACTACATAATGTGTTTCTTTTGAGAATTCTCTCATCAACTTGCTTAAAGGAACTTAAATATTTCGTCCCATAGCATATAACAATTAATTTTTTTTTTAACCAAGATCACCTTGCAATGTCTTCTTTCACCTCTTATACTAGCTAGCTATAGGTTACATCTTGTGAAGTTTCCTACTTTCTTCTAGCAGTTTCCTGCTTTCTTCTAGCAGTGAAGTCTACTACAACTTGAGATGAGGACCTTATGAATTCTATTACTTTTTTTTTTTTTTTACTTAAGGCATCACAACTTGGTTATGTATGCTTAGCTTATGCACCCACACAAAATTGAAGTTTATTAGGAACTCTTACTATAGAGCTTTCTTAGTAGTCAACTTTTTATGATCCTTAAAATAGGTGTTGGTCACATTGTCTGTTATCACCACAAACTTGGTCCTCATTAGGTAATGCTTCCAAGCTTCAAGACAATGCATTACTATTGTCATTTTTTTCTTATGTGTGAATTAACGTTGTTTTGTGGTATCAAGCTTTTTGCTCTCAAAAGCTACTGCGCACCCTCTTTGCACTAGTACATCATCTAAAGCTTTGTAAGAAGTATTCATTTTCACTTTAAAAGGAAGTTATAGGTTAGAGAGTCTCAATACTAGCCTCGTTGTAATAACTTCTTTCAAGCTTAGAAAACTATCTAATAATTCACCTTTCATTCCCACTTTGTCTCATTCTTCAACAAGTCATCAATGTTAGTAAGCTAAACCAAGAAAAGAACAAAGTTTTATTACCTTTGTGGGGATAGGTAATCCTTGATTGCCTCCACCTTAGTCTTGTCCATCTAAATTTTCCAATTTGAGACCAAGTGTCCTAAAAACTTGATTTGGGTTTAAGCATGTTAGGACATTGAGTCTTGTTTATAAGTTGACAATTTTGGTGCAATTTATGTTTGGTCATAAAAGTCTTTTTAGATAGTGACTTACTCTTTATTGAAGATCAAGGGTTACTATTCGTCAAACTGGGAAGTAACAGGTACGTCTAAAAAGGTTTGACTTGTGGCATATAAGATTTATTTGAGGCATAAAAGGTTTGGTATCATTTTTGGACTTAAAATGTTTTAAAATGTTTTCTTAAAAAAAGCAGGGGTCGCCCAAGAGGTTAATCCTGTTCAAATGGTCGACCCACTTAAGTGGAACACTTAAGCGGTCTAAGTCCGTTCAAGTGGTCATGATAGTCTTACCAAGTTTAGAAACATATTTTGAATGAATTTCACTCAAACTCTAATTTGGAAACTTGAGATACTAAAATCCTTATGGTTTTTACCTATAAATACCTCCTTTATAACCCTTTGAAGTTAGAGATTCGAGCTTAGAGATCTGGATTAAGAGATTGGAGATTAGAAAAATCATAGAGATCTCGGAGATTGTTGAGAAACCTTTTATTCTTTAGAGAGACTCCTAGTTGGAAAAACCTTATAGTCACACCATTCCTATTATCATTCAAGGATTTGATTATTTGAATTGTTGATTTAAGATCGTAATCCCTTTAGAGGGACTGAAGGATTTACTAGGGGACAACAGGTAGTTGTTGTATTGCGTGGACCAAGTTGTAGGTATTGGAGAGTAAGTCTTTAAGGTAAAGCGGCTAGGTAAATCTATGTGACTTGATTTTGAATAATGAATTTAAATTAGTAGGTCTTAGACCTCATGATTTTTTATCTCTAGGGGGGGGAGGGGGGTTTACGTAAAAATCTTGTGCCTCATTACCTATATCTTTTATATTTAATATTTTGTTTGAATTGCCTAGAACAGGTTAAATTGATTATGCATAATATCTTGCAAGACAATCCTAAAAGGTTCATATTTATTTATTCCTTCTTATATTCTAATTAAATATATTGAATATATTGAATTAGTTGGTTAATTTGTTGTTAGGTTTGTTAGGTTGGTTATTCTAGTAGTTATTATTGTTTTGCCTAACATCTCACAGAGAATAATTTAGATATTAATAATTATATTATTTTATCTCTAACCAATTGCAGGGTATCCTTAAAAGTTAAAAAAATCATATTTTTATTTATACATAAATATTCTAAGTATAACTATTTATTTATTTACGACATCCTTGATATCTCTTGGAGTAAGAAAAGTTGGTTATAATTAACAAATATTGTTTTAAATTTTAAAATCACTTATTCACCCCCTTGGCTATTCCCTATTGGACTTTCAGTTATTATTCAAGTGGTATTTAATTAATACCCCTTTTTTAAAGCAAATTCACACTTTTCCTTCTTCATGTATAATTGGTGTTATCTTAGTTGTTGCAACACCTTCTCTAGATGAATGACATGGTCAACTAGGGTTGGGTTGTAAATGACTATGTCATCTAAGTACACTATAAAAAATAAGTTTAGGAAATAAAAAAAAAAAGAACATCGTTCATCAAGTTGCAGAAAGTAGTAGGGACATTGGTGAGCCCAAACAATATCACCAAAATATCATAATTTTCATATTAGGTGACACACGTAGTCTTTCCCTTATCTCTTTCTTTGGTTCAAACTTGCAAATATCCACAATGCAAGTCCAACTTTGTGAAGTAGGTGGATTAGGATAATCTATCAAACAAGTTTGCAACTAATAAAATCAGATGCTTGTTTTTTTTTTTATCATTACCTTATTCAAAGACCAATTATCCATACATATTTGAAATAACCTATCTTGTTTGTTCCAAAAAATCACTGGTGCTCCATATGGTGTTCTTGGGGATTAGATCATATCTACTATGGGGATTTAGTCTCTAAAAGCAAGACATAATGTAACAATGTTAGATTTCACTGTCTCTTTGCTATCCCTTTTATAGATTGACATTCATGTCATCATTTAGCTCATACAACTTGCATTGTACATGACTTGAGTGTATTATGAGTTGTACAAAAGATACAAGTCATGGGTTCCTTACAAGATGAAAAGTTGTTCACCGTCAGTTCATGGATTTGGGAAATCTAATAGACTAGTCCACTTCCTCTTAATTGGAGGGATGGCTTATCTTAGTCATTGGGATGAGGTTCTCATGGTGAGTGCACTAGTGTGTATGGTTACACATTGGATAAGACCTATAGTGAATCATGACGTAAGACTACTAGTTTGTCTTAATTCATCAAGCTACTATCAACCTTGAAAGGATATTGAGCTTATGTTGAAATCAATAGGAGACTTTGACCTATGAGTGAGACCCTAAAATGGTCATTAATTTGCTATTGATTGGGTCATTGTTGATGGAGGCTAGTGGTAACAGGTATTCTCAATAAAGACACCATAATATCTCATGGGATTGAGACAATGTGTTCCCTTGGGTGATCCAAAGAACATGTGATCATGAAATCTATTGTCACAATAATTCTTTTAATGGAATTTGGCATATATTTATTGGAATTAGAGTATGTCAATTGATCACATAATAAGATGATTTGTAACTCAAGGATTAGAGGGTAATCTTGATGGGTTGACAACACTACCTTGTTAGATTACGAACATTAGTTTATAAGAAGTCTACAAACCTAAGCTTTGTCTTGTTATAATTTCATAAGATAATGGAGATATAAAATATTTTGAAAATAATTTCCAAAATGGATTGTTTAACTCATTTTTAGGAAATAAACATTTTTGAAAGTTTTTCATAAAGAATATTTTATCCATTAAGGTTTTACTAAAATGTTATCACTTGGTATTTTAATGAATAAATTGGAGTGAAAATTAGATTCTATAAGAATATTTATTAAATTGGAAAAACGTAAGGAATAAGGAAAAATACAATGAAGAATTTTGAATATGAGAAGCAAAAGTTTCTTTAATGGATAAGGTACTCTCAAGATTTTCAAAATCTCATGGATTAGTAAATTCCTTATTACACTAGAGTTTCCAATTTGGAAAATAAATATTATGAAAATTTTCATTAGAGATAATTTATCATTAAAAGGTTATTTCCAAAAAGCTTACTACTTTGATGGAAATAAATTTCTTTGTAAGAATTTCCTAGATAAAATATTTATTAATTGCATTTGTGTAAAAAAAGGAGAATTTTATGAAAACATATTTTAAAATTTTGAGAGTAGAGTTTTTATCATTTCTATTTTTGAAAAATACCCTGATGGTAATTTTAAATTTTTCATGATAGACATTCTTTTATTACACCAAGTTTCCAATTATGAAAAAAATATTTTTAGAAATTCTCAAAGTAGATAATTTATTCATCAAGGTAATTTCTAAAATTTAAAATGCTTTTATTTATTATGAAAGATTACGTGGGAGAAGGATTTAGGCAAGACCATGACCTCCATTTGTGAGCTCGTCTTGATTTGGGTTCATCACCACCCCCACGGTAGGTTGGGCCCTATGAATCAGGATATATGAACTTTCCACATGGACAAGATTATATATGTTTGTAGTGAACTTTGAGGTATGCTGATCTTAGTTTAGGTAAATTTTATGGTTAAGATAGAAAAATTTATTTGAGAGGGTCTCTAACTAGTGATAAGGTCATGACTTGCCATACGTAGACTTGATTCTTAAGATACTATATACCTTGCAAAAGGATATGTAGTCGTAAAAGCTCTATATTTTTGCTAAACTATTATTATGACTTGTGTTAGCCCAATGGTTCTCCTAATCACGTTTTGATTATAACAAACCATGGTTAAATTGCTAATCATTTTGAATTAAAAAGAATTTCATGTGTTAGTTTCGAAATTCATTAAAGGACCCAATGGATGCAAGATCAAGACAATTAGAAGAGCCTTTAATCATGGGAAATATACATAAGATGAATGCATGGATGCATTTAGGATTTTCATATCTTTTCCTGCATATTTAAAAACTCAGTTTATGCATTAAAGTTTCATTTCCATCAAAACCCAAGTTTTATCAAATGAAACTTAAGCAAATCATTTCAAAATTGTCATATTAATTTACCTAAAGACCTTACCTAAGTGTTAGAAGTGAAAATAACAAAAAAAAAGATAGGTTTTAAGATAAAAAATGGTGAATTGGTTGAGGCACTGACCAACCGCCTCAACCAACTAGGGTACCGATCGATCGATTATACCTTCTCGGTCGAGGTTCGGTCAAGAGATGCAAAAAATCTTCTCTTTATTCTAGTTGCCTTGCATTCCTGATCGAGGGCTATGCCTTCCTGGTCAAGGTCCGATCAAGGATTGGTCGAGGCTTAATGGTCACTTGCCATGCATTGATTGCCTAACAGCCAGTCAACAGATCGACTCCTAACTTGACCAATTGAGACTGATTTTTGGTATTTTTGGCTCCCGACATTAGAAACTTCTAAATTGAGAACTTCACTTCATTTATGAAGATGCGAACACCTCCATTTATTTGTTTACCTACTTGTTCTTACCTTAAAAGCTCTCATTCTTTCTTTGGGGCATTAAACCTCCACTTGCATATTCTTTAGTGCACCTTTGTTATTCATCCTAGCATTTGAGTTGTATTTAAGCCATTGTTAAGCTAGATTGAGATATTTAAATTTGTTATTTAAGAGTTAGAAGCTTTAAGTGAGTAGAAATTTGAAGAGATTAAAGTTGAAATCCAAGTCTAAATGTGTTAGAATTTTGGTTGAAACTTTAAAGTATAGTGGAACCCTCACTCGGTTAGGAGCTTGAGGAGAGTGGATCTAGGCAAGGGGTGTCGAACCACTGTAAAATCTGAGTTGCTTTCTTTAACCTTATCTCTTTATATTTATGCTTCATTTGCTTGAATTTGTTGTGTTTGAAAAAGATTTCTAAAACCTAATTCACCCCTCTTTCTTAGGTGTTTTTCCCATTAAGATTAGTCTTTATTTTCTCAACTTGAATGCTCAATTATGTAATTAATATGCATAATTGTTCTCTTTGTTATAAGATATTATGTCTATTTTCTTATTACTCTTTTTCTAACTTTGGACTAAGCAACTAATCATTTGGAGTCAACATAATAATCTGGATATGGTAATTAGTTGCATCGAAGCTAGTTTAGGTAGAGCTAGTTATTCCTTTTGAACTAACCTAGTAGGAAGAAAGAGTGGTATATAAATTATGGCTTTAGATAGATCAAAAGACCAAGTGTCTCACACTTGAATCTTTGGATAATGCGTTATAACAACAACACATGTCTATTACAATGCGAGTCATATGAGCTGAATGCTTAAATCAATGTCAAAGCATAAAAAGGATAGTAAAGGGACAATAAAGTTTAACTTTATTACATCATGTCTTACTTTTAGGAACTTAATCCTTATAGTAATTGTATAGGATATTAGAGTGAAGTTGACTCTGTTTAGTAAAGTATTGCATCAACTTTAAAATTGGATTTTGAGGGAGCCAGTATTTTCCTATGCGTTCTAATGGTAACTCGAGCTTCTAGTTCATGATGACACACACTTTGAAAGTATTTTGGGTATTTGCCTAAGGAAGTTTTGGTAAAAATGCAAGGTTACACTGGATCTTATGAATTGACTTTTTGGAATAGGCTAATTAATTAATTAGAGCCCATTAGGGCTAATTAATTATTAATTAGGATCCAAGTGGGCTGGATTAGTTGACCTAAGTCTAATTGAGGCTTAAGTGACTTATGCCTACTAGGAAACTTATATAAACTCCCTTAGGGTGTAGTGCTTTAGGCTTGCTAATTAGTTTTCTTAAATCTCAGATAGAGGAATCTTGGCCACTCTCATGGAAAAAGAGAGAAACCCACCATTCTCTAAAGTAGAAAACCATGAAGGGAGATATCAAGTAGAAGATCATTAGGTAGATGAGTTCTACAATGACCACCGTGGTCTTAGAGTCTTCATCGGATGGAAATCAATCTAGGAACATTCATATATTAGGTATGAAATTTTAGTCTCTAAATCTAACATGTTTTATGGCTTTTGAAACCATTATTTTATGTTACATTAGATTTAGAGAAGCCTATGATAGATGCATGCAACCTATGAGGTTTAGGGATATGGAACAGAGTAATCCATAGTTCTTAGCACCTACATCTAACAACTTAATGATCTGCTTTCTTAATTCCACCAACTACGGTGGGGTAATCAGGTAAGAGATTTGTGTAGGAGGCTTGACTCTAAACACTAACTTGATTTGGTGGTCTGTAGGCCATTGAGGATGAAGCTTCTTAGAAAACTTTGATGGCATCACATCTATGAATTCTCGCAGCACCTCCAAGATTGCATTAGGGAATTCTACAACTTGATATGGTTTAATCTCCATCAATGTAGTAACATAGGTCTAACCCCTTCTTAATCCTTTCTTCACCTGTATGGTTGAGAGAATCCCCTTCTTGGATGACTTTCCCACCTTAGGCACCTTACTTAAACCTACTAAAAAAGTAAGGATGACTTACTCATTCAAATGTGGTAGCACCACCAACTTTGCTTTTAAAAAGAATTCATTACCCAAGATTAAATCAAAATCATCTAATGGGACACTGAACAGGTTTACTATACCTTTTCATCCACCTAGTTGTATTGATGTATTTTTATCCAACCCTTGCATTTCCTTAACTTGATTGTTTACGACTTTTTGCTCTCATTTTTACTAAGCTTCAATGCCAGTTTAGTTCCTTCTTTAATACCAACAAAGTTCTGGGTTGTCCCACTATTCACCATAGTTATGACCTTCTAATCACCCATAACTAACTCGACATGCATTAACTCTTTATTAGTTGGTTATGCTTGAATAATGTTTAGAAGTTGAAGGGGATTCAACTGCATTGGGGCTTAGGGTAATTCTTGGCCTAATATGGACTATTGTAGATGAAACAACTGGTTGTTTGCATCTTGGTGGTTTTCTTCCCTATCTTAGCTTGGGACATTTCGATTTTCTTACATTTTTTTACTTCATTTTTATTAGAGGATTTGAATTTCCTTTTCTTCCCATGTTGATGCTAAGGTATTCATCTTGTAATCGACTAAGATGTCAATTGTTACCACAACTGTAGGTAGATCCTCTAACTCTTGGTGCCTCAATTTAGTTTGAGCCCATCTTTATAGACCAGACATGAAGTTAAACAAGTTGTCAACTTTAGACATGTCCTTAATGTCGATGATCATTGGGCTGAATTATTTGACATAATCATTGACTTAGCTCATCTACTTTAACTTTTTAAAATATTCTAATGCCATCCACATGGTATTAGTGGGAAGGACTTGATCCTTCAATTCCATTTTTAGGGTCTTCTATGTGCTAACCCTTGGCTTTTCTAATTCAACATCATTGTTAGTTCTTGTGTGCCTTTATAACTTTGCATTTTTAGAGAGATACATGTGGTAATGGCCACTTGTTTGTTTGAAAGAATACAAGGTGCATAAAAGTACTGCTCTATATTAAAGAAAATTTTCTAACCCCTATGAGCTTCATTTCTTGATCATTAGAGGGTTGGGATGTAGATTAGACTAGTGAAATTAATATGGGAAAGCCCATATTATTGGATTTTCAAAATTCACCCACTTGCAACCTGTTTTTGACACCCAAAGTGTCTTTATAAATCTATTTTTTTTTGGTTTATTCTATAATATTTTCATTTTTTTTGTTAAAAAATCATTCTCCAACTTGTGAAATAAATGGTTTTTCCAAGTGTCTAAATTCTATCTTGTTATTAACCTCCTAAATGTTTTTGTAAATCTATATTAGCTTATAAGTTTTTGATTATTTTTTGTATTTTTCTTGTATTCTATAATTTTTAAATAAGGTTTTGAGCTTTTGTTGCATTCAAAAATCATTTTTTAACTTATAAAATAATTTAACTTTTCTTTCCTATTATGCTGAATTGAATCTAGTATTGTGAATTATACTTTGAAATCTAGGATAATTAGTGCATATTTAAGCCTCTTAAAATCTTCATGTTATCTAGACACTTTGAATATTCCATAGATTTGTTTGCTTATTATTTTTTATTTTTTATTTTATTTTTATTTTTTTATCTTGTCTCTAAGCCTATTAAATAATTCATTTTTTGCATGACTTATTGCTTTACCCTATTTTTGTGGAATAAAATGATTGGTTAAATCTAGGATAATTGGTCCATATTCAAACTCTTTGAGCTTTTGGATTGTGTTCTACACATTTTGAAAATGTTGTAGAACTTGTTTTTTGATTTTATCTCATGTATAACTGTTTTATTTTGATTTATTTTGTAACACCTTGTTTTCTATCCAGCTTGTGTATATATTGTATAAACTTGTTAGTTCAACTCCTTTTGACTTGCTTTTACTTTCTTTTGATGTTTGATTTGTATTATAGACATCTTATACATATTAGACAAGCCTTATTTTATTTTATTTGGATTTATTTTGTGATTGTCTATCTGCTATCTTGATTTGATATTTTTGCATGCTTAGCTAACTTTGATGTTAGTTTAACCTTCTCTTGCTTCTTGATTTGATTGTATACATTTTGTATATGATATGTAGTGAGAAAATAAAGGCTAATCTTAAAAGAGAAAACACCCAAGATGAGGGTGAATTAGGATTTAAAAAATCTTTATAAACAAAACAAATTTAAGCACAAGAGGAGCAAATATAAAGAGACAAGGTTAGAGAAATCAAACTCAGATTTTATAGTGGTTCGACACTTCAGCTCCTGACCGAGTGAGAGTTCCACTAACTTGAAGCTTCAACTAAGCTTTTAATCACCTTTACACTTGGATCCCGACTCCAATAGGCTCTTACACAATCTCTTCAAGTCTCAACTCACTTGAAGACTTTATCACTCAAATAAGAAGTTTAAGTTTCTCAACCTAGCCCAATCAATGGCTCAAATACAACTCAAGGCTAGGATAAATCACAAAGGTGCACTAAAGAATATGCAAATGGAGATTTAATGTACCAAGAAAAGAATGAGAGCTTTTAAGGTAAGAACAAGTAGGTAAACAAATAAATGTAGGTGTTCTCTTGCTCATAAATGAAGTGGAACTCTCTATTTATAGGTTTCTAACATTGCGAGCTAAAAAACCAAAAAGCAGCCTATAACTGGTCGAGCTAGGGATCGACCGATTCACTAGCCATTGGAGCATTTAATGCTTGGCAGGTGACCGTTACCCTTGACTGAACCTCGATTGGACCTCGATCAGACCTTAATTGGGAAGACAAATCCCTCGATCGGGAAAAAAAATGCTACTAGAAGCGAGAGAGTGTTTTTTGCACCTCTCAACTGGACCTCGATCAGGAAGGGGTAATCGGTTAACCGGTACCCTAGCTGGTTGAGTCGGTTTGGCCAGTACCTCTAACCGGTTCACCATTTTTGGCCTGAAAACCTATATATTTTTTAATTTTTGCTTATAGTACTTATGCAAGGTCTTTAGGTAAAATTATATGCCAATTTTGAAATGTTTTGACCTAAGTTTCAATTGATAGATCTCAGATTTTGATGGAAATGTAACTTTGAAGCATAAACTGAGTTTTTCAAAGATACATGAAATGATTTGTAAATCCTAAGTGCACCCATGCATTCATTTTACATATGTTTCCTATAATTAAAAGTCTTCCAAAAGTCTTGATCTCGCATCGATTAGGTCATTTGATGAATTTTCAAACTGACACCTGAAATTATTTATTATTTGAACCAATTAGTAACTTAACCATGGTTTGTTATCATCAAAACATGATTAGGAGAACCCTTGGGCTAACAATCTTCCCATTTTTTATGATAACAAACCTTGGTTATCTAGGGGAAGAGGAATCTCCCTCTCAAACCAATCATGGATCAATAATCAGAATTTAAAAAGTTAAAACGTAGATAATCAAAACATGTTAGAGAGAATTTGCAATAAGAAACAATGTAAGTCATCAAACATATAGGCATATCATATATAAGTCAAATGTACCAATATCCAATATGTACAATCCAAATAATGATATGACAATGATATGCATGTAAGTCTCTTATAGTCTCCTAGATCCTAAAATATCTCCCTATTTTGGCAACATAAAAAAGGAACAAAGAGGGTCTCTAAGGAATCAAGACTAAGGAGGTGGAGGTGGAAACATAGAGCACAAATAAGCCATCATCTCCTCATGCTGACTCTCCAAACGATCCTTAATACGCACAATCCTCTGCTGGAGATACTCAAACTATGAAGTGAAGCCAGCCTGATACTGATCCATGCGATCCTCCACGGAGTAGAAATGAGTATCATTGACCACAACAAGCTCTTCCACCTCCTATTATGTATTCAATTGACATATCTTAGCTCTCCAAGACCCTATGTCAAGTTCCACTTAAGGAATTACTATGACCATAATTTACATGAACACACCACTTTAGGATTACCCAATGGGACACTCTGTCTCAAGCCCATGAGATCTCATGGTGCCTTTACTGAGTATGTCTATTGCTACAAACTTTCATCAATAGTGACTTAATCCATAGGAAAGATCTAATCATCTTACAATCTCACTTGTAATTTAAAGTCACTACTAACTTTGACACAAGCTTAATATTCTCTCAAAGTTGAGAGATAACACAATAAAGCAACTTGGTGAAGTTATGACCAGTTGATAGCCTTATATCATGATTCATAGTAGATCCTATCCAATATGTGATCATACACACTAGTGCACTCACCATAGGAAACCCATCTCGATGACCAAGACCAACCATCTCTCTAATCAGGAGGTAATGTTCTACAACCTCTAATGGTTTTCCTAAACCCACGAATCGACTATGAACAAATCATCTACTTATAAGGAACCCGTGATTAGATATTTCATGCAATTCTTAATCCACCCGAGTCATGTAAATTGCAAGTGATGCAAGCCAAAATGCTTGCAAGTTTTAATACCTAGAAATAGGATAGAAAAAAAATGACTTGAAAATTTATTAATAAATAAAAAAATAAAAAAATTTATTACATCATGTCATGTTTTTAAGGGTCCAAAGCATCATGCCTCTAAATCATACTAGGTACACATCTGACACCTATGTTATCCATGTGACCATCAAAGACTATTCTTGTCAATGTCTTGGTGAAAGGATTATTAGGTTATCTGTAAAAGGTATCTTATTAACAACTCTATCACCCCATTATACTATTTCACGAATAAAGTGGTTCTCTTTCTCAATGTGTTTCTTTTCCGGTGGTTTCTTAGTTCTTTAGATTGTGTCATAACTCCACTATTGTCACAAAATAGTATCATGGACTGTACATGTTAGGATGAGCCCTTAATGTAACAAATTTGGAATTCATTATAATGATATTCCAATTTCACTTTTATCTATCCTTATTCCATACATTATACTTTATAAGCATTCTAACCTAACCTCTCTTACATTATACATAACTTGAGTGTATTAGGAGTTGTATGCAATATCAAAGTCATGAGTTCCTTACAAGTTGATAATTTGTTTACAGTCGTTTCATGAACTTAGGCAATCCATTCAAGGTTGTAGTGCACTTCCTCGTAATTGGAGGGACGACTGGTCTTAGACATCGGGATGAGGTTCTTATGATGAGTGCATTAGTGTGTATGGTTATACATTGGACAAGACTTATGGTGAGTCATGATATAAGGCTATCAGGTAGTCATGACTTCACAAAACTGTTATATTATATAGTCTTTTGTATTGAGGCTAGTAATTTTTGAAAATAATTTGGAGTAAAAAAATTAAGTCAATTAATAACTTGATGTGAAAAATTATGGTATTAATTGACTTAAATTTTTGTACGCTAACTTATTTTTGATATTATGAAAGAATCAAATGTATTAAGTTTTGTTTGATTTAGGGTTATTTTGCCCAATGAAGAAATTTAAGAAATTTTTTTAAAAAATAACCAATAGAAAATTAAATGAACAAATAGATGTAAGTGTGAACTAGTCTATGTTTATACATATATCAACCTTTATTTAAGCATGTACTATCCCATGTTGAGACAGCACTACTATGAGCATTAAGCAAACTTTTTTAACAATGGATTGGCTAAATTTCTTAAATTTTCTCATTAGACAAAATGGTTTCAAATGATACAAGATTTAATGTATTTGATTTTTTTAACAAATCTAGAGTAATTTTTCAAAATAATTTAGAACTAAAAAATGTAACCAATTAATATAAAAAAAATTTCAAATTAAAATTACTCTAAAATGATTATATATATGCTTTCCATTGCACTAAATTCCACTGTCTCTTTATTTATTGCCCGTTCTATTTATGCCCCTCTTACAGCACATTCCTCGCTCCGGCACTGTATGGGTATCTTGTTTGGAAAATAGTGCAACATTTTATTGGGAGAGTTGTGGAGATGCAAACATGAGGAAGACTCATCATCATTTCATCGGCGAAAGCTGCGTGTTCAGTCACCCACTTGCTGCCTCTAGCTTGAACTTGCTTGATAATGGCTAAGGGAGCTTTTTGACGAAGTGGTCAAAGGGTAAAAGAAAGATGATAATAGCATCGAGGATAATCCAAGAAAATACTGGCAATGGCAACCAAATACATGAAATTGATTGGATCAATTGGCATATTATAGCATTTACCCAACAAGTATTTGATCTAAAAAAACTCAAATTTTAGTGCTCCTTTGTATACTTTCTGCTTTTTGTTTATAATAATATTATTAAAATATAAAAATTCTTAATGACTTGTATTGAAGAGGTAATAATTTTTAAAAAATTAAAAAATTAAAATTTTTTAAATATCCCAAATGTTATAATTTTAGAAAATATTTTTTAATAATATAATCTAAGCTTATACTTTTATATATATATATATATATATATATATATATATATATAAAAGTTTTTATATTTTATATAATTTTTTTTACTATTTTCTATTTTTAAAAACTAATAAAGAGAAAATATATCAAGACAAGATTTAAATAATTGAATTCATATTTTATCCATGGTCAAGTAATTGATTAAGTTACTTTAGAAGGGCTTCCTAATATAACCAACTCATGTATTTGGGCCTTAAAAAACTATCCAAATCTGAAAATTTATTTTTAAAGTCGGCTTCACGGAGGAAGAAAGAAACACAAAGGGCCTATTTGAGACTTGTTTTTTAGAACAATTTTTTTTTTCTTCAAAACAAAAAACAGAGTGTTTTCGGAAAACAATTTTTAGTTTTTTTTTTATTGTTTTTACTTATTTTCTAAAAGCTATTTAAAAAAATAATTATACAAATATATAAAATAATTAAAATAAAACATTACATATAAAACCTATTTTAAAAACATCTTTTAAAATATTAAAAACAAGTTAAAGACATTTTAAGTTTTAAACAAACTTTTATTCTATAAAAATTGCAGAACAATGTTTAAAAACTATTCTTAAAAATAATTTTTTTTTTTGAAATTATTTTCGAAAACAGTTACCAAATAGGCCAAAACCTCCCATCTAATTTCATCGCTCGATACTTACTAGCATCATTTAAGCCCAAAGTTGAGGCCCAGATTAGTATGTTTGTAACGAGTTACATACTCATCCATGGCCCAGCCCTCTTAGCTTGAGCGTCTGAATTGTGACCCAAGACAAAGAAAACCCACTTAGACATCTGGATCAGCTGAACAAATACTGCACATCCCCCTGCCATTCATTTAGTGGTATGTCATGTATTCAGTCTTTCGAAAAGCCCAAAAGTCTCAAATTTTGGGACCAAAACATTCAAGGAATACTACAACATATAGATACATCCTGAGCTATATAACTTCATTTTCCTCCAATAAAGAAACTTAGAAGACAAAAATGAGGGTAAATAGTGATGATCACAAAAATTTCGTTCTAAGAAAATATGAAACAGTAAGAGAGAGAGACAGAAAAGATCGAACTTAATTAGAACCAAAATTCTAATACCATCTGGATGGTTAAGTAACTATTTGTCAGCATGATGTTACGAACGATTATTTGTAGAGGGTGTGACAATGAGGTTTAGAAAAGCAAATGATGTGACGAGGGTTTAAAGTGCAGATCAAAAAACTAAGAACAGGAAAGACCTCTAAAGAGATGATAGCGAAGAGGAGTCCCAATAATTGATAGCTTTTATGGTTTTGGATATATTGCATATGAGTCCACATGCATGTGGATCAAAGTTTGATCCAAAGTCCTAATCAAATCCTCCGCAATGCCAGCTCATAAAATATAGTGGGACACAGCCTAGAACGAATGAATGGAACCACTTGGAAGACTTTTGCCAGGTGGAGGCGGTGGGTGCTTCAATTGACAAACGAGACCAAACCAACCCACGTTGGGCTCTTTTTGGTGCACATGACTCCATGTGACCATACCCTCTCTTTTATTCCTTCCTTTTTTGTTTTTCAATAGTAGGCCAAACTTCAATTTGCAAATCTTTTTTAGTCACCATGATGTGGTTTAAAGGTATATATTACTTTTATGGACACAAAAGACCCCAAGCTTAGTGTGATTATGATGGTTTCACATTGATGATCCAAGAGAAAATATTATTTTTCATGAATTTATTATGAAAATAGTGATAATGGTATTTTTTTTTATTTATTTATAAAAGCCTCTTTTTTATCTTCCAAAAGATGTATCATATCCGATACGAAACTTTCATTTTCTACCTATCAAACATTTTTTTAAAGAATTTGTTTGATAGCGATTTTAAAAAACGTTTTTAATATTTTTAATACTTCAATTTTTTTTTTATTTTTATAATTCAAGTGTTATGATGGTTTCACATTGATGATCGAAGAAAAAATATTATTTTTTATGAATTATGGACACAAAAGACCCCAAGCTTGGTGTGATTACGATGGTTTCACATTGATGATTGAAGAGAAAATATTAATTTTTATGAATTTATTATGAAAATAGTATTTGTTTGATACTGATTTTAAAAAACATTTTTAATATTTTTAATACTTAAAATTTTTTATAATTCAAGATTTAAAAAAAAATACAACCCCTCTAACTTATCCATCAATTAAAAAAAGTGAAAATAAATTTCCTCTTTAATGGGTAGAAAAAGAGGTGGCAAAAACGCATTCATCTCCACAGCAAGAACAGGTGGAAAAATGGGGCATTGATGTTGAAAAGGCAGGAGATTAGGTTGGGCTTTTTCAAGTTAGAAAATAATGATGGGTTGACAGAAAGAAAGTTGATGACTTACATCATAAACTTGACTAATTAGCTAGACCTAATGCCATAAAAAGGTGTAGCAAAGTAGATGGATTGTTGCTGTCACAGCCAAGAATATTACTATAACTAAATGTCAGCAACATGTTTCTTCTTAATCATAATCAATGCCCCTTTCTTCCAGGGTGTCTCATATTCTGCAGCATTCCTCTAACATGCTTCTTTTTAGCCTCAGATTGTGGGTTCGTACAAATTCTGATTGAATAGAAGGGAAAAGAAAATAATAAATAAATAAATAAATAAATCTGTTTAATTCTATAGATTTTTCCCTCTCACTCATCTGTAGTGAAATTAAGTACTTGTTCTTACTTTATGGCAACAATTAGAATCATTAGATCAAATCCTCAGCACATGCATACTTTTATGTTAATACCAACCATAACATAAGGAGTCAATACTGGTAGAAAGGGAGGTGTTGGGTGGATACGAATTTCTTGGTTGATGCAGTTTGTTGTCCTAATAAAATCTTCAACGAATTTACCTAATTTTCAATATTTTATTTGGAAAATGAACCCATTTTCCATGATCAATAATTATTAATTAATTCAGCATCACAATTTTCAGAAGAAAGTACAATGAACTCTAGGCTTAACTTAATTTTTTAAAATTGTAAGAGAAGAAAAAGGAGAAATAAAAACTAACTTTGAAGTTGACATATGATAGCTACATTCAAACAATTTGTTAGCTTGTGCTGATTCCAAGTTAGTTGAATCTTTTGTATGATCCAGGAAACTGAATGGAAAGATTATAAATATAAAATCTTTTAATTCGTCCTAACAAAAATTTTAAGAGGAATGAAAGCTCGAATCTTAAGAGGGCCATCTCTATTATTCTTTTTCTCCCAACTTGTAAGATAAATATGGCTGAAACCTAGAGTAGGGCTAGAAGTTCTTCAAGTCATCTTAACTCGTATGCCCGATTGATATATTTTTATCATCTTACATGTAGGTTTTGGTATATTGTAAGATAGTTGATTTTCTAATGAAAATGGTAACATATATTGACATTCCCTCTATTTCTCAAAAATATTATTCTAACTTTCCTGAGTTATTGGTCAAGTAATGAGATCAACCCTCATTGTAATGGACCCCTTAAAATGATAATTAACTCACTAATGTCATGGTTTTTTTTTTTTTTTTTTTTGCTCTTATGCGTTTAAGAAGTAAAAAGATATTTCTCAAAAGTATTCTAACCTCCTTCGAGGTACAAATTAAGTAACAAGACACCCCTAATCGTAATGAGGCCGTTAAAATGCTAATTAATTTACTAAAGTCATAGTCTATTTTTTTTTTTTTTTTTTAAATATATCAAGACTACTTTTATGTGTTTACGAAGTAAAGTACCTTTTATTGTTACATAGCAAACCCGTAGGAGTTTTAGAAGTAAATTCTTCTTTATTCCTTTTACCACTACAAAGCAAAAACCTTAGGTGTTTTAAGAAGTAAAGAGATAT
Source organism: Vitis riparia (assembly GCF_004353265.1). Lineage (NCBI taxonomy): Eukaryota > Viridiplantae > Streptophyta > Magnoliopsida > Vitales > Vitaceae > Vitis > Vitis riparia. The sequence goes on along the minus strand of NC_048435.1, from coordinate 11,658,926 downwards.
TAACCTTTTTCTTCTTTTGTTTCTTCTTTTACTTCTTCTTTTCCCCTTTATCACTATAAAGCGATAATCTTAGGTTATGTTTGGTTCCCGGAAAGTACAAAAGAAAGAAAAAAGTGGTTAAGGAAAATGATTTTTTCATGTTTGGTTGTCCTATAAAATATTTCAAAGAAAGTTAAATATAATTAAAATTAGTTAGAAACTTATGCATTTTAAAATGATTTAATCTTTATATTGATAAGTTAAAATAAATAAAATGAATTTGAAGTAGCAAATAAAAATAATTTATCATCTTTAACTCTATTTTTTATTTTCCTTCACTTTTTCTTTCCTTTTACTTTTCCTCTCTATTTTCTTTCCTTTGCATTTTCCCTCAAATTTTCTAAGAACCAAACATAGTCTTAGGGTTCCACTAATCTATTAATCTCTATTACTAGGACAAATGCACAAGTGAAAAAGATTAAGTTAAAGGTAAAGAATAATATGTGAATGATTGAAGGTAGTTGATATCTCATATATATATATATATATATATATATATATATATATATATATATATATATATAGTTTGGAGATGTCAAAGGAGAAAAGAAACACAAACATGTCAATTTCAAAATATAAAAAGTAATGATTTATTTATTTCTCTATATTTTATGTTGTGTTTGAACCATGAATTTCTTAGCTCGATACTAACTAAGGCCTAGCTTTGGTTTGGAATGTTTTGAAATAGAATCCATGTCTTCATCTTCTATTGGTGGGGACTTTAGTTTGATAACTCACCATAGGAGGAAAGTTGGGGTTAAGAACTCAAAGTTAGCTTCAAAGTTCTAATGAATATTCTTTTGCTGGTGATTAATGTCATATTTTGCATAGAAATAAGGGCAATGATCACATCTTATGTTTGATTATATCATTAAAAGCACCCTTCAACTAGGCAATTGTATGCCACCTTGTGTATGCTTGATTTCTTTATATTTTATTTGAGTTTTTTATGTTTACAACTATCTTTTATGACTAGTGATGACCTTGAGATCTTCTTAGGACTTCCTAAAGGCCAGAATGAGGTGTGAGTTGAACCAAAAAACTAAGGTCACATGGAGCTCATAGGCGTTATCCTAGTTTAACCAATAAAATGTTTTTAAATAGTTGAAAGGGTTAGAGATGTCTAAATGAGCTAAAACTATTTTTTTATTATTATTGTTGGCTTCTTAAAGTTAAATTTGACCAATTTTCATAATTTTTGGAGGTCATTTTTTTGATAAAAATAACTCAAGAAAGAAAGGTAAAGTTCTCAGCAAAAAATGGTGCCACGTGGGCTACATATGGGTAACACAACTTGAGTTGTTGCCAATTGTGACCAAGAACATTATTTTATAGTTGGAATTGGCACCACATTGGTGCCACACTTTTTGGTGTTGCCATTTATGTCATGTTGTTGCCATTTTGTGTTGAAAGTGAAGACACAAGTAGTAAGATCCACTCTTTTTGACCAATTCCAAGCAACCATTTGATTTTCTAGTTGCATTTAGGATGCTTCCATGTGGCAAGACTTAGGGTTGGTTTGGGAAGCTATAAAAGGAAAGATTTGCAGTCATCTTAGGGTTTCTTCAATCTTCGGATGGTTCTTGCTCGATTCTTAGATCTTAGGTGTTCTTGGATTCAATCTTGGACAAAGAATATCATAGGGAGCATCATGATGTTAGGTTTCTTTGCATTCTTGTTTAGTTTAAACTATTTTCTTTATTTTGAAGTTATTTTCTTTAAAGTGTAATTGAATCTTTTCATTATTATTGAATCTATGAAATTTCATATTTGAGTTTAAAATTCCAGTGTTCAATTTCATGATTACTTGATTGTCTTATGTCATAACTCATAGTAGGTTTTGTTCAATGAGTAATCATACACACTAGTATACTCACCATAGGAATCTCATTTCGGTGGCCAAAATTAGTCATCCCTCTAATTAGGAGGTAATGCACTACAATCTCAGATGGATTGCCCAAGTCTATGAACCAACTGTGAATAAATCATCTACTTGTAAGAAACCTATGACTTGGATCTTCTGTGCAACTCTTAATGTACCCAAGTCATGTATAATGTATGGAATAAGGATAAATTAAAGTGAAGTAGAACATAATAAATTCCAATATGTTACATCATGACATACTTTTCAAGGCTATATCATAACATTCATAAAAATGAGTTTAAAAGTGGTGTGGAAAGTTGCCTTATTTCTTGAAAAATATGAACTTGGTGGCCATATATTGTTAGGATAAAGCCCTTAAAAGCATGACACACTGTAACAAATTTGGAATTCATTATTTAATAATATTCCAATTTCAATTTTATCTATTCTTTCTCCATGTATTATACTTTATGAGCATTCTCGCCTAGCATCTCTTGCATTATACATGACTTGGATGCATTAAGAGTTTTATTGAAGATCCAAGTCATAGGTTTCTTACAAGTAGATAATTTGTTTACAATTGGTCTGTGGACTTAGACAATCCATTTGAGGTTGTAGTGGACTACCTCCTAATTGGAGGGATGGTTAGTCTTGCCCATTGGGATGGGTACCCATGGTGAGTGCACTAGTATGTATAGTAACACATTGGATATGATCTACGTTTAGTCATGACTTAAGACTATCAAGTAGTCATGATTTCACCAAGTTGTTTCATTGTGTTATCTCTTAACATTGAGAGAATACTAAACTTGTGCTAAAGTTAGGGCTTTGACTTTCGAGTAAGATTATAAGTTGATCATATATTCTCTATGAATTGGGTTACGGTTGATAAAAGTCAATAGCAATAAGTATTCTCAGTAGAGACACCATAATATATCATGAGATTGAGAAAGAGTGTCCTCTTAGGTAATCCTAAGGAGGTGTGTTCATGAAAGCTATGATCATGGTAGTTTCTTAGGTGAAACTTAACATTAGTTCTTGGAAAGCTAAGATATATTAGTTGAACACAAAATATGAGGATTTGTAACTCAAGGATAGTAGAGGTAGTCTTGAAAGATTGATAGCTTTCACTTTGTTAGACTACGGATGCAAGTCCATAAGGAGACTAAACGCAATGGATAATAGGCCACGACACCAAACACTTAGTGTTTCATTGTTATTTACATAAGGTACTGGAGTGCAATTAAATCTCTATAGTAGGATATTGAATCAACTTCATAATTGGATTCTAAAGGAGTCAATACTATCTTATGGGTCCTAGTGGTCCCTGCTCAAACTCATATACCTTGTTGACACAATTTATGAGAGTTAGATTCCTTATGGACTACGGATACAAGTCCATAGAGAGACTAAATACAATGGATAATAGGTCACGACGCCAAGCACTTAGTGTTTCATTGTTATTTACATAAGGTACTGGAGTGCAATTAAATCTCTATAGTAGGATATTGAATCAATTTCATAAATGGATTCTTATGGAGTCAGTACTATCTTATGGGTCCTAGTGGTCCCCGCTCAAGCTCATATACCTTGTTGACACAATTTATGAGAGTTAGATTAACTCTAGGTTCACTTTTGTGCATAAGGGTATATTGGTAATTACGCTAGGTTGCACATGGGCAAGTAAACAAAGTCTCTAGATTGGGCTAATTGATTAATTATTAGGTTTTGTTAAGCTAATTAATCAATTAAGACCCCTTTTTTGCTAGATTAAATAACTCAAGCCCTTAGTGGGGTCAAATCACTTAAGCTCATTAGAAACTCTATAAATACCACCTTAGGGGTTAAGGTTTCCACAACTTTTCCATAGAGTTGTCTTTCACATCCAAAGAGAAAGAGAGTCATAGCCTCCACCTTATCTTCCTTCCACAAAAAATGTGGCAACATCAAGAAAGAACCATTGAGTTGAAAATTATGGCCCTACAAGACTTTTGACAACATTGATTTGATTCTTCAACACTCGGATCCAAGGTTTGGGAACATCTAAACCCAAAGGTTAGTATTTTAACCCTAAAGATTAATTTTTTTTTTAATAAAAAAATGGTATTACTTTCATTGCTTAGATCTAAGATACCAACATATAACTCCATCACATCAAGGGTTTTGCCTCCCCATGCTAATGGATGGCTTAGTTTTTTCTTCAACATTTCTTTAGACTTAGAAAAAAGGGTTTTGGTTGAGCATAAGTCCAAGGTTTTACTTTTGGCATTGAGTTTATTATTTGAAAAATATTTTCACTACCTAGAAAATCAATAACTTCAAAATCATGTATGTCCATTGAAGCTTGTTCATTCCATGAATGCATATAGTCTAATGAAATGTTGTTGGTCTAAAAAATTTATTCCATAGAGTCCTCATTTACGTCCTTTAAAATTGTAGTATATTCCTTAATGTCTTATTCTTCTTCTAGCTTACAAGGATAAGGCACATCTAATCCCTTTTGGTTTTGTTCATTAGGTTGAGAGAGTAGAATTCTCCTTATTCTCAAGTTTTCAAAATAGAAGAAAGATCACATACAAAATTTGTAACTTCTTGTAAGGTTTGATTAATGTGATCAAGGACAAAGTTTTGCCATTCTAAGATGACATTAACCCTTTTCTCAAACTCAAAATTAAGTGTAGACTTATAAGAATAAAAACTTGGTTGATGTTCATGGTGGTAAGAATGAAGTTATTGTTGGAAATATTAAGAGTTCTCACTATAGAGGGGCCACTTCTCCTACATTGGTTCATAGGGGTTTGGGTAAGTCTCCTAAGTGTCATATGGCATGTCAAAAGATGTGTACATATATTCTAAATTATCCCATTGTTGAGGTTGAAATAGTCCTTCATTGTTCTTCCAACCTTAAGTTTGGGTGATTATGCCATCCTTGATTATAAGTTTTTGAAAATAGTGAATTTTGATAAGCCTTTTCAAATGCACCCATTGTATTGATGGGTTCACTCAATGCCTCTTTCAATCCATGAATGCTAGGACAATAGTAGATGATGTGTATGTTGTTGTCATAAATTGCACACGAGTCTTCCTTAGTGTTCAACACACTCTTTACCTACTCTGTTTTTTTTTTTTTTTTCAATTCCACTACCTTAACCCTCCTACCTAGTGTATCTAACCTATAACTTATATCATGCTCTTCATTTATACTCCTCCCCACCATGGCACTTGATCATTTTTTCCTTTAGTTAAATTTTTCTTTGGCTTATAAGTGTCATAGGCTTCAAAACTTCCAACTAGTTGTTCTAATAAATCATAAGCTTCCTCAAGCTCTTTAATCATGAATTCCCCATTGCACATGTTCTAAAAAAATTGGTGAGATTAAGTGGTTAACCCATCATAAAATAGGTTAACTACTTGTTTTAGCTCATAGCCATGATAGGGGCATGAGTAGAGTAAATCTTGATAACTCTCCCAATAATAATAGAATGAATCCTTCTCATTTTTTTAAAAGGGTGATTTTTCTTCTTAGAGTCATTGTACATTAAAGAGGTAAATATTGCTTTAAAAATTATGTTTCCATTCCAAGCCAAGTACAAATAAACCTTGTACTTGAACTATATAACCACAATTTAGCCTTCTTTTTCAAAGAGAATGGAAACAATTTAAGTTTTACAATATCTATTTTGTAAGTAAGCTCTTGAAATGTTCCACATACTATGTGTAGGAATACCCAGATCTCTTATTTCCCTATCCCAAGATAAGGTTAGGGGCATGAAAAGCTTCCTAGGTTTTTCTAAATCCTATGCATAGCGGAAAAGTTGATTTTTAAAACAATACTACGATTCAAAATGTGCAAATGAAAACATTAGCTTGATTTGGATGTTCCTAAATCTATTCCATAAGGTGAAAATCAATATTCAAGTTGTTGAAGGTCTCAAATACCCAAGATCTTTCATCTAATGACTCTTATTTGATCTTGGCACACAACTAATCGGGAGGAAGGAAAAGTGAAGACTATGACTCTTTCTCTCTTTGAATGATAGAAGACAAATCACTTCAAAAAGGTGATGGAAACCCTAACCCTTAAGGGGTATTTATAGGGTTCCTTAACTAGGCTTAAGTGACTTGAGTCCACTAAGGGCTTGGGTCATTTAATTTAGCACAAAATGAGTTTTAATTGACTAATTAACCAATAGGGCCAACTAATTAATCAATTAGCCTAATCTAGAGACTTCATTTACTAATCCTTGTGCAACTTTGCATAATTACCAAAATACATTTATGCATAAAAGTGAACTTAGAGTAAATCCAACCCTTATAAACTATGTCATCAAGATATATAAGCTTGAGTAGGGACCACTAAGACCCATAGGATAGTACTGGCTATTGGGATTGAAGCCTTAAAAGCAAAACATGATGTAACAAAGTCAAACTTGACTATCCCTAGGTTATTTCTTTTATGCATCAACATTGATTTGGGCTTTGAACCCGTATCTCTTACATTATACATGACTTGAGTGCATTAAGAGTTGGACAAAAGATTCAAATCATAGGTTCCTTGTAAGTAGATAAGTTGTCAATAGTCAGTTCATGAATTTAGGCAATCTAGTATAGACTGTAGTGTACTACCTCTTAATTTGAAGAATGGCTTGTCTTGGCCATTAGGATAAGTTTCCCATGGTGAGTGCACTAGTATTTGTGATGCACATTAGATAAGATCTATAGTGAATCATGAGATAAGGCTATCAATTGTCATGATTCACCAAGCTACTATACTGCATAGACTCTCAATCTTGAAAGGATATTGAGTTGTGCCAAAATCAATAAGAGGCTTTGACCTATGGGTGAGACCCTAAAGTAGTCATATATCCCTAAGCATTGGTTCACCATTGATGAAGACTGGTGGTAATAGGTATCCTCAATACAGATACTATGATATCTCATCAGATTGAAATAGTGTGTCTCATTGGTTGATCCAAAGGACATGTAATCATGAAATTTGTGGCGTCATAATAATTCCTTAAGTGGAATTTAATGTATGCTCTTTATAAGCTAGAGTATGTCTTTTGATCACATAATAGTAGAATTGTAACTAAAGGATTGGAGAAATAATCTTGATAGGTGATGACACTACCTTGTTAGATTACAAACACCAATTCATGGGGAGTCTGCATGCACTAAATGGTAAATCACAAACCTGAGTTTCATTTTGTTGTTATTTACAAAGGGTATTGGAGTGCAACTGATTCTTTTTAGTGGAATGTTGAATCAACTTCAGAATTGGATTATGAGCTCATATACCATGATGACGTGGTTTATGAGGGTTGGATTAGCTCTAGGTTCATTCTTGTGCATAAAGCCATTGTGGACTTGCATTTTTTACTTGTGTCATCACTCGATGGTGAGACTTACTTTTTAATGACAAACTGATTTTTGAAAAAATGTGGAGTGTCCACTTATTTTATTTTATTTTATTTAAAAATAAAAAAATAAAATAAGACATAAAAGTGACTTCTTATTTTGGAAAATGTGTCTTTGACAACCCAAGTCTTAGTTCGAGGGTCAGGTTACTTATCGGAATGGTACCATAAGGTAACACCTCTCTAAACCCTAAGTAAAGGTCTTAACTAATGACTTGAGTAACTATGGTAATTGATTTTTAAATTAGTGGATACCAAATAAATAAGCAATACACAATCAAGATAAAGGTGAAATCATAACTTACATCACTCAAATGAACCACACATGCTAAAAACAATCAAACAAATGAAGAAAAGGAATGACCTTAATAGCATGTAAAAATGCTTTCCTAAAATCAGTGAGGGTTAGTTCACCAGCAATAAAAAAAATAAACATGAAAAAATTATTATAAAAATCTATCACCATACATAATGCATCCACTACTCAAATAAAGGAATAAAGAAATAACTAAGCAACAATTATCATTTAAATTTAATACACTTTCAACATGCATACAATTTTAAAATGAGTTTAATTAAAATATCCAATAAAGGTTTACGATGCAAAACAAGATTCATTTATCATATATAACATGTCTAAAATATATAACAATTGTTCAAGATATTTTAAAACATTCAAAATGTTATAAAAATAACAAATCATCAAAACAACTTAGCATTGAGTCCAAATAAAGACACTCTAAAAATAAATCTTTAATAAATTATTAGAGCTGTTATTTCATCATGAAAAAAATTGGATAACATCTTCAATATGTCTAGATTACAATAAAAAAGACCAAAACATTTAACTAGCCTCCAATAAATGCTAGATTAAATCACATTAAGATCACTTTAAAGAACAATTAGCACTTGTCAGAATAGAGACTTGCAAAATAAATCCCAAACAAATATCTAGAGATGGAAGTTTACCATTAAAAAAATTAAAAAACATCCTATATGTGTCTAGAATACAACAAAAAATAGCCAAATTATCAAATCATATCAAGTTTAATATCGTATTTAATCATAATTACATTAATAAAAAACATGGCAAATTTCAGTAACATAGCAAAAGGAATTGTTTGACTAACCTAGAGCATGATAAAGTCAAGGAATTTTTTTTTTTAACACCTTCGATATGTCTAATTTACTAGAAAAATAACAAAATGATTTAATCACAAAATTAGAATTTTTAAATTAAGTCAAACCACCCCTCACTATAGAACGAGATTAATACAATAGGTGTTTGAAAAAGTTTTTTTTTTTTTTTCTCACTTTGAGAATTGGTTTTCAATGAAACAAGGTCCTATAATTAACTTCAAAAGTTATATTAAGTGAAAATTATCAAATAAAATTTAAAAATCAAGAAATAATTTATTTTTACAAAATCAGTTCAAGTGTCCGGAACATAGTCAGAATGGAACCTGTGTAAAAACCAATTTAGATTTCTTAATTGAAACATCAAAATATTTAAAAAAAAATCCTAAGCCATTCGATTCTAATTTTTCAATTCAATAATTAGCAATGCAACAAACAGTAGCATTAGGAATGAAACAGAAACATCAAGTTACTTAAACAAAGAAATCGAAATAGGAATGAACCAAACCAAAATTAGATACATACTAGGCCAATTATCATGATTTTTCCAATGGCTTGAATTAAATGATAATGATTCCAAAAGAAAATAATCCTTATCTCAATTCTGTTAGGCATCAATCAACATAAGATCGATCAACCATTCATCAACTTTTCATCAATATGTCACCAACAACATCAAATTAACAACAATCAAAGTGGCATCATTATCCACCCCAAACCGTATATAATTTCAATATTCGAGCATGAGAGAAAGAGAATAGAAATATGAAAAGATGATCATGATCAAGACATCAAGAAAATTAAAGAAAGCATGTCTTTCTCCCAAAAAATATCAAGATTGTTTATCTTCTTGTTTCCCTACAATGAGTCTCATATTCTTGATCTTCAAGACTTCGAATTTTCTTCTCAAGATGCTTCATTTTTTCTTCAAGACCAATTAGTGGTAGCCTTATGTCCCTTTCTAAATGGCCAAGTCATGGATGTCCCTTTCTTCATCCAAAAAGCTCTCAAAACTTCACCTTTGTGTGTGTCTCTAAAAATATGATATGCAACCCCTCTATGGCGTGATCCCCATTCTCCAAGTCTCTAATAGTAGTCCAATCCACCAAAAAATCTTTCATTTTGGTCATAGGTATCTCCAATGGTAGCCCACCTCTCAAAAAATCTCTCAATGATTGTGATCTTCTCCTTAGGCTAACCTTGGACCTAAACCTTGTTATGAAATTTAATTCTTGATAACGATTGATTTAGGAAAAGTTGTCAACTGATGAAGTGCATCATTTTCTGTTAGATTTCCATAACTTCAAGAATCAAATTATTTGGATATATGTAGAAAAAGTTATGTCCAAAATACTTAAGTTTATTTAGCATATGATAGGAAAGCTCTCCTATTCTCTCTCAATCGTTCCAATCCGTGAATCAAAGAGAGTCCTAATCTCTCTAAATCTCCAATCCATAAGTCTTTCTGACCCCCTTAATGAAAACCACTTTCTTTTTCAAATCTCCAAAAATCTCAATGGTCATAATATTCATTTTCATACGTGTGAGTCATCCTAAAAAGAAAATCACATCTCCTATGACAATGCGTGAATCTCTTTTCCTTGTAAAATTCCCTCCAAGCCATGAGTATCTTCCTAATCTATATGATGTGAGCTCTCCATGGTAGCCCCTACCTTTTTCTTCTTATGGCCGCCACCACCTCTTAAGAATCTTTTATGTGTGGTCTTCTTTTTCTTCCTAAACAATATATATCCCAAATAATTTTTTCTTCCCTCCAACTCTCCAAGCCGTGGACTTCCATCTCTATCCAATATGGCAATCTCTCTCTTTTCTAATCCCAATGTGGCCTAAATTTCTTCTCAAAAGAGTCCTATGTCTTCAAAATCTTTTATTTTCTTATCTAAAATTCCAATTTCATGGATGTCTTCGCACAATGGTCACGAGTCAACTATCCAAGTATGGTGTGAATCCTCTCCAATATGGCAACCTGTGAATCTCAAATAAAATCTAGAACCATGATTGATCTTCTTTTCCCTCAAAGTCTCTAAAAAGTTCCAATTTGATCTCTAACTCCCCTAAGTCATGGACTTCTTTCTCCCATAAGTCGTGGAATCCTTCCTCCCTTATCTAAACTTCCAATGCCAACCATGCATATCACTTCTCAAATCAAATGGTCACGATCATCAAGAGTCATTCCCTCAATGGCCAAGTCTCCAACCTTTCCACATTTCTTTCAATGCATGAATCTTTCTAACCAAAAGTTTTATGGAATTACCTTCCATCCAAAGTCTTCTATTTTTCCTAAAAAAAACCTCTTAATATGGTGTCAATCCCAATCTAAAGAAAGCCCTACTCTCTTTTCAACTCAATAGTCATGTCTTCTAATCTCAATGCCAATGTGTGAATATCCAAGAGTCCTAACCTTCCTAAAATTCCAAAAACCATCTTTCAAATAGTCTTCATATCTTATCTAAAATCTCAAATGCCAATCTTCAACTTTCCAAGCCAGGCACACCTTAGAAAATCCTCCTCAATCTCCAATTTTGATTTCCCAAACAACTTCATGCACAAGCCATGTAAGGTAATAACAAATACTATCCTAAAGTGCACCTAAAAAAAAATCTTAAAATACATCTAGATAAACTATCTTAAAATGCACCTAGGTGAACTAACTTAAAGTGTACCTAAATATAATGAACTAAATATGCCTCTAGATGAACTCTCTTCAAGTGCACCTAAACTAAGATGCAACTAAGTGAGCTAAACTAAAGCGCATCTAAGTGAGCTAAATTAAAGTACAACTAAGTGAGCTAAACTAAAGTGCATCTAAGTAAGCTAAATTAAAGTAAAACTAAGTGATCTGAATTAAAATGCAATTAAGCGAGCTAAATCTAAAATGCAACTAAGTGAGTTGAGTTAAAAAGTGCAACTAAGTGAGCTAGACCTAAGACACAACTAAGTGAACTATACTACAGTGCATCTAAGTGTGTTGAACCTAAGGTTTCACTAACTAAGCTAAGCTAAGATGCCACTAAGTGAACTAAACCTAAAATGTAGCTAAGTGATCTAAACCTAAAAAAACAGCTAAGTGAACTAAACTAAGGTGTAACTAAGGTCACAATCGAGGTCCATAAAAATCCCTCAACAATGAATCTCCAAATATGGTTAAAAAACATAGTACCACATGAGTAACAATGGACCACCATGGGATAACTATAAGGCATCAAGAAATGAAGGAAGACACATAGGATGACATGTGCTACTAGAATAAAATGGAGGGTCGATAAGCTTTTTGATAATTACGTAAGGTTGCACAAGGGACAGTGAACAAAGTATCTGAATTGAACTAATTAATTAATTAGATGACCCTATGTGGTTAATTCTTCTAGCACAAGAGTTCTAGTTTAAAAGATAAATATGAGATTTGGAAAATCTCATGATAGATAATTAAAGATAAGAAGGGTTGCAAAAATATTTTTAGAAATTTTAGTAATTTAATGGAGATATAAAATATTTTGAAAATACTTTCCAAAATGGGTTGTTTAATTCATTTTAAGGAAATAAATATTTTTGGAAGTTTTTCATAGAGAATATTTTATCCATTAAGGAGTTACTAAAAGATTGTGATTTTGGCAGTATTTAATGGAATAAATTATTATGAAGTTTTCATGAGAATATTAGTTAAATTGGAAAGGAATAGGGTTTAGGAAAATAAATTTGTGAGGATTTTGAATATGAGAAACAAAAGTTCCTTTTTGTGGATAAGGTGCTCCCAAGATTTTCAAAATCTCATAAATTTATAATTTCCTTATTACACTAGAGTTTCCAATTTGGAAAATAAATATTTTAAAATTTTTCATTACAGATAATTTATAATTAAAAGATTATTACCAAAAGGCTTAGTAAATTAATGGAAATAAATTTATTTGAAACATTTCTTTGATAAAATATTTATTAATTGGATTTGTGTAAGAGAGAGAGAGAATTCATCATTTTATTACACTAGGTTTCCAATTAAGAAATAAATATTTTTTAAAATTCTTAAAGTAGATAATTTATTCATCAAGGTAATTACAAATGATTTAAAATGCTCTTATGTATCTCAAAAGATTAAGTGGGGGAGAATCCTAAGCAAGCCCACAGCCTCCATTGTCAAGCTTATCTTGATTTGAGTTCATCATCACCCCACTAGCGAGTTTACCCCTAGGAATTAAGAGATATGGACTCTCCATTAAAATAAGACTAGAAATGTCTATAGTGGGAGCAACCGCCCCACTAGTGGGGTTCCTTACTTGGTGTCGTTGATAGTTCAAGGACAATAGTTATACACTTATCATTGGAGATGAAGTGGTTGAATCACCCACCGCGGTCCCACTTATATTGTCCATGGGCCAAATAAAAAGGTACATTGATCTTGCCTTTAGATGCCTTCATGGTTAAGGCAAGGAGATCAATTTAGAAAGGTCTCTAACTAGTAATAAGGTCGTGACCTACCCACCATTGGCTTGATTTTTATGATACTAGGATACCCTACAAAAGGACATGTAGTTTGAGAGCACTAAATTTTTGCTAAATTAATTACCAATTTCTACTTAATTATGTCATATGCTTGGTTGTATTCTTTGTTACAAATATCATGTTAGTTTGATTAACACTCTCTTTTGCACAATAGACCAAATCCAACTAATCATTTGGATTGATCTAGATATAGTAACTAATTGCATAAAAACTAGTTTAGGTGGAGCTAGCTATTCCTCATGAACTAGCCTAGGAAAAGGAAAGAGTTGTATATGAAAGGTGGCATTATACGAATCAAAAGACCAAGTGTCTCATACTTAGATCTTTGGATAATGTGTTGTAATAATAACACATGTCTATTACCAAGGACTTTGATATTCTCTTTAAGTTTGCAAGGGTTATTTAGTGATAAGAGCAAGTCAACTTTGACAAATTGCCCTTAGAATTGTTATGAACACTAGTATTCATATGATTTTAGAGACATTGTCATTTTCCTTTAGAATGGCCAAGGGGATTCCCAAATATTATAAGGTGTTCATATGGAAGTTAACAGTTCTTCAAGTTCTTCTGTTAAAAAAAAAAAAAACAATGCCAAATAAGAAAAATTTAGGATAAGGAATAAGAAAGCAAGCTCAAAAGCAGGTGATCCTTTGTGACCTTTTGGGACACTAGAAAATGAATGCCCAATTTACCTAAAGAAAAAAAAACATAAAAAAAAAGTATGCATCATTTTCTCGTTGTTGAATATTTTGTGATGGATTTCACCATTTATGGTGGATAGATTCCAGGTCTATTGTCTATAAGTCCCTATAGGGTATTCAACAAGTGAGAAGGTTAAATGATAAGATTCTACCTACCCTAACTTCAATTGCAAAGTTAATTGTGCAAGTTAGTGGGAGGTAATATTTTTTTTTCTTTTTTAGAATATTCAAGCACTTTTCCAAATGATGAGAATAGTTAGATCTCAGGATTGAACCTAGCACTAATCAAACATTTGGTATCTAGACCTAAGTCATATTAATCTAAAGATGATCCAAAGACCTATCAAGTTTGGAATTTTTTATCCCAAAGAATCATTCAATCTATGAATCCTATATAGATGGTAGAATGACCAAGAGGATATAGAACCAAGGAATGTTTGGAGTTAGTGCATACTTACATGTATGGATTTTTCGATGTTCATGCATGGGGAGGGTATGAGCATTAAATCACTTTTAGTGATGATTACTCTAGGTTTGGATATCTATATAGGAAATTCGATGCCTTGGATAAATTCATTGAATTTAAGACAAAATTAGATAACCTATTAGCTAAACATATGAAGACACTTCAATTAGATTGAGGTGATATGTCCAATAAGTTTGATTCTTTCCATTGGCACATGAGATTATTTCCTAGTTATGTGCACCAAGGTTTCCATTACAAAATAGGAAGGTGGAAAGAAGATCTCAAACTTTGATGGACATAGTAAGATTGTGGAAAAGTTTCTCATCTTTTCGCAGATTGTTTTTAGGAATATGTTTTATAGATTGTGTAATACCTCTTTTTATTGAAAGATATATCAATTTATGAGATATCAAATAGGATTTCAGGGGTCATTACTCTAGACTCTCTATTATGTCATAATAGTACATGTTATTTTATGTGTTTCCTTTCACTTCTCATTGCTTTATAGTCATCCCATAGTGGTCTATTGTCATTCATTTGGTTTACTATTTTTTAGTCACCTTTGGAAATTCATTGATAAGGAATTTTTATCGATCCTTAGTGTGACCTTAGTGGAATTTTAGTTTAGCTCACTTAGTTTCATTTTAGAATTTGCTCACTTAGTTGCATTTTAGGTTTAACTCACTTAGTTGCATTTTAGTTTAGCTCACGCCTTAGCTTGACTCACTTAGTTTCACCTTAACTTAGCTCACTTAGTTGTACCCTAACTTAGCTCACTTAGTTGCACCTTATTTTAATTCATTTAGTTATACCCTAACTTATCTCACTTACATGCATTTTAGTCCATTTCATTTAGGTACACTTTAGGATAATTCATCTATATGCATTCTTAGTTCATTTAAGCACATTTTAGGATAGTTTATGTAGTTTGTTTTTAGGAAGGTTCTTAGTTGCACTTTGGGGTAGCATTTCATTTTCACCTTATATGGCATCTGCATGGACGTTATTTGGGAAAACAAAGGAAAATTCAAAATGGAAGGTCTTTGTGGATTCTCTGGAGATAGAAGGCATAACTAGGATTGTGGATTAGTTGCATAAGTTTCTTTTAGTGAAAGGAAGGTGTGCACAACCACATGGAAAGGATAAAGAAAGAAAGTGGTCTTTAGGGATTCTTTGAAGGTGTACACAACTACATGCAAGGGTAAGGAAAGAAGAAGATTTTTTTTTTTTTTTTTTCCAATTGGAATATATGAATGACATGAAATAGGATTTCTTTTGGAATATACAGGAAGACACGATTTTCAAATTTTGAGAAATGTAAGACTATTTTAGGTGATTCATGACAAAGAGATTGGAAAAGTATGAGAATACATGGTTTTGGAAATTTGAGAAAGTTAAAACTCTTTTGAATGATTCACGACATGGGTATTTGATGATATGGAAGATGACATGGGAGTTTAAGGAAATGAGGATACTCTTAATGCATGGTTTTGAAGAGTTTGAAATTTAGGGGATTTTCTCTGGTGGACGATTTTGGGAGTCAAAGATTGAGGGGAATCCTTGAGATTCATGCATTGGCATGAAGATTGGAAGACCCCATATTGAGTTTAATTTTGATGGGACTTTCTTGGTCCACAGTTGTCATAGGGAATTTTTAGGTGATTCACAACATTGGAAAGAGATCAACACAACATGGGAGTTTAAGGAATGTAGACCTTTTTATTTTCTTTTTTTGGAGATGAAAATGGAGATTAGGGGGACTCCATGATTGCCATAGAGATTTTTGGGGGATATTCATGCCATTGGAGATTAGGTTGTGGCACACATGACATTGAGATTAGATAAGAGAGTCACATATTGGGATTCTTTTAGGGATCATGCCATTGAGGAAGATAAGCAGGTTGTCATATAAGAGTTGGAAAAAACCATATTGAGTGGAGAGAGTACACGACCTTGGAGTTGGAAATTAGATAGAAGGCTCATAGATTGGGATTCTTTTAAGGATCATGCCATTGAAGAAGATGGGTGAGTTGCCATATAGGAGTTAAAAGACACCATATTAAGTGGAGAGAGTCTACAGCCTTGGACTTGGAGATTAGATAGGAGACTCATGGATTGGGATTCTTTTAGGGATCACACTACTGAGGGAAAGGTCATCATTTGAGATACACTACTGCCATTTGGATATATGAAATTAAAGTTTTTAAAGAAGAATGGACTCTCTATGCTCATGGTTTTGGAGTTCTAAAGGCCATTGAGATTGGTTTTTCAGGGCTACCATAAGATTCTCTTAGAAAATATGGTTGTCAAATAATTGAAAAGAAAATATGAAGCCTTTGGATGCTAAGAAGGGTCCCTTTAATTTTCTTGATTAAGATCATTTTTTTTCTTTTCCTTACATCATGATTAGATATAGGAATGATCTTTGGTTGGTGTGGATGCATGGGTCGCACAAATTTTTGGTATTCATTGATTTAATGAATATTGAAGATGAATGATTGTTTATGCTTAGGGTTATTTCATTCACTGTTTCACCTATTATTTCTATTAATTTAGTTTAGGCTTATTTGATATCACATGAGATGAGACCTTGCACCACTTGGTACCTTTACTTTGGTTCTATTTATTTGATTATTTCTTTGAGACATTTGAGTTTAGGTTTAGGTGTTGTCTCTCACACATTCACACACACACCTATTCTTGTTTTCAAATCAATCCTTCATATGTGGAGTTGTGAACACATTGTGACCGATATTAGAAGATTTTCTATTTGTTGTTTTCTTCTTCTTCTTTTTGGCTTAGAAGGGCCCAAACCGACCCTTAGTCTATAAGAGCCGTGAACGCATTGTGATTGAGAGTAGAAATGGGGCACTTAGGCACTTTATAATAAAATGATAAGACCATTATTGGATTCCTCACCTAAAAAACAATGAGTCGATATAAAGGAGGATGTGCCACTTACCAACTTTTGCCTTAATTTTATAATATGATACGTGAGAACCACTCATCACCAACCATCTCCCAAATTGTGGAATGTGGATAAGAGCATATACTTCACTCTTTCACCAACCTCACCGTACCACCACGTGGGTTGTCACTTCTCATATTCTCCTTTTCTCCTTTTCATTCCTTTTTATTTTTATTATTTATTTTTATTTAAAAAATATATATATATCAAGGCGGATGAGAGGTCTTTGCGTGAGTTCCGTCAATCACTGCGAAAGCTAAGACTCATTATACAAATTCAGAAAAAAAATCTAATTAAAAAATGAAAATAAAATAAAGTAAGGAAAAAAAGGTGAGCCACTGAAGGTTGGGCCTTAATGAGCGCTAGGTGGCCACGTGAGTATGTGATTTATGTGGGAGTCGGTGATTGGTTACCGTTCTCTTGGTGGTCCCACTACCAATCCAGCTCTCAGCTTTGTGGACCCCACGTTCTCGCCCTGCGAGTCAACCAGATTCCACGATTTGACACAAGAATATCGTCTCATATCACTTTAATTGAGATGAGCTAGAAGATAAAAAATAAATAATGTGTTGATTTTATTTTTGCAATAATAAAAGTATTTTCAAAATAAAAACTATTTCACTATTAGAAAAAATAATAATAATAATCAAACCTTAAAATGAAATATAAATTAAAATAATACTCACAACTTGATAAAAAAAAACTATTTGAATATTAAATAGAATTTAAGAAAGATTTTATTTATTATTTTTGTAATCTTAAAATATTAATTATCATAAAGACTTAATTATTTAAAATTAAATATATATATATATATATATATATTTTTTTCAATATAAATCTCTAAGATGTTTGCATCTTATATAAAATTTATCATTCTTTTTTAATTTTAAAAATAGTAAACTGAAAATGTTTTCAAACATATATTTAAGTTCTTTTGATAATTTATCATTTCAAGTATTTAAATTTAAATTTTAAAAATAAAAAAAATAATAATTCTTGACTTACCAAACCATTATATGCAAAGGTTAATCTATTTTTTTCTATTTTCCTATCTTTTATCTATTATAAATATTTTTCCAAGAAATGATGAAAAATAATGGAGATTGGAGACTTTGTCATAAAACTACGTCAATTACACTTTTAATTTTTTCTTTTTCATTCTCTACTTTTTTTCTATATTTTTAATTGTTTTTTCTTCTGCTATACTCATTAAATTACACTGAAAAGTATATTTGATTTTATACATTTTTCTTTCAAGATAAATATTTGTAACATCCCTCCTAAGGGATGATCTTTATGTATTTTGAAATTTTAAAAAAATATACTTAACTTAATTTAGAGATATTTATGTATTTTGAAAATTTAAATAGATTTATGTAGAATATTCATGTACAAAAAATACATAAGTGAGATATTTATGGGCTCTAGAGTTTTATATGTGATTTAACCATGGTATCTTCTAGTTGGGTATTGGGGTGTGACAAGTACTGTTTTGAGTCACTAACGTGGTTTTTACATTATAAAATTCTTGTTATATTTTAAACTTTTATTTACTTCTTTCTAATATATTTTGGAACGAGAATCATGATTAGGGGTTGACTAGTGGATAGAAACTTTTAGGCTATGGAAATAAATCAATTAAGGATGTGAAGTTGTATAGATCAATTGCAAGAGCTTTACAATATGTAATAGTTACTAGGCATAAAATTACCTAGTATTGATATAATTTGTCAATATATGCAAGCTCCATTGGAATTCAATTGGAAAGTAGTCAAAAGAATTCTTAGATACTTTAAAGGAACTCTTCATCATGGGTTACATCTAAGAAGGTCTTATGTTCTTGATCTTGTAGCATTCTATGATATTGATTGAGCCTTTGATCCTAATGAAAATCAATCAACTTTAGGTTTTTGTGTGTATTTTGGTCCAAATTTAATCACTTGATAATCAAAGAAGCAATACACTATGTCTATATCAAGTATAGAGAAAGAGTATAGAAGCTTAGCTAGTTTGGTCATAGAAATTACTTAGTTGCGATCTCTTCTCTCAAAAATTAGAATCACTTTGCCTACACCACCAATTATTTGGTGTGATAATCTTAACATTGTTATATTAGTTGCCAATCCAATATTACAGTCAAGATAAAACACATCAAATTGGATTTTTATTTTGTCTAGGAAAAAGTTCTACAATGAAAGTTTTTAATTCAACATGTGTTTTTCATTGATCAAGTAGCAGATGTCTTGACAAAAAGTATCTTTAGCACTTAGTTTGCAAATTTAAGAAACAAATTCAAAATTGAAAATCTTTTTACCCAGAGTTTGAAGAGGATGTTAAAAGATAGTCTCATATTGTTACAAGATCTTGTAAACGTGTCACATACTGACTAGTTTTCTTCTATCATTGTTAGAGAGTTTATTAGATTTACTAACTATATATATCAATGTAATAACATAATTAAGTATGAAAAGAAAAGAAAAGAAAAGAAAAGAAAATATTTTTCTCTCTCTTGATTACTTTCTTTATCGTCTTCGTCTTTCTTATTACTTTCTTGATAAGTTTGGTAGGTCACTTCGTGTCAAAATATAAGAGCTTTTGCCCCAATAATTAATTTTGTTACTTGTTTTTTTTTTTTCAAATAGAACAAGTAAAAATCTATTTTATATCAATAAACCTTACTATAGTCAGATTTTAAAATTTGAACATAAATTAAACTACCAAATAAAATTTTTCTAAAATTTTTGACACTTTAATCTAAAAACAAAAATGTAATGAAGCACATTTGAAGCCACCATTTTATACACTACTTGTATAAGCGCTCGTGTCAAGGACATTTGTAACGGAGGAGGGAGGATTGGAGTACTATATATATATATTTCATGGTTCGTTACAATAAGTGTGTATGTCTTATATGTAATGACATTGCGTGTGTGGACTTTAATTCTAGAATGATCACAGGATGTTTGCAAGCTTTTTGGATTAAATACCAAACGGGGAAATGTGATTCTGCCAACATGGCCTTCTCGATTGATTAGGTGATGGCGTAAAGAGGCCCCTCTTGATAGATAGTGCTGGAAGGGTTCCTTCTTTTTGGCATGGTGTTGAGACATGTGAATTTTGTTAGGGTGTAGAACTTTAATAAGAGATTCGCGTTGAAAACAACTGTCTAGACCATTACGTTTCAAAATTGGACTGGGACAGTGTCTATAGATGTGAGCCAATGAGGGGCGGTCAATTAAGTCCGCCTCTGCTGAAAATAGACCACATTCTCTCTCTCTCTCCTTTTTTATTAATCCTGAGGATAAATTGAAGAAAGCAAAAAATGCACTCTCAAACTCTGGAACAGTAGAAACCCCTGATGATGAAGTGACATATAGATGCTACCTTCTTGAACCCATAAATATAAGTGACTTTTATGGATTGGATCCACCATGGCCATGTGCAAACCGGTATTTTCTGGGACCATATATCTGCAGAGTCAATGCAGAAAAAGGCCTCAGATCAATACATATCATATGCCCAGTTGTTGATGATGTTATGACAGGTGCTGCATATTCTGTGAACCAAATGCTTCCACTCCTCCCTGACTGAAATCCAACTTCCCACCCACCATATGCCTAGCTAATCTAGTGCGTGGCTCTCCACTGCTCATCAGCTACTCGTCACTCGACCAATCTTCATTTGCGGGTCACCCCTTGCTGGCTTCCTCAGCTGTACCGGACTATTTTTCTTTTTCTCAAGGAATTTGGATTTAACTCATCATTACCTCTTCCAGTTACAGCTTGCCTTTTTGAATGCCCCAATTAATTGGCTCACTTCATTCATTTATATGTATATGTATATGTATATGTATAGGACCAACATTTAATTCCAACAGCTTAAAAGAGGACAAGAAGTAGACAATCATCAATTCTTCACTCAGTCATTATGTCAAATTTACAGTTGCAAACAATTCAAATGGGGAACCACTATGGACTCCTACATATTCTCACGCTTGAAGAAAACTTGGTGGGGGGGACTGAAATTCATGCAGAAAATAATTTGGACCGACCAAATTGTTATCCTGCTTTCATAAGTATGTTGATTTGTGAATGGTTTAGAGGGTAAGCGTCCACTAAATGAGAAGACAAGGTGCGCTGTTTGTGTAACAAGAAACCCCACCCACCCAGCCCTTCCAAGACATGCCATAAATAGGCCGAAAGGCTTAGGTGCTTGTTATTTTCAAGTCCCATCTACTCATCAAATGGACATCCAACACAACAGTTATATATCTTCTCTTTAAAACCTCATCCAAAGGTATGACGAGCTAATTAATGTAAAGCCTGCACCTCCTACACTTGAAACAGTGCAGCAGTATGTACATATGTCAGATATCATATATGTGGAGTTGTAGTAGTGAACTTGAAAAAAGGACAAGTGATGTGAGAGGTGGTACCCCAGGGGCGGCACCTAGCACATGGTGCGCCACATGCACGGTCGATTAAGCGCCCTCAGTAGTCATCGTTACAACCTGGGCTACTTTATCCCTTCGAACTAATCCAACTCAGCGTTGGGAACTTGGGTATATGTATCCAAATAATGTCGTATTTTTCCTTTCTGTGGGCATTTCTAGTGTGCGAGGTGGTGAACAAATTGGATGGTTCAAATTGATTTCCATGTGCACCATGTGTAAGGTAGGGGACATGGGGTCTTCCTCCTCACTCTAATTCTCCATTTCTCCATATTCTTCATCTAACCTAATTCTATTAATTCAGATTAGCTATACTCCTTGTCATCATCCATTTTTTTGGTATATGTAACGCTTCAACTCATTTGATTTTCGCCAATTATCTTCCTCTCTCCTAGTCATTGGGTGATTAATTAGTGTGGATCAACTAAGACGCATGTTGGAAAGACTTGCGTATATAAATATAAGAAATTAGGGCTGCGTCATGTAGAATCTAGCACGTCCAATGGCATGACAAGTGAGGGGACATTGGATTTGACCCCAGGAGAATGTTATTAATGGTGCTAATGATGGAAGATTAGAAATATTAATATAATTATTTGTGCAGTTTCCAATATGACTTTGGATAAGATCACATGCATGGCACTTTCTTCCGATCCTTCCACTTCCGACTCAACTCCTCCTCCTTAGTCCTTACATTCAACGTGCATGGGACTCATCCTCATTGTCCCACTCTTTTTATTTGTATTATTATCGTGAATGTTATTTTTTTATTGTAAAAATATCAGAGAAATATTTTTAAAAATTGTTTTTAAAAATTAAAAATATTGTGTGATAAGTCCCCATTAAAACAAATAATGGCATAAAATTTTTTTTGCTTTTAAAATTATTTTAACAAATTTTAATGGAAATTTAACACTCACAAAGTTACAATTTACTGTTGTATTTTGGTTCTTTTTACCAAATAAATATTTTAAAAATCTTCAAACTCAGAGAAAAATCATAAATAATCATCCAAATATACTTTTATTTATTTTTGGCTCTAAAATTAAAAATTAAAAATTAGAATTACATAACATATTTAATATTTATAAGAATTAAAAATATAATCAGAAAACAATTTATATTTTTACACTATTAAAATTAATAAAAAAGATAGGTGTCTCAACTTCTTGTAGTGAAAACGATAGGATAAAAAATTAAAAATAAATAAAAATAAAAAACAAACAATGAGAAAACTGAAAAGAAATAGTAAACTTGTGAGAGAGAAAAAAAGGTGCAAAAGTCGAATTTATAATGATTTATTTTTCATATTTTCCCCTTCACATGCATGGCTATTCAATTTTGACGTGGAGAATGGTGTGAAGTGCATGTGATAATGCTTTCCAACGAAGAAAAGAAAATCTAAGAATGTTAATTGGGTCCAACCATCGACTGTGGCACCCACAAATACACGAGGTTTCGCAAATTAAGGATAGTCCTTTTTATTTATTTATTTATTTATATTTGACTGAAAAAAATAAAATTGGGGATGAGATCATGAGAGTGAGTACAAGACAATATGATTTGATTGATTGCCCTGGTTTTTTAGATATGATTCATGTAATTTTTCTAATATTTCAATACCACCACTCACCTATTTATCATTCACCTCCATTCTTATATAAGAAAAACATCTTATACCAACAACATAGATTTATCCCATACCTTTTAAAAATACTTCAAAAAATTTTACAATTTGAGGTAGGATTTTTTTTAAAAAAAAATTAAATACTATTTTTTTTCAATGGAAGACTTTAAGATATTTTATATCTTATATAAAAATTACTATTGAATTTACTTTTGAAAATAGAAAAAAAAAAATGTAGATGAGGCCTTATCTAATAACTTTTTGGAAAAAAAAAAGTTTTCTTATTCCAAAAAAAAAAAGAAAGGAAAATGTGTTTAGTTATATATATATAAAATAGTTTTTTATTCTTAAAAATAGAAAATATAATATTTTCAGAAAATATATTTTAATTATTTTTAGTTATTTTCTAATTATTATTTTTAAAAAATAATTATATAAATATGAAAAATGATTAAAAATAAATATTAAATATGAAATTTATTTTTAAAATATTTAAAAATATAAAAATAAATTTAAAATATTTAGGTTTTCAAATAAAATTTTGTTTTACAAAAACAACATTAAAGAATATTTTTAAAAAATATTCTTCAAATTTTTTAAGAAAACATTGACCTAAGAAAGCCTTAATTACCACCTTTCAACATTCTTAAATTTTACCCCTTTTCTTTCTGGTGGGTCATGGGTCATGGGTCATGGGTCATGGCCCTGTGCGAACAGTGTGACTGGTCAACCTGACTCAACTTTTCAGATTCAAAGCTTCTTGGGTAAGTCCTGTTGACCGGTAAAAGTTCCGAACCCTAGGATTTTCCATTACACACACTGTTTAAATTCCAAGATTAAGAAATCTGAAGCACAATGTTTAACATAATGGTGGGCAGATTTATTTAGCACGTCAAATCAATTAGCTAAACCTAATTATAACCCATGCTGGTTGATGGGTGGACCTGAGATTTGAGTGATTGTTGGCTCCCTCCAAGACCCCTCCAAATTTCTGGTAACAAACAGGGCCTACAAAATCTAGCTTTTTCTTTTCATCATTTAGAGATGTAATTGAGTAAAAAAGTGAAGGGAAGGAGAAGAAACCAAAAGTAAATTCCCTCCCTCTCTTTCTTGCTTCAATGTAAAGATTTGAAAATGGCGGATGCTTGATTGATGGGTGTGTCTTGTGTGTCGAGGGGACTTTCCTCTAGAATCTTACCCATCAATCTACCCTTTTCAACCAAACAAATTACACTTATTAAAGTAAAAGGGAGTGACGAAGAATCAATCTTTGTCTTCTATTTATCCACTCAAATGCTCTGTTGCAACCTCTTTCCATCCCAATATTTTTACATCTAATTTGTATTTTAAGAACTATCAAATGTTAATATATTTTTTTATTATTTTGATTTTGATTTTTTTTTTTTGGGTTTGTTTCCAAATACTTTTAAAAATCTTTCTTAAATATTAGTTTTTGAAGATAATTTCTAAGAATAATTATTTGATCATTTTTAGAGTTAATCTTCGCTGAAGAATTTAAAATAAATTGTTAATCTATTTTTTAAAAGAATTTTTATTTATGCTGTTTTATTTTGAAATCATTTTTTATTTTTATATAATTGTCTTTTAAAATACTCTAAAAAAAAGTTAAAATAATTAAATATGTTATCAGAAACATACTATTTTCAAAACAACTCCTAAAATAATTATTTAAAAAAAAATTATTTTGAATAATGGTAGAAAACATAATTTAAAAATTCAATGATTTTATGAAGTGTTTGTAATTTTTTAAAAAAATATTATAAAAAATAAAAACATTCTTTTAAAAACCAAGTCAAAATGATTCTAGGTATCTTAAAATAAAGTTAAAAAAACTAAAACTTTGAGTCTTTGACTACGTATGACTCAAGAATGTTACAAGGCATTAATGTGGGTGAGGGAATGAAATATGGAATAAATCCTTTAAATATTCCAAATATACACTACTAATATAAAGATGGAGAAGGTCAATGATAGGAAGGGATTTTGGAAAGGCCATGCCTCAATCGATGGTCCAGCGTCTGCGAGTACATCATCACGGTGTGTGTATTGCAACACATGAGAATAAAGTAAGAGTAAAAATTAGGAGTAGTGGGAGAAAATAATAAAATTGGAAGAAGGAAAGGTGTTTGGGACACACGCGTGAAGGTATGTTATGATGGGAGGCACTTGGAGGTGTTTCATGGGAACATGATCCTGCTCCCCCCGCCTTCCCCCTCCCTCCTCCCCCAAAAAAAAGCCACTTGTGAAGGGCTCGATAATAATACTCCATTTCATTTTATATCTCTTTATCCACTATCTACACACAATTCAAATATTTTTATTCCCGCCCTCTTTTCTTAATTATTTAACAAAGGAGGTTAAAAGCACTTACTAAATTATATGAAAAAAAATTGTTTATGTATGATTTGTTATGTATAGACTCTGTTTTTTTTTTAAAATAAAAATAAAATTTGATTTGAGACTTTAAATTATTTTGATTTTTTATTTTTTCATAACTTATTATAAACTTTTTATTGAATGGAAAAAGTAAATAAAAAAAAATAATATGTTGATTTTTCTTATTTTTTAATACTTAATAAATATAAAATATTACAAAAATAAACAACTTAATATTTAACATTATTAAGTATTATTTAGTTTTAAATTATATTTAAAATTAATAAAAAAATTAATCCTATAGGTTTTTTCCAAATTTGAAATGTAAAAAGAGATGAAGAAAGGGTGTGTTGTGAAAATTGTGAAGTCTGGAGGATTTTTGAAAGACGAAAGATTTTATAAAGGCTTTTTATGAGATGTGTACCGATGGTTTAATACATCAAACTTAAAAGGGTTTAAGTGAGATTAATCTTATTTTTTAAGTGCTTTCTCTTTTATTTTTATGCATTATATGTGCAGCTTTTGGAGTTGTGGGCACAAAGGATATTGGTTCTTATAATCTTTTATCATCACAAATAGATTATTTGGAATATTAGAAACGTAAATATTTTTAATTTGTTTAAATTACATATGCTTGCATGTGATTAGTAAAAAATCTTATAAATATTACACATTTATGATGGTTGGGATTTCGTGTAAACTCGTAATAAAGGAAAATGGAAAAAAGATAAAATGAAAGAAAAAAATAATAATAGGTTTAACACTATTAAATTATTTTGTTATATTTCTTCATATTATTTCATTTATTTATTTTTTATTTACATGAATATTAAATAATTTTAAATATATATTAATTTTAAATATATTTGATTTTGAAAATTATTTTTCCATCAATTATTGTTTCTCTTTAAATAATTTTCTAATAATCAAATATAACTTAAATAATTTTTCTCATAAAAGCTATTCTCGAAAGTCTTTAAAAATACCTAAAATGACTTTTTCTTTTTTATCAAAAGGACTTCTTATATTCTCATTACTCTCGAGCAAATTTTGAAAACGGAGAAAGAATGAACTTGAAAAATTCATTCTAATTTCTAATTTTTATTCATTAATAGGACCATTTTACTTACTTACCTATTAAGAATAATAATAGAAATAAAAAGTTATTTTCATATAAATCCAAATTTGCTCTTATTAAAACTTTGGTTGATGCTTTACATGTGCTTTAATAATTTACCTCATTCTTATTCTTATTGGCCTCTACTAAATACACCAAAACAGATCCCTTGTCCTATGTGTATGGATGAATGGATGACACGTCATTAGCAATATGGGTACAATTAAAATAATAAAATATAATATTTTTAATTTAATTTAATTATCTTGTTTAGACAAGATGGTAAAATCAACAATATTTTCCGGAAAATTAATAAGGAAGGTTGTTAAGTATGATGGTCAAATATAACACCTGGACACATGTGGAACGTGAACCAAAATTCAAGTAGATCAAATATTAAATGCCCATAAATAAATTAGTCACCTATTTCTCTTACTTTTCTTTTTTAATTAAAAAATTAAAGAAATATTGATAGGTGGAATTATTTCAAAGGAAACCGTTGCTCACAAGCACGGCTCCAGCCTTTGGCCGTGAGCTTCCCATGGGCCATGCCCCACCCACCCCGACCCACGTGAACCCGTTTTATTTTTCTCAAGTAAGTTCCAAAGAAGAAAAGAAAACACACCTTCTAAAATGTCCAAAGAAATAATAAAACATCCCGTTATAGCAACGGCCGGTCTGCAGTCAAATGGTCTAATGCCGTGATTGGCGCCGGGGAAAGCATTTTCCCGGAATATAAATATTATTATTGAAAAAACAATTTTAACGGTGCTTTTATTAACACCGTGATTTCGGCAGAAAACCGTGAAATTTTGTTTCCAAACAAGGCGTGCCCGTACGTCTACAGCCTTCGTACGGAAACTGGTGATGTGGCATAGCAAAGGTGAGATCCAATGGATGGGAGGGACTCCGGCACGTGTGTACGTCGGTGCTGGCACGTGCTTTAAAAAGTTACGTTGGAGAGAAGCGGTTTGTGGCGGTTAGAGAGTGGTTAAAGGTGGGGTTGGTCTCTCAACAGTGGGAGGAGTTAAAAAGAGAATAAAAAGAGTAAACCTAACCAGGGTCAAACTCGTTCAGTTAGTTAACGGCGTTTATTCCTGTGTTTATCCGACGTTTACTTCTCTCTATAAAGGCCCCGTTTCATGAAGCTCTTCTCGGACTCCCTCTGCCTTTTTTCTACTTGTCACCTGTATCTTCTTCTTCAGTTAGATCCGTCTATAGAGAGAGAGCTTTCGACCCAATGCCAATGGCGGGTTCCAAGGGGTGGACTTCCCTCTGCTCACTCCTGCTTTTTTTCCTGTTCGTCGCAGTGATGGCCAATGACCGGTTTGTTTCTCTCTCTATCTTCCTCTGTTTTCCAGCTCTTTACCGACTCGTTTTTTAGGTTTTATGTTTGGTTTTTGAGCCGAAAACTTTAGTGCATTATACGATTTTCTTCCTTTTGTGTTGAATTGCGAACAAATTCTGGCTTCTTTTCATGGTTACGGTTTTCTATTTGGCTGCTGAGAAAGGGAAAGTACAATGAGGTTTTGGAGTACTTTTTCTTAACTTGTTTTAGTTTCCGAAGAATGAAACGTAAAATGTATAGAGTGAGAGCCTTAGAGAATTTTGGTTTCTTTCTCTTTCTTAAGTTTTCTTGGCAATAACCAAACAGAGCTGTGCAGTTTCTGTGTTTCCTTTAATAGTCATTTTATTGGCCTCTGAAAATTCTGAGAAACCGTGTTTGTACTGTTGATAGTGTACTTTGAGCTTTTAATCTCATTGAAAAATTTAATATATGCAGAAATGGAGGAACAGAGCAGTTGCAGAGCTCAAACAACTCATCAATGGCTGCCAGGTTAGTCCTCAGTGAAAGACTTTCAGTTACCTAAAGCTTTTTCTAACGTCAATGCAGTCATTGCTGGATCTAAGCCGTCAGTTTTGTCTCTGAATGAATCTGAGCCGTAGATCTGTTAACGTTCACCATTTTCCCAATCTTATGATAATCTTGACCGTTGAGATCTGCTTCTCTCGATCTGGACCGTTTGTTCCGTTATGTTTGTTCTTTGGATTCTACTGCTGAAATGAGAAACCCTCATTGGCTGTGTCCACACTTCTTACTTTCCCATTATCACCTTAGCATAACACCCTCAATTCTCCAGCCCACGTGACAATCTGCAGTGGTATTTTGGTAATTTTAGACATGCGAGTGGAAATTACATTTTCGAGCACTTCCCCGCCGACGAGTTGCATCGTTACCTCTTTCTCTGTACTCGCTCTTTCTGATATACACGTATATACAAGACTAAATGTCTAAATCACTAAAAGAATAAATGCGGGTTAAAGAATAACGACAGAGTAATAATGGTGCGTTAATTGTTTTGCTGTTTCAGGAATGAGCATGCAGTTGATGACCCAGATGCAGTGGCTTCAATGGTGGACATGTGGGTTTCTCTCTCTCTCTCTCTCTCTCTCTCTCAAATTCTTTCACAGCATATGTTGTTGAAAGTCACAGTGCATTCAGTAATTAAAGCGGTGAGGGTGGTTAGGGGGGTGGTTCAGGATTTGGCTCTTGTTACTGCCCCCATTGTTGTTGGACCCACTCACAAGGCCACAACACACCCTACTCAACAAACCCCACTAATTGTCTCTACCGCTGCTTTTGACGTATTCGGTGGGTCTAACGCGACCGTTGCTATGCATCTCTTCGGTGCTTTTCTTTTTGATAACTGATAAAAGTTTTTGCTGGCATCTGAGGAATCAATGGACCATGTTCTTACTCTGCCACATTCCACATGCCCTTGTTGGGCGAGATCCGCGTGTTCTCCACGTTGTTTTTCATCATCTCTCTTTTCCTCATCCACGCCTTCTCTTTCCCTTTTAATGCATCTATATTGATTCTTTTTCCTTTTATTTTGTATTTCCCCTCCAAGTAAAAATTGCCCTTGGATGCATTCAACCGAGGCTTATTTGAATAACGACAGTGGGAGGGAGGAATGTCCAAATCAACTGCTTTTTATTTAATTTCAGCTCTGAAGTTTCACTTCCGCCTGTAGTTCACATGCTTGTGGATGTGATAAAAGAAATAGATTAACAAAGATGCTATTGCCTTCTATATATGTACACCTAGGTAGTTAAAATGTTATTCCCATAATCAATTTGATCCGATCTTTGGTGCAAAGAACAGAAGGATGTTGGTATATAATACCAAAATCAAATATTTTATGCCTATTATCTATTATGTATTGCTGTTCATACATCATTTTCATGTGCCAGCGTCACCCATGTGTGGCCAAAGAAGGAAAAAAGTACTTCCCACCCTGTTCTTAAATCTAACCTACAGAATCGGTTATATTGAAAGGACCCCGTCTGTACTCCTGAACTAACTTGGTTTTGTGGTTGTGTACTACCCCCTTCCAAGATGAGGGTTTTTTTGGTCATTGGAGAGCAAAGAATAGGAGGAAGTTGGGTATAAATAATAAATAAACTCCACCGACACGCTCAGACACCCTACAGGAATGGCACACAAATAGTAAAATGTGAATGAATTATGAATAATTGCATAGTGACTAGGACATGATGACACTAAGAAAATATGATAGTCTAATTTGGTGCTCGGTGCTTGAATTGTGGTTAAAAAAGGTGTTGTGATAATGCTAATAGTAAAAAGGGTCTTTTTCATTGTGCAGGAGCATTCGGAACAGCACAGAGAGAAGGAAATTGGGTTATTTCTCGTGTGGAACTGGTAATCCCATTGATGACTGCTGGCGATGTGACCACAATTGGCAAAAGAACCGTAAGCGCCTTGCAGACTGCGGCATTGGCTTTGGGCGAAATGCAATTGGGGGCCGTGATGGACGCTTCTACGTGGTCACTGACCCTGGTGATGATGATCCTGTCAACCCCAAGCCTGGCACTCTGCGCCATGCTGTCATCCAGGATGCTCCTCTCTGGATTGTGTTCAAGCGAGACATGGTGATCACACTGAAGCAGGAGCTCATCATGAACAGCTTCAAAACAATAGATGGGCGTGGGGTCAATGTCCACATTGCTAATGGAGCATGCATCACCGTCCAATTTGTCACGAATGTTATAATTCATGGTCTTCACATCCATGACTGCAAGCCCACTGGGAATGCCATGGTGAGGAGCTCACCAAGTCACTTTGGGTGGAGGACAATGGCCGATGGCGATGCCATTTCGATTTTTGGTTCAAGCCATGTATGGGTCGATCACAATTCACTCTCTAGCTGTGCTGATGGCCTCGTTGATGCTGTCATGGGCTCGACTGCCATTACCATTTCCAACAACCACTTTGCCCACCACAATGAGGTTCATTTACTGCATTCCTTCTTAACAATTTGGTTTTACCTTTGTTTTTGTTGATATTGGAATACCAATATTGTTACATGGTGATCCAAACAGGTGATGCTGTTGGGCCACAGTGATTCTTATGAAAGAGACAAGCAAATGCAAGTGACAATTGCCTATAACCATTTTGGAGAGGGTCTGATCCAGAGGATGCCAAGGTAAATACATAATCGAGCCTCTCTGTTCAAACTGTCTTTGGTTGCTTTTGGTTCTGTGTGTTTTTATCCAACTAGAATTGTATCTGATATAAAAGAATTTTATGAAATATGCAGGTGCAGACATGGATATTTCCATGTGGTGAACAATGACTACACTCACTGGGAAATGTATGCTATTGGTGGAAGTGCAAGCCCCACCATCAACAGCCAGGGCAACAGATATCTTGCACCAGTCAATCCTTTTGCAAAAGAGGTATCACGACCCCTGCATCTCACATTGATGAAACTATAAAATTTGACTTCTCAATGCCCTTCACATACTTGATTGTTTTGTTTGTTGATGATAAATTTTGTCTTGGACAGGTGACAAAAAGGGTAGACACGCCTTCAGGCCAGTGGAAGGGTTGGAATTGGAGGTCAGAAGGAGACCTGCTGTTGAATGGAGCCTACTTCACCCCATCTGGTGCCGGTGCCTCAGCCAGCTATGCTAGAGCTTCAAGCTTGGGAGCCAAGTCCTCTTCCATGGTTGGCTCCATTACTTCCAATGCTGGTGCTCTCTCCTGCCGCAGGGGTTCCCAGTGCTAGTAAATCTCAGTTAATTGAATGGGGAAAAAGATGCCTAGAAAAAAAAGAAGAAAGGGTCATTTTTTTTCCCCTCTTAGATATCCATTTTTACTACCATATAGCATTATCCAATATCCGTATTCAGGCGATTTGTTACTTTCCTATCTATCCTATCATCATGATTTGGGCAAGTGTACATTTTTTACACATGTCATCAAATTGCCAAACCCTGGTGTTCACTTATTCCACTCGGTGTGTCTGTGATTGCGCAACCTCCCCCTGCTTCAACCCAAGAAAACAGTGCCATTGTCGGAGCAGGTGCGGTAGCGTTGTTCATTTCTATTTTCTCGTCTTTTGTGTCTTTCCTAGCTTCTTCCAATCAATCACCTCTCTTCACCATCCACTCCCTCATCATCCATTTCTCCCCCTTTGTCTCTGTTGCTACATATTGGCTTGCCTTTTGGGGTTTATAGGAGCTAAATGATTTTGTGATTCTTTTTCCTTTTCTTTTACTTTTTCCTTTCTCCTTTTTTTCCTATTTACTTTTGTTAGGTCATACAAGCAATAGTGTATGAATGTCAAACTTGGTGTTATGAAAAAACTTTGTTACAGATGACGCATAGCAGGAAGGTCCTATATTTACTTTCTTTTCCTTTTTCTTCTTTTGCTTTTTATTTTTGTCAATGGGAGCCATCTTTTTCTTTCTTTTGGCGTGTAATCTGGTCTTTCCACATGGATATATATATACGTATACACCGCTATTTGTGTTCTGCCTTTCCCTGCAGAATTTTGTGATGGTGGTTATCGTTTTTCATGGGTATGGTAGGCAATAGATAATGGAAATGCTTTCGTACGCTCAATGAGCGGTGCCCTCTTTGAGAGGAGGTTTCGGCGAAGGAGCGGAGCATGAATACACCACGCAAGGGTCTCTTGGGCAGTCAGTCCAATGAGGAAGTTGAATCACTTGTCTTTTTCTCAGCATGAGATGCACATGCGCAAGACCACCACCCTTCACAATTGAGCCATTTTTTGAAAATTAAAAAAGGAGACAAGAAATTGAGAGGAAACTACCACAAAAGTTCCTACTTCACGCAAACTATGGTGATCGCTGCAGATATTGGACTTGCATTGTTGCTTAATATATATGAAATTGTTAGTTGTGAAAGAATATGCTGAAATGAAATCATTGGCTAACATGTTGATATGAAAAGGCGTTGAAAGAAAGCCCAAACGTACCGTGAATATTTAGGGATGAGAAGGGGAAAGCATGGGGTTGAGTTTGGTTGGCCTCAAAATTTAAAAATTGGACACCCACCAGGAAAGCTGAAGTGAAAATTGTAAATGACAGTGTTTGAAATTCAGTCTAACTCAAGAAAGAGAGACGTGAAATTTGTTTCTTTAATTAGATTAGTAGCACCACCTACGATATTTGCTAACAACTTCCACCTTCAGACATATGTCCCTTCTACGCAAGAGCTTGGAAAAAAAAAAAAAAAAAAAAAAGGGAAGCTTTGAGCTTGTGGTCTGCAATCCACTTGCACCTGAAAGTGTTTTTGTACTCGGCTGATGCAGCGAAGATGGAGCCTAAATCTGGAAGAGACAAAGTCACACAGAGACTCACAAATGTAGCCGTTGTCCAAAATGGAAGAATAGATACTGGGACCAGTCTCTAAGGTGTCGTCCATTTGGGCTTGAAGGGTGGGTAGGGGCCCACTGTTGCATGTGAGAGAGAGGTGCTTGGGCCCAATTTGCACATGGCGAATTGACTATGCATGTGTGGACAGCCCAACATTGTCCAATATGTCACGCCACCCCCCCTCCATGTTATTTATGAATATCACGCATCATCTTCTTCTTTCACACAGACTCCTTCATTCTCCACATTAATTTCCTTTTCTTCTCTGTTGGAGTTGGAGGCCCCCCCCAATGGGCTATGGTGAAATATACCTGTGAAAATGAAAGATGAAAAATCATGTGGAAGTCACTTTGGCTAACTGAACATTTGGTGGCATTCATGTTGAGATATGGACACAATTGTCGATTTGAAAATAGCATTCCATAATTAATAAGCAATCAGAATCTTCATCAATAGGCGTGTAGTGGGTTGGCAAGACTAACTCATTTCACTTCACAGCAACATCATATCTTAAGATTTTACGTTAGAGAACAAATTCTAACTTTACATGTCTCCTAAATTTAGCACCCTCCATTCATCAACACAAGGCTGTTAGAGAGAAGTGAAGATGCTTCTGTTAGCCTCCCACCCTTAAGAAAGAAATGACCCTTAAGTAGTGGGTTAGGGGTGACACTTGAGCAAATTAAATTAAGCCTTTGATCAGAAGCATTGTCACATTCGTAAGCAACAGAGAGTATTGACTGGGGCCATCTGTGCTTCGTGTAGCAATCAAGGCTTGGTAGCATCCAACAAACAAAACGTGGCAATCAATAGTATATCAATCCACACATTTTCATGCTCCACATAAATTTCACAACATCTTACAAAACACACGACCAAATCAAAAGTTTCTTACTGGATTCATTCAATCATTGTACCCTGATCCATGTATTTGATAAAAGATAAATCATTCATGGTCAATAAAAAGACTGCAGTTTGGTCTACTAGAAATAATATGAATGTTTTTCAACTAAAGCAAATGAGTAATGAAACATACTGGATGAGATTCATATTGATGAAAAATAAGTGTATATATTGGCCTTCATTTTTACAAGACTTTTTGACTTCACCATAAGGTAGAAAGTAAAGTATATTCTCTGTTCCTCTCTGAGTTTCTCTATGCAGCAAACACTATCAAAATACTCAAATGGCCTTTCTTTCTTTCCATCCCTTAACTGATTAGGGAAAATGGAATAATTGACACTGTTGAAAAGAGCATCCAACTGTTTACCAGGGTGCTACTCTTATTGCAACAAAGCAAATGCATAGCTACTACCTCTTAAATAGGGGAATCTGTCTGGAAAACATATCCAGCTTTAGCAAAATGTGATTTTACTAGTGCAAGGGCCTTGTAGCGGTGTGAAATCTTGTTCTTTTCTTCTTTGGGCATTTCAGCATAACTGCAATCAAAATAATAACATAATTTAGCTGCACTGGGAATGGATGATTACCATTGCAACATAAAACTGGAGGGAAAAGCAAAGAGGAAGGATGATCTCACGTCTGCTCATATCCATCTGGCTGAAAGATTGGATCCCATCGAAAATCATTGGGTCCCCTTGGAGGAACTATCTTCCCCTAAAATGTCAGCAAAATATCAAAACATTAGTGCTAGTAATGTTTCCATAGACATAACTGCATAAAACCAAAAAAACAACAGAAAACGATGCAAGACATGGGAGATCAGGTTGCAAGGCCAAAGAAAATCAAATGAGAAAAGGTAAATGAAAAAATGTTGCTTTTTTAGCAGATCTGGTCCATTGTTTAGCAAAACAATCAGGCCAAATAACAATAAAAAACTGTTGGGAATTGATCGTGATAATTTCACTTTACATGCATATCATTCAGCGCTTGTAATGCACGAGTGACACACATTGTACCTTACAAGCAAGGAGCAGTTGTGTGAAAAATCCAAGTTCTAGCTAAGCTAGGAAGTCATTGCGTAAGGATCACAATAGAAACAACCCAGCAACAATGACCAACAACCAACCCACCACCCCATAGCCCAAAAACACACACAAGCATGCACACATTTCACTATAATTAAAGCAGAGAAAAAGTCGAGTTCTAAGTGAAGAATAACTACATATGCCTTAGTAAATTTGAAAACTAAGGGAAGCAACAAGCTCATATTTTGTTCTTCTAGAGCCTATAGTTGGAATGCCTTTTTGTCTTTTCCTTGGTTCTAAATCATTGCATGCAATGTTACAGATTTTAGTTAAAACAAAGTGTCCTCGAGTAAGATTGAAAAATCTATTACAACAGAATCATGAATCTGTCACGGGAGAACCACAAATGCTGGCTATAATAACTAGAGAAATGGGGAGGGTGCTAATTTCCAATACATGCGGGTCCTGACATGGCCCAAAACTAGAAATACCATGAACATATGACCATGCGAAGACATGTTAGTCAATCATGGATCTCTACTGATGAAAGCACTGTGAAAGGCTAACATAACAGTATTACTTCTACACAAAAAATTGGGGGAACATTCCCAATTTTTAAGTAGGATTACATTTACCAGTGTTAACATTGACCACAAAATGGTCAAAGCCTATGACGGACTACAATATTTGTTCTGACAATGTCTTGCGGACAACATTAGATAAATAGTGCAGCAGTGCTAAATGTTGTTGGTTATTGGTCTTCGCTCAAGGTAAATCCGATTATCTTTTTGGATTTTCTAGCCATCTGTTCCAGGGTTATTTATCTTGGCACCAAATTCTCCTACTTTCCAAAGAAAATTAAGCAGAGATTAGTGCATAAAGGGGACAGCTACTAAAATCCAATTTAAAAAAAAAAAAAAATCTTTTAGCTTGCAGATCCCTAGTTCATTAAATGCATTGGAGATTCATATTCACTGTTCTAAAAGGTATTTGAAATGGAACAGAACACAAGATCATATTATTTTTC
Source organism: Vitis riparia (assembly GCF_004353265.1). Classification (NCBI taxonomy): domain Eukaryota; kingdom Viridiplantae; phylum Streptophyta; class Magnoliopsida; order Vitales; family Vitaceae; genus Vitis; species Vitis riparia. The sequence goes on along the minus strand of NC_048435.1, from coordinate 11,622,559 downwards.
TGGGATTTCATTAGCACTTCATCGTGCAGAGAAGTACAGGAATTAAAGAGAGTATGTACCACAAAGTCCAATGACTAAAAATTGTTTTAGAAAATAACTATAGAGATGTAGAATTTCAGAAGTTACTGATCCCTTCTGTGCAAAAATTTGTTAAGAGTTTTAGATCTAGTTTGCATGCCAAAGATGCTAGCAACTAATCTGTTGTAAATTGGGCATGATGGCTTGAAATTCGGCCCAGAGACATCCAACCTTTATTGAGGGGCTTGAGCCTACGGGCCAAAGCCAGGGATGGAAATTAAAATCCCAGACCAACCAAAGCTGGCCCAGGCATTTTACATCTTAATCTAGAGCAATACAGCTAACAACAATCATAAGTGTGTAAGTTAGAGAACAATAGGAACAATGCACAAAAAAGTGTTTATGAAGACTACAGATTGACACATGTTCAAGGAATTCAAGCTCATGGAGCTTCTAGATGCTCCTAATGTAGTGAAAACCCTAATTGGAGATCCTGATTGTTAAATAACTGAAGGAGAGCCCCAACAAATAATAATTAATTACATAAAAGTTGGAATAAAATAGAAAGGATTCAGAAAAGAGTGTTTCTGAAGCCAATAGGTCAACACATGTTCAAGGGATTCAAGCTCATGGAGCTTCTACATACTCATATAATGAACCCCAAATTGGAGAAAATAGCCATTTTGCTATTTCAAGGTGAAGCAGCCACACAAGTCTAGAAAATTTTCAGCAACATTCATGGGTTTAAACTTGTAAACCACCAGTCAATTGCAAAACTGAGTTTACTGGTGCTACTTCTACCTGCACCAACAACAAAAAGGCAATTAAATAAGATCTGGCCAACCAGGATGTTGATGAGTAGCATTTGCAGTAGGATCTCTGCTAGAGGAGATTGGCCATGTGGGTTTTGAAGTCCAATTCAAGAGGAACTGAAGAAGAGTAAGACATATTGGGGGGTCGGTGGGATTACTTGTGGCTTTCTGAAAGCTTTCAAGTAGAGAACTCAATGGTTCAGCTTCTAAAGCACAGAGGTTTAATTCTAGAAAAATCTAAGAACTCCCTCAAATGATAACCCTTGGGCCTATGTATAGTGGTCCTTTGGATAAGATTGGTTTGGGCTAACAGACCTAGCCAATAAGATAGCACCATGTGCATAACCAGCTCACCTTTGCTACAGAAAATAAAGTGACAACCTACTTCTAAAAAGTGCAAGGTGAATCTAAGGTGCAAAGCTCTCTAAAAGGCTTAAGTGTAAAAGACAGAATCTGCAGTGCACACTTCAGTGAAGAAGCACAACTTAGGACACAAGTGCAATTTTATAAGATAATGTGGATGTATCCATGCAAATATTTGTTCATATGCTTATTTATCAGCAAATGTGATCCTCCGATCCAAGGGGGAAAAACAAAACAAAACAAAAAATAAAGATTCCAACATTCAAAAAGAAGAATCCAACAAAAAAATAATACAATGATATAATATTCACTCAACATTCTAAGAATAAAAGTATGCAAAACAGGGAAAAAAAGATCATTTTTGCTATTTAGATGATGAGAGGCTTAAAAACAAGAGATATATACAAGTACTTTTTAGGTGTGGAAATATTTTAACACAATGCCATAAGCACAAAGATTTTGGCCTTTGAATTTTTCTAAAACGAGAAGGGAAAAACAATTGGTTAAAAATAAATGACATTGTTTTTCCCTGAGTTGAAAAAAAAAAAGAAAAAAAAAGGAAAAAAAAAAGTAGATGAGGCGCACCTCTCCAACAAGGCACACACCTTAGAAGGTAACGAGCCACAGCTAGGGCATCACCGTGCCTTAGGCCTTTGGTTTGTCTTTAACAACTGTTGGTGACAGTGATGTATCACACACAATGGATCCCCATCTCTAAACCAAATGAAATGGGCTTGGTAGTGTTGGGGAAATACAAGTTCGGTGAACTGCAAACTCTAATTGCAAAATGTAGAACCTTTAGACTATCCTATATACTTGATCTTGGAGTGGGACAAGCCCCTTGCTGAGGTGCATCAAGCTTTGTTTGGCTCCCCACGGCCTATTCCCAACTGAAGCAGGCATAAATCTTTTGGATGCTATGCCATTAGGCACCTCTGAGCAACATTTAGGAAATACCTTTTAGCACAAAAGAGGAAATCCTAGGTATGCTCCTTGTAGAGAAGAATGAGGACAGTTATTAGAGGCACCTTTGATAATGTTAGAATAAACTAATAAAACCAGTGAGTGAAAGTGGGAAGTGACTGCCATTGCCCATTTTAGCATGTTGGTGGCCACTAGGTAGCCACCATTTCCATGGGATGTGGGAAAGGGAACCAGGAGGAAACACCTATAAAAGTCTCATAGAAATGGAATTACACGTGACATCAATAACTACAGTGACTGGTAGAACAGTGGTAGGTATATCTTCCTTGCACCATGAGAGTGGTAGGAGTCTTTGAATTGCTAGCCTTAATAGAGTAATGGCAACCATGGCAAAATAGTGACAGCTGTAGCAGTAGGTAGGTTGGTGATAGGTATCTTTTTGCAACCTCGGCAACCTTGAAGGAGGCATTGCCAGTGGAACTCTAATGGTATAGCTGTAGGTTTTTTGTTCTACTAGCTAATAGGCGTAAAGGGAAACCATTAGAGTGGTGGAAGGTAGAAAACAAACAAACAAAAAAGGAAAAAAAATGCAAGTTTGGGTTAAGAAATCTTTATTTGACCTAAGACCACCCATCTAACACATACAAGTGACTATTTTATATATATTTTATGTTTATATAAATGCATTTTTAGATAACATATCATAATGTTAAATCATATACTAATACAATTAAAAAAGAATTTGAAGTTTTAATTATTTTCTTATAATATCTGAAATTTGTACTAAGTCTATATTATTTTTGCCTTTATCATATTTATTGCATGAACTAAAAAACAAATAAAGTGGGAAAGTAAAATATGAATTAAAAAACGAACTAATTTTACAACACTTCTTTTTTTTTTTTGATAGGTAAATAGAAAATATATTAGAAGTGCCTAAGAGGAGATGCACCAAAGTACACATGAAGCACACTACATAAAGCTCAAAGTCTACAAAGTCTACCAAGGACATTGCATGGTCCCCTATGTACACTTTAACCTATTCCAAAAAAATAGACATAAAATAAGATTTTATAACTTAGTCCGACTGCTCGACATCATTAAACAACCTCCTATTTCTTTCCATCCATAAAGTCCAAAACAAGCACAAGGGGGCGACCCTCCATGCTTTCTTCTACTTCTTCTCCATGAATGAATTGAGCCAACACAAGAGGTTTCCTCTAACTGTAGAATGCAACACCAAAGGCCCAACTTCTTCTTCATTCCAAGCATAGGACCTGTACCACCTCTTTTGGTCTCCAACTTCCCCAGTACGGAAATAATCTCCATTTCGAAGCCCTTAATTGGCATTCTCACAAAAGATCTCAAGGCAGACATTTTGCTGAAAGATCAAACAGAGGGAAACTCCCTCTTCTCGAAAACTGCTATTGAGCTCCTGCATTGAGATTACCTTCCCTTAACTCTGCTCGACATCATTACACCCTGGCTTTCTTGAGAAATTTTATGGAAACTCCATTGATGAGCCATCCTGAAGGATCATCCTCAGGGGCCCACTACCTGATGCAATGATTCCCGTTAATGCAACCCAGCTTTGCTCCCTCTAAGGGTCAAGAAAAAGCCCAACCCCTAGTCTGAACATCCATTCATAGAGAAAGGAGAAGAAGAAGAAGAAGGCACCCAAAGAAGCTTCAGGCCACGAAGATGTAGCTTCAGACCTAGCTACCATAGCCAAAAGAGCATCTTCAATGACAAGTTCCTTCACCCTTCTCCTTGGGGCATCAACTACAAGCCTGGGTCAAAAGGCACAGACCCATTACTCATTGAAGCACTGCATGGTGTACCAGAGTGAGAACCTTGGGGCGTTCCTCCTTTTATAAAAGAAAACCGCTTTGGGCTTCCCTTAAAAGATTAAGACTTGACCCACCATACTAGAGTACAAAGATGGGCTGTAGGAGACTACATCTGACCCCGGCCCAGCAAAGCCCTGCTCACCAGCCCCATCTTCTCCTAAAAAACAGTATGGGTCTGGGATATTAGAGTCCATTGAAGCACACTAGGCTTGAAATAGGGGGCAGCATAGGCCTTCTCTACCTCATGCAATGGGCCCAACTCAACCCAACATTCCTTGAGGGACCAAACTCAAGTCCCTGAAGCCCATCACCATAGCAACATCCAAACAAGTCCTTACCGAAGTGTCAACAAGAGGTAGGTCCAACACTCCATAGGCCCTATTAAACCCTTTTGCATGCAAATGCTTGAAATGTCAGAGCCAACCATTCCATCTGCAGCACACAGCAACTCCACATTCAACACATGGCCTTCATTCTTTTCAAAAGAAAGATCGCCTACCCCAACATTCTCACCGTGCATGGGCTGTCCCCCATCTCTTCCCTAACCATCTATTCACAACACCATGAGTTCAACTAAGCACATCCATTGCAAAGTCTCCCACCAAAGCTGATTTCATGGTAAAAGCTCCCCACCACCACCTGTAAAGACGCAGGAACCTTCCTCTCATTAGACCTGACAAGAATTCTGGCCCACTGCAAGTTCCAGTGAAATGTCCTATCTTCATCCACCACTACAAACCCCCCAAAGGCATCTCCTAATTTTTCAAAACACATCCTTACCCCACAGGTGGAGCGGAAGCCCCACAACTCTTAAGCACACTTCTTGAGCGCAAACATCATCTCTTAGTCACCCGACCTCAGATACATATTTTGTAGAGGGCAGCAACTACTTCTTGACCCATCACGTCTACTCATTAAAATAATGATGGATTCCCACAATAAACGTCTTACAATCACTGAGATGTAACCTTCTATGTTATATTGAAAGAGCTATGATGAAGAAGTTGCCAATGCAACAAATGTATAGACAAGGTTGAACCAAAATGAAGCTCCATGAGGTAAAAAGCCAACAATTACACAAATATGGCGAAAAGGAGAATATAAGCACAAATATGCGGCAACAGTTCTAGCCCCAGTAGATGGAGTTTTTCTTAATTCATAAGTGAGTTTAGTAGTGAGGTGACAACATTTTTTTTTATAGGTAAATTGAGAGCATATATTAAAAGCCCAACGAAAGGGTGCAACAATATACACACGTAGTATACAAATGCGCCACGACAGAAAAGTAGAGAGAACAACAAGGAAAACCAACCAATCCCACCCCCTAACACCCTAGCAAAACAGATTACCCAACCACTTATTTTGTACATGCTTTTATTAGTATTTCTCCTTGTACAGTGGAGGGTATACTCTTTGATCAGGTTTTGCACCTGGCAGGAAGGACCTCTCATCCTTCTCATTAACTTTATTATTATCAATATATATTTTGTTCTAATAGAAAAAAACAAGCTTTCACCCTTTCCAGCAACCAGGCTAGCCCATTCTCACCAAATCTAATCCAATTGGAAAACACCCGACCCCTCTATCTTGCCCACCGTCTTTCCCTTGACTTGCTTCACCGAAATCTCAAAGGATTCAATACAACTCCAAACCAACAACTTCCCCTTTACGAAACCATCTCCTGGATCTTCTCCATCTCTTCAAATCACAGTTTCAACAGCTTCAACATCTTCTCACCAAATCTAGTGCTGAAGCAAGTTCAAGTACATGGCACAAAGTGATTGTTGAGGTGACAACTTAATCTAAGATTCAAGCTGATCAAATTGAACAAAACTAAGGTGTCATGTGGTTGATATAGAATTAATCTCAACATAAAAGGCATTCTTCAACCAAGCTTTGCCCTTGGCTAGAGCATCAGCCAGCTTATTAAACAAAAGCTTCCAACGAACAGTTGCCACATAATCACTCGCAAATCCTTTGATCCTCCTAATGAAGTTATATACCCTGGGCTTCCTCTTCATCACAAGAAACAAGAAATAAAATCCTAAAGTCCATAGATAAGCTTTTAAAGGATAACCCTATGGTCCTGAATTATACCATTCAATGCTTGAGAGAACATTGTGTGCAAATGTGCATGTGCACAAACAATAAAGTACACATAGTTAACCAGGTGGTTCTACCACAGAAAATTTATGAAAATTAAAATGTTGCCTTCCATTTTCTTGTCTAGCATTTAGTTAAACTGCATTTGTTTCAATTTTTAGACCATCATGTTATATGCTACCTTAATGCGACTCAAAATACCCACTAATGCAAATACACTTTAACACTATCTATCAGCCAAATTATTATTTTCTTAAAAGGCCCTTTTAGGAGGTCCATTGCTGGAAGTTACCTTGTTTCAGGAATTGAACTAAGGACAACCTAAATATATAATATGCTTGTCATCTCTCAATAAAGAAGACCCTACAAGTTGGCATGGTTATTCTTGGGGAAAGGTGAGCAGACAGTGTGGAAGATGATCTCATTAAGTATTATCTGGAGCTTATGGAAAGAGCACTAAGGATTTTTGAGGCGGCAGAGCTGTTGGTTCGGAAACTGAATGACCTTGTTCTGAAAACTCTGCTGGATGTATTTTGGTGGATGGGAGTTTCTCATGTTAGCTTTTATAGATAGGTTAACGTTAGAGCTCTCTGTTGAGGACTGATGTGCATGTTATTCTCTTTTCCTGTCAGACAAGTGAGTGCTCCTCATATATATTTTGTGTACCAAGGTTGCATCCCATTATATGGCTCCTGCTTAATATCTTTCCCATTTGACTAAAAAAAATGCAGCAAAATTATGACGATGAAGTTTATGATAAATATTTCAAGCAAATACATAATAATCATAAGTACTTTGTGAACTTTCTTGGGGTTCTCAAGATGCATTTCAGGAAGACAGGCATTTTAAAACTACTAAAGCATACCAGAGTTTTCCCCAGAAACGTTACTGGTTCAGCATCTGGACCGAGAGCAAAAGAAAAAGCGCACAAAGCATAAGCTGATTTATCTTCATATGCCATCAGCAAATTGTTCAGACCTACAAAAAGTGGCTGAATATCAGGTAAAATAGAACCAAGAAGGCGTTTTGACCAAAAATAAATGTCAAAGAGCAATAAACAGAGGAAGAGAACAAAGCTCAGAGAAAACTACAACCTTCATGACCTATCTTCTGGAGAAACCATTTGCTGTAGTATGATTAAGAAACAACAAAACTGTTAGTACTACATTGTCAAAAAGAATACAAAAGACAGGAACATACATTATGGATATCTGAAACATACAATCTTTTTAACTATAATGAGGAATGGTCTACTGGAGTTACGATTTCCTCTCCTGAAACCATATCACAATAAATGGGCAAATTTCTTAAAAATTTCACCCAAAAAAAAACAAATAAAAACAAGGGTTTTTACAGGCTGAACCACTATGAATTTATGTGCATATTTATACCAAAAGTCAGATTGTACATTGGTGAAAGATGTCTTATCCTTCTTGTTTCTTTCTTAGTAATTGAAATGAAATGATTGTTGCTGATATTTAAAAAGAATAAAAAATAAATAAAAAGGCCAGGTTTGCTATAAAAAGATAAATCTGATGTAGGACAACAGTTATATATACATCAGAAACAAACATATTATTAATATGGATTTAAAAGAACAAGCGATGAGGAATCCTTCCTAAATTTACAAACTTTGATCAAAAGAAGAGGTAAAGAAACTGTCTACAGTATACATCGATAGAGTACCACATGAGACTATACAATAAAAGCGACTCAACATTCACCAAGGGTTGATACAAGTACAACTACCAAAAAGGACCCGAAGCATTGTTCCTCCCTTAACTGTTTCAACACTTTTGATCTACAAACCACATTCAATTGAGTTGAAAAACATTGAGAGAAATGACTTTGAAAGCAGTAGTAGTAGAAGCTCAAAAGGAGATAAATTAGGTCCTATATCATCTTTGAAATTCTCTAATCGTCCTAAAAAATTGTTACACTTCTTTCCCGCCACACCATCTAAATCAGTGTAAGACAAATAATTTGCAACAGAACTTTGTGTCTAATAGTACTTTGTACTCCCCAAACCCCTAAAGGAGATAGTCATTATGTCACTTCTACTTCTAGGAGGAACCCAACACAACCTAACACGTTTGAATACCTATGCTAAAGCCCCAAAGTCATCAAACAATGTTAAAAAGATGATCAATCAATTCTCCACTCCCCATACATATAGTAGAACGATCAAGACTAAAGGGCATTGAAGGTCATCTCACTTAAAGCAAGTCATTAGTGTTGACCTTTGATGGGGCTTTAGATTTCAACATGAATTTTGCTAGAGAAAAATGAAGCTTGAAGACGATAATAAACAAACTCTCGCATCTAGGAAAGATGGAGATAAGTTCACACAATTAAGAGAGGACATGAGTCTTTCAAGTTCTCCTATCTCCATGCCACTAAGGTTTCAACAAAAGTTAGTTCCAAGAAAAAAAGGGGAAGAGATGCTAAGAATAAATGAAATGGGAGAATTTTTAACTATTACAACTCAAAAAAGACTTAGAAATTGAGAACAAAGAGGTTGATTCCCCACCACAAGTCTTCCCAAGAATGAATCTTCACCCCATATCACTTAACTGAAAAACAGGTATGATTGGAAAAATCCTAGAAAAACCTATGTAATAACCTTCTAAGGGCAACAATGCAATTGCCTGACTAAAATGTTAGCATCCCAATAATTGGGGAGTGTCTTGTAGATGCTCAATATGACCTTATACCAAAGATCTATACTTTCCCTAAAAACCCTCCAAAAGCCACTTCCCTAAGAGAGTTCTATTCCTTGAAGAAATCCTCCCGAACCCCACTTGACACTTGGTCCCAACTTATAAAATGATCTCTCTTAACCTACCAACCCAAAATTCCTTTGCATTTCCTCAATTTTAGTCATTAATGATGATAGGATCTTGTATAAAGAGAGGAAGTAACTAGGGATGTGAGAAAAACAAGACCAAATAGGAGCGATTCTTCTACTTAAGGCCAAAAACACTAGTTAAGATAAACAAGACTGAATTGGAGTAACTCTCCTCCTCTCTCAACAACATCCTACCTAAAATGTTAATTGTTATGATGAAAAGAACAGGTGAAAATGGATCTCCTTGCCTTAAACCTCTAGTTGCTTTAAATCGTTTAGCACTTCACTCTCTAAGACCTCAAAATTTGTTGAAGGCATACATCCCCTCATCCAAATCCTCCATCATATATCTTTCAAAACCAATCTTAAGGACTACACTTCCTCTCCTAATCATCTTTTCCCATCTACCATTTCATTGACTTTAAATACTGCATATAGAATTTGTCTCCCTTAACAAAAGTTCCCTAAAAGATAGGAATGGTTTTATGGACTCCTTGTATACAACTTGATAAAACTTTAGTTATAATTTTATATAGACTTGTGACTAAGCTAATAGATCAAAAATATGAAATTTTGTTGGTTTGACTTCTTTTTGGCGCAAGTGTAATGAAGATAGCATTAGTGCTTTCGTTCATTACCTCACCATTCCATAAACACTCTTAAGAAATCCTCATTTACCATATCCCAACATTCCTAGAACACAGCTATGGAGAAACCATCACATAAGCCTTTTCTTTGTCTAATTGAAAGATAGCTTTACAAACTTCCTCTTCGAAAAGGGGGCGATCCAACTAAGTAGCACTCTCTTCTAAAATAAGAGAATTGTCCAACCTACCTCAAAGAATCTCTAGGGGGCTTAGAATTTAACTTTTCAAAAAGTCTCTTAATCTCACCTTTTTCATTCACCAAGGACTTGATGAACTTCATGTTTTTCCTTATGTTAGCCACTCTATGGAAACACTTAGAGTTGCTATTCCCTTCCTTTCCTTTACCCATTTGACCCTAGCTTTTTGCCTACAATACACCTCTTCCCTTAACAACAATTTTTTCATCTAACCTTTCCTCAAGGCCTTGAAAGGTAAACCCCAAGAAAGAGATTCCCTTCTTGTTCATGGGCTTCAATACTAACTATGTCTTTGATGATATTCTTTTTCCTCTCCTTGAAGTCTCCAAAAAAGACCTTGTTCCATTCTTTTAGTTTTGATCATAGTTTTAAAAGGCTCAAAACGCACCCTAATTTACATATATATTTTTATACAATATAATCAAATTTAATAATCATTTATTTGTACTAAACACATAAATCATCAAATATTATTTAAAACTTCAATTTAATCAACAAAAAACATAAAAATAAAGAACTCCAAGCATAAAAACAAAGCATCATGATTGCTAATACATATCCAAATCCAAAGTTTCCAAACTAAAACATGAAATTTGTCCATAATTCAAAAACATCATTAAATACCACAGTCCCAAAAAGGTACGTCTATTTTTCCTCTATTTTTTTCCTCATCTTCTTCGTTCTCTTCGCTTCTTCACAGCATAGTAGAGGCTAGGGCAATGTTTTGGGGTGTTGTCGGGTTGAAAATAACCAAAAAAAGGGGGCTGGAATGAAAGACAGGGCCAAAACGATATCGTTTTGGCTTGTTCTTTTTAAAATAAAAAGGGCCAAAAAGTCTGGAATAGGGAGGAGTTTGGACGGCTGGAAGTCAACAAAAACTTGGCCCTTCAGCAAGTGGAATACTGGGATGGAGTGGAGAGCGAGAGGAGTCTGTCTATAGCTGAAACTGAGCAGAAAAAGGAAGCCAAGGATGCCTTCCATAAATGGGTGCTTTTGGAAGAAGTCCATTGGAGGCAGAAATCAAGGGAGTTGTGGCTTAAGGAAGGGATAGGAACACTGGTTACTTCCATCGGATGGCAAATGCCCACCGTAGGAATAATTCCTTGGACAGGATAATGATTAATGGGGAATGGCTGACTGAGGATCAAGAGGTGAGGGAGGGGATTGTGAACGCATTCCAGAATCTTCTCTCAGAAGAGCAGGGGTGGAGAGCAGATATTGAGGGGCTGCAGCTCAAGCAACTAAACCCTCGGGAAGCTGAAGACTTGGAGATGCCATTTTCTGAGGAGGAAATTCACTGTGCCCTGATGGAAATGAGGGGAGATAAAGCTCCAGGCCCGGATGGATTTACAATGGCTTTTTGGCAAGAATGTTGGGAATTTGTGAAGGAGGAGGTGGGGGATCTGTTTAAGGAATTCTTTGAGCATGGGTCTTTTTCCAAATGCCTTAACTCTACATTTCTGGTCCTTATCCCCAAGAAGGGAGGTGCTGAGGACTTAGGGGACTTCAGGCCCATTAGTTTGCTTGGGGGGTTGTACAAACTCTTGGCCAAAGTCCTAGCGAATAGGCTAAAGAAGGTGCAGAATAGGGTCGTCTCAGTAGATCAAAATGCTTTTGTGAGAGGGAGACAGATTTTAGATGCGTCCCTAGTGGCCAATGAGGTGATTGATTATTGGCACAAAAAGAAAGAGAAAGGGTTGATATGTAAGTTGGACATTGAAAAAGCCTATGATAGCATCAACTGGAAGTTTCTGATGAAGGTGCTCCGGAAGATGGGATTTGGGGCTCGTTGGATGGAGTGGATGTGGTGGTGTATTTCCACTGCTAAATTCTCCATCTTAATCAATGGGGTGCCTGCCGGTTTCTTTTCAAATTCAAAGGGACTGCGGCAAGGAGACCCTCTCTCTCCGTATCTCTTCGTTTTGGGTATGGAAGTTTTGAGTACCCTTCTTAGACGGGCTGGTGAGGGGGGATTTCTTTCCGGCTGCAGGCTTCGGGGGAGAGGGGGCGTGGAGCTGGCTGTATCCCATCTTCTCTTTGCTGACGACACAATTATTTTCTGCAAAGCGGAAAGAGAGCAAGTAACCAATCTAAGCTGGATCTTGGCGTGGTTTGAGGCGGCTTCGGGACTCAGAATTAATCTTGCTAAGAGTGCCCTAATTCCTGTGGGGCAAGTGGAGGAGTTGGAGGAGTTGGCGGCTAAACTAGGGTGCAGATTGGGGACTTTACCCACTGTTTATTTGGGGCTGCCCCTTGGAGCCCACCATAAAACCTCCTCTTCTTGGGACGGGGTGGAAGAGAGAATGAGAAGAAGACTTGCCCAGTGGAAAAGACAATACATCTCGAAGGGAGGTAGAATTACTCTTATCAAGAGTACGTTGGCCAGCATACCTACCTACTTTCTGTCCCTTATTCGCATCCCTAAATCGGTTTCAAAGAGGATTGAGAAAATCCAAAGAGATTTCCTTTGGGGGGGAGGAAGTTTAGAGAGGAAAGCTCACTTACTTAAGTGGAAGGTGGTCTGTAGCCCTAAGGAGGAGGGAGGATTAGGCATCCGAAAGATTGATTTTTTGAATAAAGCATTGCTGGGCAAATGGGTGTGGAGATATGCCCACGAGAAAGAGAACCTTTGGAAAATGGTGATAGGGGTAAAGTATGGCCAAGAGGGATGTGAGTGGAGGACTAAGGATGTTTGTGGGCCTTATGGAGTGGGATTGTGGAAGGAGATAATGAAGGAAGCTGATTGGTGTTGGGAGAGCATTGATTTTAAGGTAGGGAAGGGGACCAAAATGCTTTTCTGGATGGATAAGTGGTGTGGTAATGAGGCGCTTGCTCACTCTTTCCCACAGTTGTTTACCTTGGCAGGGCATAGGAATGCCAAAGTAAGTGAAGTGTGGGACTCTAGCATGGGTCAAGGAGGTTGGAATCTTAGATTGGCTAGAGATCTCAACGATTGGGAGCTGAACCAGATAGGAAACATGCTGAATCTGCTGAGGGATTTTAGGACTTCTACTGAGGAGGATGTGTTGAAATTTGGCATTCAAAGTTAGGGTTTTTTAATTTAGGAAAGTATTTTAGGAATAAAGAAGGAGAGATCATTTAGGATGATTCAGTTTCCTAATTTTAGGAGAGAATCAAGCTAGATTGATTTTTTCTTATTCAGTCAGTTGTGTATATATATGTGTATGGTGTGTACCTAAAGTATCAATAAAGGAATTCAGAAATTCTTCATGGTATCAGAGCCAGTTGTCTGAAACCCTAATCCCTTCTGGCCACCTCGTATTCAGGCCATCATTCATTCCGGCCAAATCTCTCTGGCCATCTCTCAATCCGACCATCTCTCATTCCGGTCATCAGTCCCTGTTCTCAGAGCCAAGGGGGAAAACGCTTTCCGGTCGGTCGAATCGTCGTCAGAAAAACATTCACCGCCGGCGAACTTTTCCGGCGACGGTTTTTTTCACACCACAAGGAGCGTCTGGAAGAGATCTACAACTTTTCCAAAAACACCGGAGCCAAAAAACCATCCACGCGCCTCCCACGCGCGTTTTTCCGGCCGGCGACTGCATCTCACGCGCCGGCGCGTGAGGGCGCGTGAGCCACTTTCCGGCGACGCGCTTCCTACTCCAAGCTCGCCTGACGCCGACCAGCCACCCTACGTACCTGTTTCTGCCATCCAAGCCCTGCACGTGCCTCTTTTGGGGTCTTTTTGCCTCCGCGAGCCCTCCGATCAGCTTTTCCGACGTCCTCCGGCTATTTTTCCTCAACTCCAATCCCTGCACGTGCCTTGGGAAGTGTTCTTCTACCTTTCCGGTCCATGACGAAATACGGAATGGCATCATCACAAGTATCCAGCGTCACGTCACCAGAATTAGGAGGCAGATCTGAAATTCCAAACCTTGGTGGTAGTGATTCCTCTCCTATTCTCATCACAGGACACAAATTAAATGGCCATAACTACTTACAGTGGTCACAATCTGTGTTGCTGTTCATTTGCGGTAAAGGAAAGGATGAGTACCTCACTGGAGAAGCAGTCATGCCAGAAACTACAGAACCGGGTTTCAGGAAGTGGAAGATTGAAAATAGCATGATCATGTCATGGCTTATCAATTCCATGAATAATGACATAGGTGAAAATTTCTTGTTGTTTAGGACTGCAAAGGACATATGGGATGCAGCCAAAGAAACTTACTCAAGTTCTGAAAATATTTCAGAACTTTTTCAGGTTGAATCAGCCCTACATGACTTCCGCCAAGGAGAGCAGACAGTTACTCAGTATTACAACACACTCACAAGGTATTGGCAGCACCTTGACTTATTCGAGACTCACTCATGGAAATGTCCTGATGATGCAGCAACATACAGGAAAATTGTGGAACAAAAGAGACTGTTCAAGTTTTTCCTAGGACTAAACAGGGAATTGGATGATGTTAGAGGCCGAATCATGGGCATTAAACCCCTGCCAAGTCTCAGGGAGGCTTTTTCAGAGGTTAGGCGTGAAGAAAGTAGAAAGAAAGTGATGATGGGATCCAAAGAGCAACCTGCCCCAACATTGGATGCCTCTGCCCTTGCGACTCGGTCATTTAATAGTAGTGGTGGAGATCGTCAGAAACGGGATAGGCCTTGGTGTGATTATTGTAAGAAACCAGGCCATTATAAGGAGACTTGCTGGAAGCTTCATGGCAAACCGGCTGATTGGAAACCAAAGCCACGGTCTGACAGAGATGGCAGAGCACACGTGGCTGCCAACTCTGAGAGCACCTCTGTTCCCGAGCCGAGTCCATTCAACAAAGAGCAGATGGAGATGCTACAGAAACTATTAAGCCAAGTTGGCAGTGGCAGTACTACCGGTGTAGCCTTCACTGCTAATCGAGGAGGAATGAAGTCGTGGATAGTGGACACAGGTGCTTCTGATCACATGACAGGAGATGCTACCATTCTTCAAAATTACAAGCCAAGTAATGGTCATTCATCCGTCCATATTGCTGATGGTTCAAAGTCAAAAATTGCCGGGACAGGTTCTATAAAACTTACTAAAGACTTATATCTTGACTCTGTTCTCCATGTTCCAAACTTGGATTGTAATCTTTTGTCCATTAGCAAATTGGCCCGTGATCTCCAATGTGTTACTAAATTTTATCCAAACTTGTGTGTTTTTCAGGACTTGAAATCGGGGAAGATGATTGGCAGTGCTGAACTGTGTTCCGGGCTCTACCTCCTCTCATGTGGCCAATTCTCAAACCAAGTCTCTCAAGCAAGTTGCGTACAGTCTCAGAGTATGTTAGAGTCTTTCAATTCTGTGTCAAATTCTAAGGTCAATAAAGATAGTGAGATTATAATGTTACACTATCGCCTTGGTCATCCTAGCTTTGTTTACCTTGCAAAATTGTTTCCCAAATTATTTATCAATAAAAATCCAGCATCTTATCACTGTGAAATTTGTCAGTTTGCAAAGCATACTCGAACAGTCTATCCTCAAATCCCATACAAACCTTCGACTGTTTTCTCTCTAGTACATAGTGATGTGTGGGGTCCCTCCCGGATAAAAAATATTTCTGGCACTCGATGGTTTGTGACATTCGTTGATGATCATACACGGGTAACATGGGTTTTCCTTATGAAAGAAAAGTCAGAGGTCGGGCACATTTTTCAAACCTTCCATCTTATGGTTCAAAATCAATTCAATTCCAAAATTCAAGTCCTCAAGTCAGATAATGCAAAGGAATACTTTACTAGTAGTCTCAGTACTTATCTTCAAAATCACGGCATTATCCACATAAGTTCTTGCGTTGACACCCCACAACAAAATGGGGTGGCTGAACGCAAGAATAGACATCTCTTGGAGGTTGCCCGGTGCCTTATGTTTTCCTCTAATGTTCCAAACTATTTCTGGGGGGAAGCTATTCTCACAGCTACTTATTTGATTAACCGTATGCCATCCAGGGTGCTTACTTTTCAATCCCCACGTCAACTTTTCTTAAAACAATTTCCTCACACCCGTGCAGCCTCTTCTGATTTACCACTCAAAGTATTTGGTTGCACGGCATTCGTTCATGTGTATCCTCAAAATCGTAGCAAATTTGCTCCTCGAGCGAATAAGTGCATTTTCCTAGGGTATTCTCCAACCCAAAAAGGGTACAAATGCTATTCTCCAACCAACAAAAGATTTTACACCACCATGGACGTCTCTTTCTTTGAACATGTCTTCTTCTATCCCAAATCTCATGTTCAGGGGGAGAGCATGAATGAACATCAAGTTTGGGAGTCTCTTCTTGAGGGTGTACCTTCTTTTCACTCAGAGTCACCAAATCCTCTTCAATTCGTGCCCACTGAGTTGTCCACACCCATACCGTCATCAGTCCAGCCATCTCCTGTGACCATCCAGTCTCCCATGCCTATTCAACCTATAGCCCCACAACTTGCTAATGAGAACTTACAAGTTTACATCAGGAGGAGGAAAAGACAGGAATTAGAGCACGGATCACAGTCAACATGTGGCCAATATATTGACTCCAATTCAAGTCTTCCTGAAGAGAACATAGGTGAGGATAGGGCTGGAGAGGTGTTAATTCCCAGCATTGATGATTCTACTCTGCCGATTGCATTGAGGAAGGGTGTTAGGAGATGTACAGATCACCCAATTGGGAATTATGTTACATATGAAGGGCTATCACCATCTTACAGAGCATTTGCTACTTCTCTTGATGATACTCAGGTTCCCAACACAATACAAGAGGCATTAAAAATTTCAGAATGGAAGAAGGCAGTACAAGATGAGATTGATGCACTTGAGAAGAATGGGACGTGGACTATCACAGATTTGCCGGTTGGGAAGAGGCCCGTGGGGTGCAAGTGGATTTTCACCATAAAATACAAAGCAGATGGATCAGTCGAGAGATTCAAGGCTCGTTTGGTAGCTAGAGGGTTTACGCAATCCTATGGGATAGACTATCAGGAGACTTTTGCTCCTGTTGCAAAACTGAACACTATCAGGATTCTTCTCTCATTGGCTGTCAATCAAGATTGGTGCTTGCAACAACTGGACATAAAAAATGCGTTTCTAAATGGTGACCTAGAAGAGGAAGTCTACATGGAAATACCACCTGGTTTCGAAGGAAGTATGGCAAAGAATCAGGTTTGCAAACTCCAAAAATCCTTGTACGGCCTTAAACAATCTCCCCGAGCCTGGTTTGATAGATTCACAAAAGCAGTCCTGAAGCTGGGCTATAAACAAGGTCAGGCTGATCATACTCTATTTGTCAAGAAGTCTCATGCCGGGAAAATGGCCATATTGATAGTCTATGTTGATGATATTATTCTATCTGGGAATGATATGGAGGAATTACAGAATTTGAAGAAGTATTTGTCAGAGGAGTTTGAAGTTAAAGACCTTGGAAATTTGAAATATTTCCTTGGTATGGAAGTGGCTAGATCAAGGAAGGGAATCGTAGTCTCTCAAAGAAAATACATACTCGATCTTCTTAAGGAGACCGGTATGCTTGGATGCAAACCAATTGATACTCCTATGGATAGTCAGAAGAAACTTGGTATCGAGAAAGAAAGTACACCGGTAGATAGGGGGAGATATCAGCGGCTCGTCGGGCGCTTGATTTATCTCTCACACACTTGGCCAGATATTGGCTTTGCAGTGAGTGCTGTAAGTCAATTCATGCACAGCCCCACTGAGGAACACATGGAAGCAGTCTACAGGATTCTTAGATATTTAAAAATGACACCAGGGAAAGGTCTATTCTTCAGAAAGACAGAGAACCGTGACACTGAAGTATACTCAGATGCGGATTGGGCAGGAAACATCATTGACAGGCGGTCTACTTCTGGATATTGTTCTTTTGTCTGGGGAAATCTTGTTACCTGGAGGAGTAAGAAGCAATCAGTTGTAGCCAGAAGTAGTGCAGAAGCTGAGTACAGAGCTCTTGCACAGGGAATCTGTGAAGGGATTTGGATAAAAAGGGTTCTTAGTGAACTGGGGCAAACGAGTTCATCTCCAATTCTGATGATGTGTGATAATCAGGCAGCTATAAGCATAGCAAAGAACCCCGTGCATCATGACAGGACCAAGCACATTGAGATTGACAGACACTTCATCACAGAGAAGGTGACTAGTGAGACGGTTAGATTGAACTATGTTCCTACCAAGCACCAAACCGCAGACATCCTCACCAAAGCTTTACCTAGGCCTAACTTTGAAGACTTAACTTGCAAGCTGGGATTATATGATATATATTCTCCAGCTTGAGGGGGAGTGTTGAAATTTGGCATTCAAAGTTAGGGTTTTTTAATTTAGGAAAGTATTTTAGGAATAAAGAAGGAGAGATCATTTAGGATGATTCAGTTTCCTAATTTTAGGAGAGAATCAAGCTAGATTGATTTTTTCTTATTCAGTCAGTTGTGTATATATATGTGTATGGTGTGTACCTAAAGTATCAATAAAGGAATTCAGAAATTCTTCAGGATGCTATGAGATGGAAAAGGGAAGGCAATGGTATTTTTGGGGTTAAGGGGGCTTACAAAATGCTGGTGGGGTCCTCAGCCTGTGTCTTCCCGAACAGACGTATTTGGATGGAAAAGGTTCCAACAAAAGTGTCTTTTTTTGCTTGGGAAGCTTTGTGGGGGAAGATCCTCACCTTGGATAAGCTTCAAAGAAGGGGGTGGCAGCTCCCTAATCGGTGTTTTTTGTGTGGCTGTGAAGAGGAAAATGCGAATCATATTCTAGTTCATTGTACAGTGGTTAAGACTCTTTGGGAGATTGCCCTCTCCATTTTTGGAGTCCAGTGGGTGTTCCCAAATTTAGTTATGGAAGTGCTACTTAGCTGGAGGGGCTCTTTTGTGGGGAAAAAAAGAAAAAGTACCTGGAATTCCATTCCGTTGTGCATATTTTGGACGGTGTGGAAGGAAAGGAATAGGTTAGCTTTTAGGGGAGGATCTTTAGATATTCAAAAATTCAAGAATTTTTTTGTATGTAACTTGTGGAGTTGGGCTAGAGTGTACATTGGTGAGGATACCTATTCTCTTTTAGGCTTTTTGGAGTGGCTAGCGGCCACTTGAGGGTGTGTGAGGTTTTTTCCCTCTTTTTATCTTGTATGTTCTTCTTTTTGGGCTTTTGCGTATACTCCCTGTATACATGAGGCTTTTCAGCCTTTTCTAATATATGCTGATGTTTATCTATCAAAAAAAAAAAAAAGGGCCAAAACAACGTTGTTTTGACCCTTTAAAAAAAAAAAATTAAAATTAAAGGTCCAAAACGACACGACCCTATTATTTTAAAAGAACAGACCAAACAACATCATTTTGGTCTCAGATAATAATAAAAAAAGGGGGGGGAGGGGGGGGGGGGGGCTTCTTTTTTCCCTCTGCAACTCGTCACCAGAGAAGAAGACCAAAAGAAGAAGAAGGAAATAAGGGGTTGAGGCACACTTGTGGGCCGCGTTGTGCCTTGCTAGAGGTGAGCGCCTTGCGCTCCTAAGCGGTATCTTTGTGAAGGGGTGTTGCTTGCCTTCAAGAGAGGTGCCGGAGGGTCGCGTTGTGCCGCTTAGAGCCTAGGCGCGCCTTTCACAACTATGGCTTTGATTTGACATATTGTAGCATTTCCATGAATTTATGACCTTCCCACCCTTCAACCTAAAACTCTTTCCACCATAAGCGAAATCTTTCCTTGAAATTTAGGTGAGCAACCACATGTTTTCAAACCTAAATAGAGTTGATCCCCACTTGAATTGATTGGTATCTAAGACAATCTACCAATAGTTAGAGGTGAAATTGGGTAAGGCCTCTTTTAGACTATGGGGAAAGCTTTGCTTCCACTCATTTGAAATTAAAATATTTATTTGATCCCTTGAAAGTGGGGGATGATTGCAAATTGGACCAAGCGAATAAGCATTCCTAAGAGGGGGATCGATTAACTCACTTTCTTTAATGAATTCAAATAGGTTAAAGTCACACACACATACACATACACATACCATTTCAGATAGGTTAAACCAAAAAGATCCACTACGCCCACCTAAAAAACCCTTTCTAATAGTGGTATCATTGGAGCCATACATAGAGATAATCCAAAAGACCTGTTATCCATCTAAAACTAGCTTAGCCGAAATTTAGAAGGATCCTAACACCAATTCTATACAACTGTATTTGCTTGAGTCCTATATTATTAATACGCTTCCTAATGCGTCACAAGCTAGAAGAGTAGCCCATTCCTTATCCCTAGTTGTCTACACACTTACCACAAATCTTGCATCGAACTTCTCTCTCTTTGTTTCCTAAAGCATCACTGTACCTAGAGATTCATGGTGGAGAAATTCCTTAACTACCCTTCTTTTCTTTCTAACCTCAATCCTCAATTATTCCTATTTATGATTCTCATACCACCAGTTAGAAGCCCATTCACCTTTCAAACAAGCCCTCCTAAGTGTCATTACTCGTGATCATAGGTTTGTACTTCTTCCTGAAGTATACTTTATCCTTAGACCTTACACTGCTACTACCTAAGGTAAGACCATTCTCACTATACTTGACAAGCATGACTTTCATAGTGGCCAAAATAAATTAAACACTTTCTATTTTGCAAGTTGTGAGACCTTCGATGTGAAAACCTTCTAACAAAGGAGCCCAGATCTAATGTTTGTTCTTCCACAAGGGAAATAGCCTCCATGGGGACACTAGGCAGTGATCTAGGGAGAGTAACACCCTTAAACACTTTCCCTGAAGGAACTATAGTGTTGATGTATTAGATTAAGTTGACAATTTTGTTCCATTATTACACTAAATCTGAGCTATCATAAATTATGAGGTCTTACTGGTTAGAGTGGATTTCAAGCTACTTCAAAGTCGATTTAAATTCAAGGTACGCATATTTATTAGATGTATTAGAGCAAGAGAAATTGCTACTAAATTTAAAGAAGACGAAATTTCTAAGAGAAATCAAAAAGCGAAGTCGAACATGCAAAAACGTTTATAAGCATTAAAACATCATGAAGGAGGATCTTCAAACGTCCATGGGATGTTCAAATGTCCTCTAATGGGATGTTCAAATTCCACCCAACATTCAAACATCCCCTACATGATGTTCAAATGCTAGTTCAATCCTTTTGTTTTTTAAAGCAAATATTTAATATTTTTATTGGAATTTTTAAGAAACTCTCCAAACATCCATCTAGGATTTTGATATAAAAACCCAAGTTTTTAATTAAAAAAATGCAAGTGAATTCATAGCCATCTCTCTGCCTTAGCACTCCAACTCTCAAACATTTCAAGGGCATTCTTGAAAGTCCTTTTGGCAAAAAAGCAAAATGCATCGATCCACTAGTCTCAACACAGGATTGAGGTATCCACTAAGAAACACGAGTTGTTGCGTCAACAACATGAAGGAACTATGTGGGTGCTCACCAGTATAAGACCATTGGAAGTAGAAGCCTCTACATTAGGTAAAACTATGTACATTCCTTTTGGTTTAATGGATTTGACTGCAGTTATGTGACCTGTGGTTATTTATTTTTTTTTTTTTTACATCTATAAAGTTTTTGAGAAACTTTTTGTGTAGTTTTCCTGCATATATTCAAGGTCCTTTAATGTGATTGTGTTCTTATTCTCATTGATAGATCAAAAGATTTCCATATATAAAAATAAAAAATGAATATAGATTGCTTGTGGACTATCAATTCACCTCCCTCTAGGAAGTTTCAAAATGTTTCATGATCAAGAATACAAACTCATAAGTGATATCAAAATGTGTTAAAATTTTAAACATTAAATTTTTTTATTCCTACTAATTGATTCTTGAATCATGCAATCATAAAAAGTAGGAACTTCCATTAATTGTTCTTCATTCTTTGATGAGAACAACTACCTCCTGAAAAGTTCAAAAGAAGTATTTTCCAAAAGGTAAGGAGAGCATGTTTGGAATATAATGGAATATGGGTGGCTGCCTCCTGATCTATAGACAAAAATGAAAGATTTATTTAGTGAATGGGACAAGTTTGATAATGAAAGTAGTGAAGCTAATGCTAAGGCTCTTTATTTTATTTTTAATGGTGTTAGTCTTAATGAATTTAAAAGAATAGTAACATGTAAATACACTAATGAAACTTGAGATATCTTGATTGTAACTCATGAGGGTAATTACACTATGAAGTTGTCCAAATTATGGATGCTAAGTGTCCAATTTGAAAGAATAAGAATGAATGAAGATGAGACTTTCTTTCAATTTTATACCAACATGAGTGATGGTTTTTTTTTTTTTTTTAATAGGTAACTTGAGTTATATTGTTAATTGTTTTAACTTGCGAGAGAAAATACCTAATTCCAAGGTACTTAGAAAAATCTTATGATCTTCCTCTAATCTCTCTTTGAGAAATTCAAGCCTAAAGTAATTGTCATAAGCAAGAATGTAGATGCATTGAGAGTGGATGAGTTAGTAGGTTCCCTACAAACCTATAAAATGACTCTTCTCTCATCAAAGAGTTTTAAAGAATGTCTCTTCAAAAGAAAAAATTGAGTCTCATGATGAGACCATAGCCTAATACTGAAGCAAATTCAATGATGACAGGGATTCTCTCAATGTCTCCCACTAGCTGCCATTTAAACCTTCTAGAATCATCATAAGTTTTTTATGTTAGCTAATAGACTAAAGAAGGTAGTGGGCAAGGTGGTGTCCAACTCCCAAAATACATTTGTGGAGGGTAAGCAAATCCTTGATGTTGCTATGATTGCCAATGAAGTTATTGATTTGGTGCAGAAAGGTAAATGCGGTGGTATTCTTTGCAAGCTTGATATGAGAAAGCGTATGACGATGCTAACTAGAACTTCTTAACTTTGTTGCTAGAAAATATGGGTTTTGGTGTTAAGTGGATCAGTTGGATTTGGTGGTGTATTTCTACAATGAGATTCTCAATCCTTGTCAACGAAACTCCTTCAGGTTTTTTCCAAAACTCTCAAGGTTTGAGGCAGCGGGACCCTCTCTCCCCTTATCTCTTTGTGATTGCCATGGAGGCCCTCAGTTGTTTGCTAAAGAGAGCTAAGGAAGGAGGTTTTTTATCCAGTTGGAGGATCAGAGGTAAAGGAAAAAAGAGAGGGGAAATCTCTCATTTGTTGTTTGTTGATGACACTTTAGCCTTTTGTGAGCCTTCTATAGATCAGATGACTTACTTAAGTTGGTTATTTATGTGGTTTGAGGCCATGTTGAGGTTGAGGGCAAATCTGGAAAAAAGCATTCTAGTAAGGAGAGTAGAGAATTTAGATGAGCTGGTGTAAGAGTTTGATTGCAAAGATTGTTGCGCTCCTGTCTTCTTACTTTTGGGTCTTCCCTTAGGGGCACAGTTCAAGTCTGTGGCAATTTGGGACGGCATGGAGGAGAGGCTTCAAAAAAAATTATTGATTTGGAAAAGACAGTATATTTCTAAAGGGGCCAGGCTTACCTTGATTCGCAACACCCTTTCCAATATGCCTATTTATTTTATGTCTTTGCTTTGTATGCCAAGAAGAGTCAGATTGAGACTGGAGCAAATCCAAAAGGTTTCTTTGGGGCGGAGGGGCTTCTGTGTGGAAGCCTCATTTAGTAAGGTGGTCTATTATTTGCTCAGATAAAGGAAAGGGTGGCTTAAGAGTGAGAAATTTGTTGTTGCTCAATAAGGCCCTCCCATGTAAATGGAGTGGCATTTTCCAGTGGAGAGGGAGGCTTTTTGGAAGCAAGTTATTTGTGGTAAGTATGGGGTAGAAGAGGGACGGTGGCACTCCTATGATGTGAGAGGAAGTTATAAAGTAGGGTTGTGGAAAGCCATCAGGAAAGAATGGTATACCTTGGGTGGCAATATGGCATTTTCTGTAGGGAATGGAAGGTGAGATGTTGGAAGGATAGGTGGTGTGGTGACGATCCGTTGTGCGTCACTTTTCCCTCCTTATTTGCTATAGCATCATCCAAGGAGGTTTGGGTGGAGGATGTTTGAAACCATTCAGAAGAGGGAGTATAGGCTCCCAGATTCTTTGGTTGGCTCAACAATTGGGAGGTGATTGTTGTGGAGAATTCTTTCCAAAGACTACAAGGAAGGAGGGTGTGTAGGAAGGTGGATGATCAGGTGGTTTGAACAAAATCAAAATATGGTAAATTTACTATCAAATTTCTATACAAGGATTTGGAACCGGAAAGACAAGGTGATTTCCTTGCAAGTGCACTTTATAACTCATAGGTGTAGTCAATGGTGGGTTTCTTTGCTTGGGAGGCTACTTGGAATAAAGTCTTAACTTTGGATCGAATTCAAAGAAGAGGGTAGTCGTTGGCCAACAGATGTTACCTATGTCTCTCAAAGGAAGAGACACTTGAGCACATTCTATTGCATTGCGATATGGCAAGGATTTTGTGGCACTTATTTTCTCTTTTTAAGGTGTCGCAGGTACTTCCTTTCTCAGTTAGAGAGGCGTTATCAAGGTAACATGGTTCTTCTATGGGTAAGAAGAGGAAAAAAGTGTGGCAAGCTGCTCCTTTATACCTTTTCTAGATTGTTTGGAAGGAAAGAAACAGTAGGGCTTTTGAAAATGAGGGGCATTTGGTCCAAAGGCTTAAACATTCTTTCCTTTGTAAACTTTGGGCTTGAGTTAAGGTGTATATAGTTTTTAGTCCTTCTTCCATTATTTATTTTGCAAATTGGTTGGGCTTTGATTGAGTGGGTGATACTTTTTGTTGTTCCCCGTTATATACTTCCTATGTATTTTGGGGCACCTTTTTGAAGTTTCTTTTTTAATATATTGCCTTTTACCCATAAAAGAGAAAAAATAATCATTAGAAGCTTTTTCCGGCTTTTCATGAACTGAGATTCACAAAATCTGCCATTGGGGGTTTCATCTTCACCTCTAAAAGCACACTCTAGTCTTTCCTCTAAATTTGCTATTAAATCCCAAAAACATGTCCATCTCCTTAGCCTTCTTCAAATGGTCCAAAATCCAAACAATCTCTTCTTTCTCAAACCCCACCATTTAGGAAGTTCCTCAGACTTGCTTTGTGATGGAAACCCATAATGGTTTTGTCCAATTTGGTGATAACTTAAACCAAATGATTTGTCCATTTCAGAAACTAGTCATGTTTTATCTTCTTTAGTTGAATCCATGCAAAGGGCGAACCAGTATTTGTCCAACCAATCAAGCATCGGAGCACAACTAGATGCTCCTCCACCTTCACCCAAAAGAACACCTACTACCAATCCTTGAATTAATATGCCATTCAATATAACTTTGAAATTCCTACCCTTAAATGACATCTTAACTCTGACATTAACTGGAAAGCCATTATTGACTGAAACATAGAAATCAAAATAATATTATTGCAACAGCACTCCATAGTGCTCAAGAAAATGTTCACACTAGTACTGCATGAATCCATCAAATCTCTGACCACCAGGAACCAATGAATTAAAGATGCCAAAAATCTGTTCATCATACCTTCAAGTGGATAGAGAATGAAAAGATGCTAGAATTAGATGAAATAAGCTCCTTCGCAATAACCTCTTAATGGAATATTTTAATACCTCTGTGCTTAAACCCCGAAGACATGGGAGCTAATGCACTAGCCTACAGCTATAACTAAGCCAAACTATAGAAGTGCTCAATATTAACTGTACACTGAAAGGGATCACAGCAGGGATTAAAGGATAATTTCTGTTTTTTTTATATATAAAATAAAATAAAAAATAAAAAAAATAAAAAATAAATTTCTATAATAATAATCACAAATCATGCAAATAGAGAAAAATAAAAAACCATAAAATAAAGAGAGAATAAATTCACCTTAAAACAAGGACAAGAATGAAATAGAACTTACATGTAAGGCCCTGCATTTAGTTCCAATCACCCAAAAAAACAAAAATTAGAAAGCAAAAAGCACACAAATCAAACACAAAAATTAAGAAATAAAATGTGCATACACTACCTGGGAGACCCTTAAGGGCATTGAAACAGAGGCAGGTGTCTTCCACCAGCACTGGCCCATTCACCTTTCACAAAATTACATAAAAACATTTCAAACTCCAGACTAAAGAAAAAACATAATGACACGTTTTATAAATAAGTATATGTAGAAAAACCTGAATTGCAGCCAATCGAGCCTTTTCTTTGGAGATATCTTCGGGCTCTCCTTGGAGCTCTGGCACTGATGCAATAATCCAAGAGAAAAAAAAAAACAAAGAAAATTAAGAGATGAGAGAGAAGGAGGTATGTTAAGAGAAATGGGGTTTTAGAGAGAGTACAGTCGAGCTTCAGGGAGTTGAAGGGTATGGACTGGCCCAAGATGTATCGGACCTCCTCGAGCTTTTTAGCATTGCCGGTGACGAAGGTGACCGGGCGTGAAAGGATCAACCCGGACGCTGAAGCTCCGGCCGCAGCCATTTTCCCGCGCGTTCTGGAAATGGCAGGTGACAAGGGTTTATAGAGAGGCTTTGAGTGTTTTGTAGCTCCAGTCTCTACCTACGCAGCAAGTTGGGCGGGTCGCTCCGCGTGATCCGACAAATTTGATCATTTGAGCCCAATTTGATCCAACCTCCAATTCAAATCATGCAGACCAAGCGTAATTCAAGATCATTTTTCTTTTTCTAAATTCTTATTGAATTCAGATTAGTAGAACTGAATCCAAATTAGCGTAACTGCATAATTAAAAGTTGGGTTATTTGGATAGGTGACTCAAAATATAGGTAAAATTGTAAAAATAACTTAACTAGTTAATTATTTTGAGAGATGACCTAATTTGGACATTTTTACCCTTATTCATTTCCCTTCAAAAACATATGAGATCTCCCACCAAAAACATGATATCCCTCCAAAAGCATAAAACTTTAGTTTTATCTCTCATCGGTACTACATCTCTCTCTCCAACGCTATGAGTACATCCCTATACACCATTTATGTGACCCACCAATAAAATTGAATTAAGAGAGGTAGAAAAAAGTAGTGAAACATAGAGTAAGATCTCCTACCAAAAGACATGATATCTCTTCAAAAACAGAACATTTTAGTTTTACCTCTCTCATCTGTACAACATTTGTCTGCATATCTCTCACCAACATTGTGAATACGTCCCTATACACCATTATTACAATCCACCATCAAAACTGAGGTAAGAGAAGCAAAGCAGATTAAAGAAAAACATGTGGCGAGGTCAAATGAAGGTATGTAAACCCATTTGGGAAAGAAAAAAAAAACTACCTTAGTTTTGCTATTCTCAACATTATTTTGTTGTAGGGAAAAAAAATGAATTTTTTAGAGTAAACATAAATGAAATTTTTTGTTAAAAAAATTTGTATGAAAAAAGTAAAGTTTGTATGTTTTTTATAAATAAAACTTGAAGATAGTTGAGTACAATTCAACATGTTAATCGACAACTTTGCGGGATTGAGTTACTTATCCAAATAACTATTATTTTAATATTGTTTTTTGTATTAATAATTCAATTTATTTATTTATTTATGTTACAGTGATTGATGAAGTAGGAATAATGCTTCTTTATGAAGGAGATTGGGTGCAAAATGGAAACATGTACTACTTTGAAGGCTGTCAAGGTAAGGGTATTAAACTTAAGAAGACTACAACATATGAAGAATTATTGAGGATTGTTTTGTCACATTTTGAAAGTAGATCCAACATAGCATAATCTTTCGATGAAGTATGCATTCAATAGCAATATACCAACCACTCATATACAACTAAGAGATGATGGAGTTGTGAAAATTTTCATTCGTTTAAATTATACTGATGATAAGTTGCAAGTTTCATTATGTATCACAATAGAGAAAAAAAGTGGCAATCATGGGTATGAATCAATCATCAACACTAATTTTGGCTCTCATACTTTATCTAAGGTTGAGAAAGAAATCAATATGGACCCGATATTCATATATAGTAGTGAATCTTTGAGTGGTTTTGATGATGAAAATAGAACAAGGTTGGGCTATGATCTACTTAATTGTTTTGATTCTCATAACTCGAATATGAACAAGGATGATGAAGATAGTGGAATGAATGTCAACCCGAATGAGGATAGCCAAGTAATGTAAATTGATGTAATGGAAGAGGCAGTAATGGAATATGAAAGTCATATAGAACAAAGCATAGAGGAACCATTTATAGTTGGTTATAGTGAAATTGGTGATGACTACATGGAAGAGCACCAAATATACTCCAATAAGAAAGAATTGTAGAAGAAGTCGTGCATGATTGCTTTGAAAAGAAAGTTTCAATTCAAAACATTAAAATCTTCAACCAAGTTATTACGTGTTGGATGTGTTGATAAAGAATGCAAGTGGCGACTTTGTGCAATCAAGTTGGGAAATTCTGATCTATTTCAAATAAGGAAATATCATTCAACACACACTTGTAGTTTGGATATGATATCCCGTGATCATCGACATGCAAGTAGTTGGTTGATTGGTGAAAGCATAAGAGAAATATATCAAGAGGTTGGTCGTCAATATCGACCAAAAGACATTGTAGCTGATATTTGAAACAAGTATGGTGTGGAGATAAGTTATGATAAGGCATGGAAAGCTAGAGAATTTGCTCTAAGTTCTATTAGAGGATCACCAGAGGAGTCCTATAGTGCTTTACCATCTTATTGTTTTGTGTTGGAGCAAAAAATTCCTGGCACCATTTATTGACCACAACAATCAATTTAAGTATTTTTTTATGGCACTTGGTGCATGTATTTCTAGGTTTCGTACATCAATAAGGTCTGTCATTACAATCAATGGAACATTTTTTAAGGCAAAGTGCTTAAGAACTTTGTTTATTGCTTCATGTAAGAATGGAAACAATCAGATATACCCTTTATGTTTTGGAATTGGTGATTCTGAAAATGATGCTTCTTGGGAATGTTTCCTAAAAAAATTGCATGGAGCAATTGGTCATGTTGATGATCTCGTGGTGGTTTCAAATCGTCACAACAACATTGAAAAAGTTGTACGAAAGGTTTTTCTTCATGCAAGCCATGGTGTGTGAACTTATCACATGAAGCAAAACCTCAAAACAAAGTTTAAAAATGTCAAAGTCCATAAGTTGTTTCATGATGTTGCTTATATATACCATTTGTCAGAATTCAATGTTATATTTAGGCAACTACAAATGATTTCTTCAAGAACAGGAACATATATAATAGATGCAAGTGTTTAGCGATGGGCATGTTCACATTCTAGTAAAATATATATATATATATATATATATATATATATATATATATATATATATATATATATATATATATATATATATATATATATATATGTAAACCCCCATGTGAGGTTTGTTTTGCTGCAGCATTGTTTGGCCATGTGTCACTCCGAGACGGGCTATGGTGGAATCAAAGTAGTGGTTTTGAGAACCATTAGGGGAGGGACACTTGGAGGAATGTTCTAGAAGGAGGAGCGTATTTGGTTTTTTTTTTTTTTTTCTGTTAGGATGTTGCCAGCTGCATGTGAGAGTGAGTGGAGGCTAGCAGCTGCAGGGAGAGGTGGTCTGGGGCTGCCGTTGGGTGATATTTTGGGGAGGCGGCAGGGAAATTAGGAGGGGGGAGCTTTTGTTTGGTCTTTTTTAGGGGAAGGCTGCTGGAGAGAGTTTTTTTTTTTTTTTTTTTGGGAGCTAGTTGTAGGGGGGAGATGAGCTTTTGTTTTTTGTTTTTTGTTTTTTTTTTTTTTTTTTTTTTTTTTTCTGCTTGAAGGGAGCTAAGAAAAATAGAGGAGGTGGGCTGGAGGAAAGAAGGGAGACAACGTTGTGAAGAGAAGAGGGTAGCAAACTGTGAGAGGTGGTGGTGCTATTGGCTGCAGTTTGGAGGGAAATATTGAGAGGAGGGAGAGCTTTTGTTTGGTCTTTTTTAGGGGAAGGCTGCTGGAGAGAGTTTTTTTTTTTTTTGGAGCTAGTTGTAGGGAGGAGATGAGCTTTTGGTTTTTTTTTTTTTTTTTTTTTTTTTTTTTTTTTTCTGCTTGAAGGGAGCTGAGAAAAATAGAGGAGGTGGGCTGGAGGAAAGAAGGGAGACAACATTGTGAAGAGAAGAGGGCAGCAAACTGTGAGAGGTGGTGGTGCTATTGGCTGTCGTTTGGAGGGAAATCTTGAGAGGAGGGAGAACTTTTGTTTGGTCTTTTTTAAGGGAAGACTGCTGAAGAGAGTTTTTTTTTTGGAACTAGTTGCAGGGGGGAGATGAGCTTTTGGTTTTTTTTTTTTTTTTTTTTCCTGCTTGAAGGGAGCTGAGAAAAACAGAGGAGGTGGGCTGGAGGAAAGAAGGGAGACAACATTGTGAAGAGAAGAGGGCATCAAACTGTGAGAGGTGGTGGTGCTATTGGCTGCTGTTTGGAGGGAAATCTTGAGAGGAGAGAGAGCTTTTGTTTGGTTTTTTTTGGAGAGCTAGGAAAAACAGAGGAGTTTTCCTGGGAGTTTTGAGAGTATTTTTTTCTCGAGAGGCGACTAGTTACAGGGAAAGGAGCTTGCTGGCTCCATTGATTTTTTAGTGAAGCTTGGAAAAGGAGATAAAGGAAAGCCGATTTGCTAGAGGTAGCTAGGGAAGGATAGAGAGAGCAGATTTCCTGGGGCTTAGAGGAAGACACCTGGGAGAGGGGGCTTTTGGAGGGAGTTTTCGGAAGTATTGTATCTTGGCTGGGTGAGGGGAAGAAGAGTGAGACTTTTCTAGAGTGCTTTTTCTAGGGAACGAGAAGGCTATATTTGCTGAGGAAAGGAGTAGGGAAAAAAACAGCAAGGTTTGATCATCTCTCATCCTATGTTCTTATTTCTTACTTCATCTTATCTTATTTTTTATAATCACTTTGCGTTTCTTGCTGATATCTAGATGTCTGCTTTGTTTATCTAAGGAGGAAAACCTGCTTCTGATTTTTGTTTGCTTGATCCTTGTTTTCTCCCTTATGAATTGCATATTGGTTGTACTTAGTGTTTGTGTGTTAAGTTCATTTAAATCCTCCCACTAGTTACTTTTGCAAGCTCTTTGATCTTCATGAAGCAGGGCTGGGATTTAAGGGCATTATTTCCCCTTCTATATCGTTGTGTTCTTTTTCTTCTTTTTGGTTGTTTTTCTTTTTCTTTGTCTTTTTCCCTCTATTTTTTGCATCTTCTGGAGAGGAGTTTCGGTGGCTTGAAGGGGAAGCAAGATAGCAGGCTGCTTGAGGAGCATGTCTTTTCAAGGAAGAGAGATGGGTATTTTTCGTGGTTGTTTTGGGGATGTAGAAGTTGGAAGCGTTTCTGGTAGAGAGAGGTGGTTTTTGGAGTCTGCTAAGGGAAGTTTTTTTTTAGGGCTCTGTAAGAAGCAGATGAGAGATATAGTTGTGGAACTTGAGAAATTGAGGAGAAGCAGAGAAAGAGATGCGCTCATGGTTTTTTTTTAATTCATTTTTGCTAGAAGAGGGCACTCCTAACTCTGCAGTCCCTCGCATTCATCCCTCCATTGGCTCACTATTGCAAGCAATCTCCTTTTCTCTCGTATTCGGGTTCTTAGGCCGTTCATAGGAGTGCACAGTCATCATTCGATAGCCACTCTTTGTGCCTGTCTCATCCATAGCAGGCTGCACTCAAACGAAGTTCATCAATGTATGGACTCGTTATAATGATGTTCGAACCCTCAGTTTAATTCATCCAGAGAACTGATGAACAAACAGTACCGGATGTAAGGCTGACCAAACTAAGAGATGACACGAATGGTATGGTTGTATTCTGGTTTGTACAACCCTCTGTTTTTGGCTAATCTGGAAAAGTTGGGGGATATCACTGGCTTTTACATGATTGATGAGGAAGGAGGTTTTCTAGCCGGTTGATATAAGCACCAAACTCGTCATTGAGAAAGCCCATAGGAATGGAAATAAAGCACATGATACGCAGCTCACGAGAGTGGTACAGTTTCATGAGATTCATGGAGTGATATTCAAACGGGAATGGGTTGCAACTCGCCAAAAGAAAATGAGGCAATATTTAATTGCAGCTGGGGTTCATGTGGGGCTAGCCGAGGGGATGAGGGCCACAATTTCGCTAACGTGCAGACAAGCCATCGAAGCCCCTGACGTTACAGTGAAGTTCACTCTTCTAAAATCTTCAGGAAAGCCAGAGGTACCAAGGTTTTGAGGCAATCAATCGTTCCAAATGCAGTTTCGTGAGTGCAAGCAATGAATCCAGTTGACTCTCGACCATATTCAGCATCACTTGCCTCAAATAATGCTGTCGCATGGGTTTATTTCTTCTTCATGAGATCCAGTTCATGTACTCATCTCACATCTTTCATTCTTACCCCAACATGTTTGCCACCCTCCTAGCTGCGCCATTAAAGCCACTCTCTCTCTACACTCTTTCACCCACCTGCATGGAAACCATGCACACATCCCATTCACACCCATTTCATACCCATTATCCATAACACCCGTTTATCCTCAAGCAAACCTGACTGTCATTTCTATACCCATACCTCATTCCCATGCATTTCATCACCACTATGCCTATTTCTCGTCTTTCCCGCTACCCATATCTACCATTCATCATTTATTCCCCTCACCACCTTCTAAAAATTCTTCTTCACAATATGAAGAGCTTGAAAAGCTTATTTGGGAACTGCATGCTTCATATTCAGGTTGCCCTCCAGATTTGGTAACCAAGTGTCTATGTATAGTCACCGATGATGCTACTTTTTGCTTCTAGTATATGCATGGATGGTGGCAGTATTTCTTTCATGTCAGATTTGAAAACATATAGCTCAATGCTCGGAGCATTTGACAGTGTGCACCGATGTTTTTTTTAGTATGCCTACAAGAGGATGACTCCTTCTAATCACCAACGTGATCGAAGAAAATATGCATGGTTGCTTGGAAAGACGCCAGAAACTGAAGGCATACAAAGAGGTTCCTCGTCAGCTCAAGGATTCCAACAACGAGGAAACTTTTGAAGCCTGGTTTTGATAAAGAACTGTGGGCTCACTCCGTTCAACTCCTTAGTTGGTATGCTCCGAATGTGAAGTGTATAGGATGTTGAGGAACTTCAGGGGAGAATTGGTAACATATGTGAGAGGTTCACTTGTGCTTGCTGTCGCATGAGTCCTTACAATAACTCTTGAAGCTCTTGAGGGTGAAAAAGCCGCCTTTACCAGCATTGAAATTGAGCACAAAGCTGAGACGAAGAAGAAAGCAATTCCCAGTAAAGCTGTTGGTCAAACTTGGGGGGATCCAACACTTGCAAAATAGCCAGAAAATGATCATCGTTTATTTTATGGTGATTTTGGTGTGGTACTGGGTTATAGGTCTGTACTTTCTGAGCATGTATTTTGGATGTGATTTGGTGTTTCTGAAGAGAGTTCTTTAAGGGATGAATTAGGAAAAGGATATGGAATGCTCAGTCCGGTTGAGAATGGGAATTTGCGTGTATCAGATGATCAGAGGTGTTGAGCTGTCAAGTCCCCAAACATGTAAATCAGCTTGGAAGTGGCACCCAAAGTATCCACTTTCCTGAAATAGATGTCTTTTCAAAGGTCAAGAGGACCTGAATGAGCAAGACCGAAGCATTTCTTTATGGAATGACGTTGCTTGCCCAAAGAAGAATTGAAGAATTGATACCTGATTCACAAGGCTCCTCATTCCACATGGTCACCTTGGGGTATTTTTTATCAGTTCTCGCACATATCCAGTTTTGGTATGTTCATCACCTGTAGTGTATGTGTCTCACCACCATGAATCACGTCATTTGATATCTCCAATGAAGAACAAGGTCAGCTTTCTAAATTTGGGTACAGTCATTATGGATACAGACCACTATAGCCAACAACATGTTTGATAAAATGACACCAGGGGTCGATTTGTTACTTGTTATAGGCCTACATGCATGACCCTATCTTGCATAGCCACCTTTAGGCCACGTCTTTCTTCATTTTCTTTATTATTTCTTCATCTTCAAATTTTAAAATAATTTCCCATACCCCATTTTGCAAATAATTCTCCAATTCTTATTTATTTATTTTATTTATTATTATTTTTTTAATTTTTAATTTTTAATTTTTATTTTATATAAAAAAAAGGATTCCACTCCTCAGTATTTCATCCTTGGGGTTTTTAGGTCCCCAAAATCACATTTTTAATCAAATTTGCTTCCAATTTCTGTTTGGCAAGCAATTTTCAAAATTATCTTGGTCTTTTAAAAGGTTTTAAAAATAAGCATGAATTTAATCCCGTGATTCCGAATAATGGATTTATTGGAATTAATTCGTGCAAAATAAAAATGGGCTTTGGTGGGAGGCCCAACATAAGTGATTTTTATAAGTGATTGATTGATTGATTGATTGATTTAGATGCCATGCATGATTGATTTTATCCTGCCCCATGACATGCTATTATTCCTTAATTGAGCACTAACCCTCTCTCTTGATAGCGCATGGTGGCTCGCTGTCCAGGTACGTGCCCACTTTCACTCTGATCAGTGTCTATGCATTTTCTGATTCTCACATGTGCATGGTTTTATTCTAGGGTATTCATTGATTTTCTTATAGATTACCATGTCAGCTTCATTTTATTAGTAGAGACCCGACTTTAGGGACTTAGAGGGGTGCTACGGTCTTTACCGTACCTTCCCGATAAGTAACCTGACCCCCAAACCCGATCCGGTTTTTCACAGACCACCTTTTCCAAAATAAGGAGTCACACTTAGGGTTTTTCTTTCTTATTTTGTTTACCCTTTAAAAACAAAACAAAAATAAGTGGCGACTCCAAGTCATTTTCTTAAAAACAATAAATAAAATCAATTTTTCAAATAAAAATCGAGCTCGCCATCAAGTGGGAAACGCATTGAGCCGAAATGCGGGGTCCACAAAATGGTGACTCCGCTGGGGATTTTTAGAGGGTCAAGCTTGAACTTAAGATAAAGCAAACATGACATTTGATGAGACGATTAGTGAGTACCTGTCCCTTGATTGCACATTGGGATTTTTTTGATGCATGCTTAGATATTGTGTTGTGACATTGATACGATTGATTATCTTGATTTGGGGCTTCAAATGTCGCTTTTTCTATACTTCATTGCTAGATTAGTTTGGTACATTGACATGACAATTATCATAGGTTGCTCACCTTTCCTGATTATTCTACTCACTTCACATGCATAGACTCACTATTGTACATCGTTTGACTTGCTGTGTTGTTTTTTTTGGCTTGCATATTATCTTGATCTTTTTTTTAGCATGATGTTCGTATCACTATTCACCCTGATAGTCATAGCTTTTTGTGTGGACATGAGTGATATATCCTGTACTCTGCTTGACTGTATGATGCATAACTGTCCTCCCTCTGTATGATTGCATTTCGCCTGTCTATGTGGGCCACATATCTATCCCCCTACCTCCAATTCTCTTGGTTTCGGTCATTCCTTTCATCCTGGCTCTCACTATTGCAAGTGTGAGGCCTTCTGTGTGTTTGCTCTCTGACCGAGCCAGGGATTAGGAGTAGGGTCTAGCGACGGGCTATATCGATGTGCGGGAGCATTCTGGAGGAGAGCGACACTTTGATGTCGATTGGAGTCCGATCATTGAAGACTTGTATAGCCCCGAGCTAGGTTTCATGGATAGTTGTGCGACCAG
Source organism: Vitis riparia (assembly GCF_004353265.1). Lineage (NCBI taxonomy): Eukaryota > Viridiplantae > Streptophyta > Magnoliopsida > Vitales > Vitaceae > Vitis > Vitis riparia. Next base: position 11,587,212 of record NC_048435.1, on the reverse strand, counting down.
TGTGTTTCATTTCTTGTTCTAGCTTTTTAGGGTTATCGGATGCGCCCACACCGTTCACTATGCACTCTAGTTGGCTTTTGAGCGTTGAGAGTTTGAGAGGTTTTACCATAGGAAACCCCCTGGGATGTCGAGGTAGTGCATGTGTGGAAGTGATTACCACCTTGCGTGGAAGCGCTCCGTCTCTTCGAAGGCGTGCAAAGGGTTGCATACCGCTGGAGGGTATGATCGCTTCTACTAGGGATATTTTAAAGTCCACCCTTATCCATTTAGAGCCACCTTGACCTTGTAGGTTAAGCTGTAGATCCTTCGATTAGGATTCCCTCCCTACACATGGGTGCATCTGAGGGCTTTCCATGCCTCTATAGCCGCAGTTTTAGATCCGATTTTCCCTCTATTTAGTCTCCAGTTGAGAGTGCACTGAGATCAGGACAAGTTTGAGTACGGTCGGAACGCTCATCTTCACTTGGATGCTTTGCTTGTTCCTGTTCAAATTATCTTTTCTTCTATACATTCCCCGAGCCATATCCTTATTCCGTTCTTCGTGCTTTGTAGGATCGGACCTTTGTTCCTCGTCTTGATATACCTTTGTGGATCAGAGTAGAGGAGGAGTACTTTCAGGATCAGGATTTTTACTCACAGTCTGGGTATAGTTTCGTGGATCAGAGTAGAGGGCAGATTAGTTCGGGTTTCAGATACACCAGATATGGATCAGCAGGTCGTCACGGTCGATCAGTTCACGGCCGCCATGGCTTCTATCCAGGAGGCTTTGGCTAGCCTTAGGCAGGAGATCGGTGGTCAGCAGGGTAGACCACCAACAGTTCAGGATGAGACGCCGTATGACTCACATCCACCTCCACCACCCCTACCCGTTCCTTCAGTGCATCAGACATCACCATATGTATTACACGGGCATTTTGAGATCGCTCCACTCGTAGTCGCCCAGGCCGCTGTCGCTACATGCGCGCATAGACCGCATCGAGCAGCGCGTGAGGCAGCTGAGAGTGTCTGATGAAGCTGATGTTTGGGATGATTTTGAGGGTATGCCGATAGCCAGCTTGCCGGCTAAGTTCAGGATGCTAGATATTGAGAGGTACACTGGTATCGGTTGTCCACGCATCCATCTCCGACTGTATAGCACCGTGATGAGGGCTCATGGACTGGACGAGCCTCAGATGATCACTTTTTTCCCCCTATCTCTGAGTGGGGTGGCTCAGTGCTGGTTTGCGTCTCTGGAGTCCTCGAGATGCCGTACATGGGATGACTTGGCCCAGGAGTTCCTACGACAGTTTTCGTTTAACACTGTCATAGACGTATCGAGGAGAGAGCTCGAGGCTCTGAGGTAGAGGACAGAGGAGTCCGTTTCTTCTTTCATTTCCCGCTGGCGTGGGAAGATAGTTGAGATAGTGGATAGACCATCAGAGAGAGACCAGATTCAAATGGTTTTGAGGAGCTTACAGCCGAGGATCGCCAGACATGTGGTCGGGGTCCCGTTCACAGATTTTGGGTCTTTGGTTATGGCTTTGTATGATGTCGAGGACGGCATCTCGAGAGGTTTATGGACAGATTCTTCCCCTAGTGATATTAAGGGGAAGAAGCCCTTTGTAGGACCGAGGTTAGCAGATGTGAGCGCCATCGGTTCTTCCAGTCAGAGGCCTTTCAGGCGCCATCAGCCGACCCCACAATTTTCCGAGCCTCATTCTTCTTATGCATCTCATCAGTACAGGCCACGGGCATCTTGCCCGGCTTTTGATCAGACATATCAGGCTCAGCCATTGGCTCTACCTTACTATGCCACTCAGGGCATTGAGAGGCCTCCTGTTTCATATACGGCCACTGGACAGCCATGCTACGCTGCACAGTTCACTCCGAGGCCCGCACCTTCATGCCTTAGGCCTCGAGCTCAGCAGACCTCTGCACCTTTTGCTTTGAGGACGCAGAGACAGTTTTCACAGATAGGCATGCCGTTGAGCCAGGCTCTTCAGAAGCTCATAGAGGCCGGTTTGTTGACTGCACTCACTCCGAGACCGCCCCCTTAGCCTCTACCTCATCAGTTCAGGATGGATTTGCATTGTGCCTATCATCAGGGGCTAGGACATGAGACTGTTCGATGCACCATACTGAGGCACGCCATCCAGGACTTGATTGATCAGGGTTTGGTTTACTTGGGTCAGCCGAGTGTAACCCAAAACCCACTACCGGCCCATACCACGCATGCAGTTCCTCCACCAGACGGAGGTATTCATTTCCTGGATTTTGCTTATTCTGATGACCATGTCTGCATGATGAGCTAGGATGACATAGATCCAGAGCCCATAGAATTGGGGGATATTTACGAGATGAGCAGCATGTCTTTGGGGCCTCAGGTGCCCACTCCCTTCAGATTATTTCCTGAGATAGCCTCAGTACATGCGTCCATTGTCGAGCCTCCGACTTCCACGCGCTATAGCATTCAGATGCCGTTCATCTTAGTCCCAGATGTTGAGGAGGTTCAGGCTCCACACAGTGATGATCCTCAGACTCCGGACGTTCAGTATATCCTCCGAGGAGGGAGCGTATTGAGACAACCACCTCCAGCCTCTGCCGCTAGACCTTTAGGGGGTACGTCATCCCAAGAGGAGGTCAGAGCAGAGGATGACGAGGTTTTGAGGCAGTTGCAGAGCACTCAGGCTCGTATTTCTATCTGGAGCCTCTTAGCGTCCTCCAGTACTCATCGGGATGCACTGACTTGAGCTCTGAGCAAGATCAGAGTTGATACCACGATCACTCCCAAAGGACTCATTCATATGATGACGGCTGGCAGAGCCACTTGTATCATCTTTTCCGATGACGACTTGCCACCAGAGGGTTCAGACCACACGCGTCCTCTTTATATATCTGTTGGCTGTTCAGGTCGCCGAGTTCCATCTGTCCTTCTGGACAAAGGCTCGGCCCTGAACGTATGTCCTCTGGCCACCGCCATTGCTCTTGGATACGCACCATGATTACTACTCAAAAATTGCTATTTGATAGCTTGTAATTAATCATTTTAAACACTTTTGAGTAGTAGTTATGACCTTTTAACCCAATTAACATGTTAAGGCCCCTTTGCAATCAATTCTAATCAAATTGTCTTAAGTTTTGGTGTTTTGATAGCTTTTTGATCACCAAAGCAATATGAGATTGAGGATATTTATTTGGAATCCATGGAAAAGCAATGGGAAGCTTAGAGGCATGAAGAATCAAAGCTTGAAGCCCTTTGCCATAAGCAAAGTTGAAATACAAGGAGGGGAAGCAAAGAGAAATCTGTCATGAAGCATTCTTGATGACAGTCATTTCAGCCACTTTTGGAGCACTTCCTGATGTCCAATTTATGCATGATATATGTCATTTTAAAGCTTAGGAAGTCAACAATCTAATGCTTCAAACAGTACACAATTCGGAATTGAAATGAAGGAGTTACAGTGTTGGAAGCCGATCACTCCAAGCTGAAGGAAGGATTTAGCAAAGTGCTGCGAAATCACCCTTTTGTTGCGGAATGATTTCGCAGCCTTTTTGCACAGTGCTATGGATTTCCCCTGAAGTTTCATGATGCGATGGAAGACAAACACCACAAGATGAAAGCCAACTTTGCAGCGCTGCGGAATCAGCCTTTTGCTGCGAAGTGATTTCGCAGCTTTTTGAGCATCTGCGAAATTTCGCAGACCTCATTTTCACCTGCGAAATGGTCCTTAGTGCTTCCCGATATTTGTAACCGACACTTGGAGATATTTTTCTTCAGATTTTTGTTGTCTAAATCCCCAAATTCTCCTTATATCCCACCAATTATAGGATTCCTTAGCTTTTAAGTTAGGAAAATGGCTAAATATCCAGGTAATAGCTATTAATGTAATTTTGATATAAATAGAGCCCGAGGAGCCTGTTCTGAGGGTGATGAACCTTTTGTAAGTTTCAAAGAAAGTAAAATACAGAGCTTGAGCTCTACCTTACATTCTCACTTTGATTGTATTTTTCATTTACTTAGTTATGCACTCTCTGAGGAATTTTCCCCAGAGAATGAGTAACTAAACCTTTTAGTTCCTTGGAGTTAAGGTTGCCGGGAAAGGTTCCAAGTGCAAGAATCAGAAGCTTTGTGGTTTCAGCTATGAATGAAGAGAAAGTGTGTCCCGTGAATGATTTCTACGTTTTTAGTTAACTTAAAACGCCTTAGAGTCACCTGGGCCAACACTTGGTAAGGCAAGTGATCTTCGTCCATGGAGATGCACTAGTTTACCCCTTGCGAGCCTCTGGGAGGTGACTTGAAGGTAGGATTTTCTAGAATTGCCAACACTTGGTAAGCTTTTGGACTCTAAGGAGACATCCATTAGTTATCTCTTGCGAGCTTGTGAAAGGAAGTCCAAGGTTAAAGATCACCTTGAATGGTAAAGGCTAAGTGAGAGGCTCGAACCATTGCAAGTTGCATTAGTGAGAGAATTAAAGCTGAAATCCAATTGAGGGATGCATTTGTGCAGCACCTGTTAGAGAATTGACTTTATGTTAATTCTCTAATGCGAGGAATTGAACCAACTGACTAGAGCTATGCTATTGCATGAGGAACCTCCCCTGTAAACCTGAATCTCTAAGGAATGTTTTTCTTCTTAAGTAATTTCCATCACTTGCTGTGTTGTTAATCTAAGTCCAAACCTTTTTTAACCAAAGTTTGTGTTTTATTTCTTAAGCTAACCTTGAAATGAAACAACACCAATTCTCTTTGAATTGGTATCATTTTCAGTTTGAAAACCCTTACCAGTGAACGATCCTAGAGCCACTATGCTATAGTAGCTTTTTCTTTGCTACCCTAGTTCATGGTGTAATAGGTTATAAATTTTGTTGATTACTCCCGCCATCAAGGAGCACCAGCTGGACACGAATCAACTGAGACACCAATTAGGCATGAATCAAATGGCGCCATTGCCGGGGAAGGTGTCAAGTTTATAGTGATACTATTTCAGAGTACTTGTGATTTTCATCACAATTTTGGTAACGTTTCTTTCGCTTTATTAATTCTCATTTTTTTCGTTTTACTTGTTCATAATCTAAATTTAGCTTTTAAATTCAGCTTAGTTTTATTTTGTATTTGTAGCCCTATTTTTCTTTTGTTGTCCTTTGTTTTCATTTTAGTTTCAGATAAATACTAGTTGTTTATGCCAAAGTGGATACGTGGCAGTGGAGGAAGGCTTGTTAAAAGTGATACACCTCATACTAAGAAATTGGAATTGAGCTTGAATATCATGGAAACTACACCTGAAGATCAGCATAGTCACCAAGGTCGTCAAGACAATCTCAATGAATTTAGATCAATGAGGGACCGCATGCATCCACCTCGTATGAGTGCACCGTCATGTATAGTGCCTCCTACAGAGCAGCTAGTGATCAGACTGTATATTGTTCCACTTCTACCAACTTTCCATGGGATGGAAAGTTAGAATCCCTATGCACATATCAAGGAATTCGAAGATGTTTGTAATACATTCCAAGAGGGAGGAGCTTCAATTGATTTGATGAGGCTTAAGCTATTTCCTTTTACTTTAAAGGATAAAGCCAAAATTTGGCTTAATTCTTTAAGGCCGAGGAGTATCCGTACTTGGACTGACTTACAAGCTGAATTCCTTAAGAAATTCTTTCCCACTCATAGAACAAATGGCTTGAAAAGGCAAATTTCAAACTTCTCAGCTAAAGAGAATGAGAAATTCTATGAGTGTTGGGAAAGATATATGGAAGCTATAAATGCTTGTCCTTACCATGGCTTTGATACTTGGTTATTGGTGAGCTATTTTTATGATGGGATGTCGTCCTCAATGAAGCAACTCCTGGAAACAATGTGTGGAGGAGATTTCATGAGCAAAAATCCAGAGGAAGCTATGGATTTCTTGAATTATGTAGCTGAAGTTTCACGGGGATGGGATGAACCGATCAAAGGAGAAGTGGGAAAGATGAAGTCTCAACTTAGTGCTTTCAATGCTAAGGCTGGGATGTATACCTTGAAAGAAGAGGATGATACGAAAGCAAAGTTTGCAGCTGTGACAAGAAGATTGGAGGAGCTGGAACTGAAAAAGATGCATGAAGTGCAAGCTGTTGCTGAAGCACCAGTGCAAATGAAGCTTTGTCCTAATTGTCAATCCTATGAACATTTGGTGGAGGAATGCCCTACAATTTCAGCTGAAAGGGAAATGTTTGGAGAGCAAGCAAATGTTGTTGGACAATTCAAGCCCAATAACAATGCGCCATATGGAAATACTTACAACTCAAGTTGGAGGAATCATCCAAATTTTTCATGGAAGCCTAGAGCACCTCAGTATCAACAGCTAGATCAACCATCTCAACAATCTTCAAGTCTTGAACAAGCAATTTTGAATCTCAGCAAGGTAGTGGGAGATTTTGTTGGAGAACAAAAAGCCATCAATGCTCAACTTAATCAAAGAATTGACAGAGTAGAGAGTACTTTGAACAAAAGGATGGATGGAATGCAAAATGATATAACCCAAAAGATAGATAATCTCCAGTACTCAATATCAAGGCTTACAAATTTGAATACAGTGCAATGATGCGACTCATGGTAGCTTAGCTTTAAAGGCGTATCAACAAAATTTATACCTTAGATACTATTACTAAAGTAGCCAAGCTACTATAGCATAGTGGTTCTAGGATCGTTCACTGGGAAGGGTTTTCGCAAACACAAGTGATATTCAAATTAGGAAAATAGGTGATTTTCTTATGGATGTTAGCTTTAAAAGAAAATGTAAATGGTTTAGAAAGATTTAAACTAATTTAAGCTAACATTAAAGACTAAAATGAAATGGTGTAAAAACAAGTTTCTCAAATATAGGATAGCTATGCTCCGGCTCTTATGCAAATTGGAAATCTCAGGATAGGCTCCTCGCGTTGGGGTTGCAACTATGGTGATGCTTGCTTCCCGAACCGGTATGGATTTAGCAAATCAAGTTTTAATCCTTTAAAATGGCAAAACAGATGGTAGTGAATTTCATCAATGGTTATTCACCTTAGACTTCCTTTGAATGGCTCGTAAGAGATAACTAATGGTCTAAAGCCAAAAGCTTACCAAATATTGGCAACTCAAAGTCATTCCGGGTGATAAACTCACCTTTCAATGGCCATTGAAATTGGTTCTAATGGATTAATGCAAAACTTGGAATTGAAAACCTCACCTTCCAATAGCTCGTAGGAGATAACTAATGGATAGAAATCCAAAAGCTTATCAAGTATTGGCCGTTGGAAGTTGTCTAATGGAAATAAAAACTAAACTTTGCATTAATGAACCATTAATGAAAAACGACTACCTTACCTTCCGGGTGCAAGAAATTTCCATGGGAATGCATCCAAGCCATCACATAACATCCATACTTTGAGAAACTTAAAAGGTTAGCCTCTCATCCTTGGGGATTTCATCCACCAAGGATGTTTGGCTACTAAGAAAATAAGAAAGAAAAGAGAAGGAGAAACAGAGCAAGGCTCTGTGGTATATTTCAATATATATGGGTATATTACATAAATTTCTCCATATGTTTCAATGGATGCAAAGGAGTATATATAGAGAAGCTTTTCCATCCTTCCTAGCTAAGAAATCTTATGATTGGTGGATTACAAGGAGAAGAATGGAAATTTATACAAAAATATCTAAAAAGAAAAGATCTCGTGTGGAGTCGGCAAAACAGGGGAGATTTCGCACAGGTGTGCGAAATTCGCATAGGGGTGTGCGAAATTCGCACACCATTCAGAAGGTGTGCGAAATTTTCGCATACCTGGAGCAGTTTTCTTCCGAAGGTCATAACTTCCTCGTTTTAGCTCCAAATCGTGCACGGTTTGAAGCGTTGGATTCTTGACTTCCTGAGCTTTGAAATGGTATATAGCATGTAAAAAATGGACTTCGGGAAGTGCTCCAAAAGTGCCAAAGAAGACTGCAGCTGCTGTCCTCTGTTTTCCTCCTTGCTTCTCTTTGCTTCTCTTTTGCTTTTCTTTGCTTCTCTTTGCTTTTCTTTGCTTTTCTTCTTTGGTTGGCTTGTCTAAGTAGCTCCTCCATCATTTGGCATGCTTGAATTGATTCATAAGCTGATATAAACATGTAAACTTGCCACAAAATGGTTAAAACCAATTACTAAGGACCTTAATGAATTAATTGGGTTAAATGAATATGATTACTACCTAAAGGTGCTTAAAACCATTATAATTAGGTCTACAAAATAGCACTTTTTGGTAGTAATCATGCAAGAAAAGGGAAGATTTCCTTCTCAACCCCACCAAAATCCCAAGGGTGTCCATGAAGTGGAAAGCCATGAGGGAGAATCATTACAGATGAAAGATGTCAAAGCCTTGATCACTCTAAGGAGTGGTAAGAAAATTGAGCAGCCACCACCTAAGCCACATGTTGAGGAAGAAGAAGAGACAATGAAAGGGGAGGAAATGGAAGACAAAAAGGGAGATATCAGTGAAAAGAAAGAGGAATATGAGTCAACAATAAATGCAAATCCAGAGAAGGGACTTCTGAAGGAAGAAATGCTGAAAAAATCAACTTCTCCACCTTTTCCTCAAGCATTGCATGGGAAAAAGGGGATTAGAAATGCATCTGAAATTCTTGAAGTATTGAGACAAGTTAAAGTCAATATCCCACTGTTGGATATGATTAAACAAGTTCCAACATATGCAAAATTCCTAAAGGACTTGTGTACTATCAAAAGAGGGATGACTGTAAATAAGAAAGCCTTCTTGACTGAGCAAGTAAGTGCAATCTTACAATGTAAGTCTCCTTTGAAGTACAAAGATCCGGGAAGTCCTACCATTTCAGTCATGATTGGAGGAAAGGTAGTGGAGAAAGCTTTATTAGACTTGAGAGCTAGTGTTAATTTGCTTCCATATACTGTCTACAAGCAATTGGGACTTGGTGAGTTGAAGCCAACAACAATCACTCTATCTCTAGCAGATAGATCAGTAAAAATTCCCAGGGGAGTAATTGAGGATGTCTTAGTTCAAGTTGATAATTTCTACTATCCAGTGGATTTTATTGTTCTTGATACGGATCCTACTGTAAAGGAAGCTAATTTAGTTCCTATCATCCTGGGAAGGCCATTCCTTGCTACCTCAAATGCAATCATTAACTATAGGAATGGGCTCATGCAACTCACTTTTGACAACATGACACTTGATCTCAACATTTTTTATATGTCTAAAAAGCAAATCACTCCGGAAGAAGAAGAGGGTCCAGAGGAAGTGTGTATTATTGACACTCTGGTAGAGGAGCACTGCAATCAGAATGTGCAAGACAAGCTGAATGAAAGTTTTGCGGATTGTGAGGAAGGTTTGTCTGAACCCCCTAATGAGCTTGCTACTTTACAAAGTTGGAGGAGGATAGAAGAGATTCTACCTTTGTTCAATAAAGAAGAAGGAGCAGATGCTGAAAAAGAGATCCCAAAACTCAATTTGAAACCTCTACCCGTAGAGTTGAAATATACATATCTTGAAGAAAATAATCAATGTCCTATCGTAATATCTTCATCTCTGACCAATCATCAAGAGAAGTGTTTACTGGAAGTTCTCCAGAGGTGTAAAAAAGCAATAGGATGGCAAATATCTGATTTGAAAGGCATTAGTCCTTTAGTCTGCACGCATCGTATATATATATGGAGGAGGAAGCTAAGCCAATTCGTCAACTTCAAAGAAGATTGAATCCTCATTTACAAGAGGTTGTGCGAGCTGAAGTGCTGAAGCTACTTCAAGCAGGTATTATTTACCCTATATCTGATAGCTCTTGGGTGAGTCCTACTCAAGTGGTACCAAAGAAGTCAGGGATTACTGTGGTTCAGAATGAAGAAGGAGAAGAAATCACTACGCGCCTCACTTCAGGGTGGAGGGTGTGTATTGATTATAGAAAGTTGAATGTAGTAACGAGGAAAGATCATTTTCCATTGCCATTTATCGATCAAGTGTTGGAGAGAGTCTCTGGCCATCCGTTCTATTGTTTTTTGGACGGGTATTCAGGGTATTTTCAAATTGAGATTGCTGTGGAAGATCAGGAAAAGACCACTTTTACATGTCCATTTAGAACATATGCTTACAGAAGAATGTCTTTTGGTTTATGTAATGCACCTGCAACATTCCAAAGGTGTATGTTGAGTATCTTCAGTGATATGGTGGAGCGAATTATGGAGGTTTTCATGGATGACATCACCGTATATGGAGGTACATTTGAGGAATGCTTAGTCAATTTGAAAGCGGTTCTTCACAGATGCATTGAAAAAGACTTGGTGCTCAATTGGGAGAAATGCCATTTTATGGTACGTCAAGGAATTGTCCTTGGCCATATCATCTTCGAAAAAGGCATTGAAGTTGATAAAGCAAAGGTGGAGCTTATTTCCAAATTGCCATCCCCTACAACTGTAAAAGGAGTAAGGCAGTTCCTTGGCCATGCAGGCTTCTATAGGAGGTTCATCAAAGATTTTTCAAAGCTTTCAAAACCTCTTTGTGAGCTGTTAGCTAAGGATGCTAAGTTTATATGGGATGAAAGATGTCAAAATAGCTTTGACCAACTGAAGAAATTTTTAACAACAACTCCAATAGTGAGGGCCCCTAACTGGCAATTACCTTTTGAGCTAACGTGTGATGCCAGTGACTTTGCTATAGGAGCTGTGCTTGGTCAAAGAGAAGATGGGAAGCCCTATGTGATCTACTATGCAAGCAAAACATTAAACGAAGCCCAAAGGAACTACACAACTACAGAGAAAGAATTGTTAGCTGTGGTATTTGCCTTGGACAAATTTCGTGCTTATTTGGTAGGGTCTTTCATCATTGTTTTTACTGACCATTCAGCCTTGAAGTATTTATTGACAAAGCAAGATGCAAAAGCAAGGTTGATAAGATGGATTCTTTTGTTACAAGAATTCGATCTCCAAATCAGAGATAAGAAAGGAGTGGAGAATGTGGTAGCTAACCACCTCTCAAGGTTAGCTATAACACATAATTCTTATGCCTTGCCTATTAATGATGACTTTCCTGAGGAATCACTTATGTTTCTGGTAAAAACTCCTTGGTATGCTCATATTGCTAATTATTTAGTTACTGGTGAAATTCCAAGAGAGTGGAATGCACAGGACAGGAAGCACTTCTTTGCAAAAATTCATGCTTATTATTGAGAAGAGCCTTTCCTTTTTAAATATTGTGCAGATCAGATCATAAGGAAGTGTGTGCCTGAGGAAGAGCAACAGGGAATTCTAAACCATTGTCATGAGAATGCATGTGGAGGCCACTTTGCCTATCAGAAAACAGCTATGAAGGTGTTGCAATCAGGGTTTACTTGGCCATCTATTTTCAAAGATGCCCACATCATGTGTAGAAGTTGTGATAGATGCCAAAGGCTTGGCAAGCTGACAAAAAGAAATCAAATGCCCATGAACCCTATACTAATAGTTGAGCTATTTGATGTATGGGGCATTGACTTCATGAGACCTTTTCTAATGTCTTTTGGTAATTCCTATATCTTGGTGGGGGTGGATTATGTTTCTAAATGGGTTGAGGCAGTCCCCTGTAAACAAAATGATCACAGAGTGGTTCTCAAGTTTCTGAAAGAGAACATTTTTGCAAGATTCGGGGTGCCCAAAGCTATAATCAGTGATGGAGGTTCTCATTTTTGCAACAAGCCTTTTGAAAGTTTATTAGCCAAGTATGGAGTGAAGCATAAGGTAGCTACACCTTATCATCCACAGACTTCCGGGCAAGTTGAGCTAGCAAACAGGGAAATAAAGAACATATTGATGAAATTGGTGAGTTCAAGCAGAAAAGATTGGTCTATTAAGCTTCATGATTCATTATGGGCATATAGAACAACTTATAAGACTATTCTTGGCATGTCCCCCTATCGTCTTGTTTATGGCAAAACATGTCATCTCCCTGTGGAAGTCGAATACAAAGCTTGGTGGGCAATCAAAAAGTTGAATATGGACTTGATCAGAGCAGGAGCAAAGAGGAGCTTAGACCTTAATGAGATGGAGGAATTAAGAAATGATGCTTACATCAATTCCAAGTTGCAAAACAGAGGATGAAGAAGTGGCATGATCAACTAATTTCCAACAAGGAATTCCAGAAAGGACAAAGAGTTCTACTCTATGACACAAGACTCCATATCTTTCCTGGAAAGCTCAAGTCAAGGTGGATAGGTCCATTCATTATCCATCAAGTACATATCAATGGAGTAGTGGAATTATTGAATTCCAATGGCAAGGACACCTTTAAAGTCAATGGATATCGTCTCAAGCCATTCATGGAGCCGTTCAAACCAGAAAAGGAGGAAATCAACCACCTTGAGCCACAAAAAGCCTAAGCAAATAAGGGTTTGATGGACTTGGTTTCACCAAAGTCCAAAATTTTTGTAAATTTTGTAAATTTTAAAGTTTTATCCATACTTTTGATCTTAGTTTTTGATCTTAAACTGTGTATTTATATGTATTTTCATCTTTTTGGATGATCTCAGGTGGAAGAAAATGCAAAGAAATTGAAATGAAGAAATCGAAGAGAAATCGGAGCAAAAACAGAGCAAAAACAAAGGAGAAAAAGAGCTCTGCGAGATCTCGCAGCCAAAGAGGAATTCTCTGCGAAAACGGCCATTTGTTGCGAAATCACTTCGCAACACATTTGTCTCCTCTGCGAAAATTTTTGCAGCTGCGAATCCAAGAATGGCACACGAGTACCACTTCGCAGCATAGGAGCCCCCATTTCGCAGCTGCGAAAGCGGTTGTGAAGCTCTAAGGCGTGAAAAACCCCGATTCCGCAGAAATAGCTCCATTCCGAAGGGTGTTTCGCAACTGCAAAACCGATTTTTGGCACACGAGTGCCATTCCGCGGTACAGTGACTCCAATTTCGTAGTTGCGAAGTGAGCTGCGAAAGTGGCTTTCTTCTGCGAAACCCCTAATTTTGCTGCGAAATCGACTTTCTTCTGCGAAACCCAAGATGACCTTTAATATTCTGTTATTCTTTATAAATACCGGTCATTTGAGCTGCGAAAGCATTTCAGAAAAGGGAAAAGTCACAACAACCGTCCGTTCGCCTCCTCTCCATAGCCCGACGTCGCGCGCACCTCCGGTCGTCCCTTCCGATCATCACCGCCGCCCAAACCTCGTCAGTTCGTAATGGCACGAACCAGAGGAACTAAATCTTCCTCTCCGACTAGCCGTAAGCCAGCGCCGCGCGAGGCGCCTGTTCAAGCCTCAACCTCTGAGCCGCCGCTGCCAGAAGTTGCTCCGCCTCCTATGAAGCTCGCACCACAGAAGCGCTCAGCCAAGCCCGTAGTTCAGACGCCTCCGGCGAGGCGTTATCTTACCAGGTCAGGGGGCCGTCCCTTGCAAAAAAGAACCAGAGTGGAAAGCTCGGAACCCATCGATTTAACAGGGCAATCCCCTGTTCCCTCTCCAGAGCCCTCTCCGATGCCATCTCCGATACCGCCGGCGAAGCCTCAAGCAAGCCAGCCGCCACCTTCTGAGCCCCAAATTCCGTCTGGGACAGCTCCTGAAGTGATACTCAGGCGTCCAATGCTCACTCAACCACCAATTGAAGGCAATTTGGACTGCCGAGCTAGGCCATTTCATTCTGAGCTGTGTTTTGACACAGCCGCCTTCCAGTTGCGGCCGGAGCTTGAAGGGTCATTCCAATTGCTGCGCAGATATCGAATGGAGCAGCTGCTAACCCCACGAGACTTCTTCTATCCCAGAGTAGCCATGGATTTTTATCAATCCATGACTACTCAGCAGGTCAGAGATCCCACCTTAATCCATTTTACTATTGATGGTCGACATGACATTCTAGGAGCTCGCCATATAGCAGAGGCCCTGCATATCCCATACGAGCTAAGCCATTTTGATGATTTCCGAGCATGGGCTAGTCCTTCTCAATTGGAGATGGTGCATATCCTGTCCAGGGGAGCTTCTACAAATCCACATCTGTTGAGGGGGGAACTTCCTCCAAGGATGTTCCTCATCGATGCACTCTTGCGTCATAATATTTACCCACTCCAGCATTGGACCCAAATGAGAGGAGTTCTGTTGGAGGCTTTGTTCAGGATTTCTGAGGGGTACTTTTTTGGCCCTCACCACTTAATCATGGCTGCCTTTCTCTACTTTGAAGAGAAGGTGCATAAGAAGAAGTTGCCGCGACCTGATGCCATTCCACTTCTCTTTCCGCGGCTGCTATGTCAGATTCTTGAGCATCTGGGGTATCCATCAGAGCCTCAGCTGGAGCGCAAGCGTAAATGTCGAGAGGTGTTTACTTTCGAAAAATGGAGCAATATGACAGCGTATGGAATGAAGCAGCCAGAGCTTCCACAGCTAGCTCAGATTCCAGCTGCCAAGAGAGCATCTCCATGTCTTATACCTGAGGGTATACCTATTGCTTCTCCTACCATAGCCAGAGCCCCTCCAGCCCCTCCAGCCCCTCCAGTTACTCCAACTTCATCATAGCCTTCCACTTCAGCTGAGCCAAGGATGGTCATCCCTATCTCTGAGTATAGAGATTTATGCCAGGCACTGCAGACCTTGACAGCATCTCAGAGCAGCCTTGCTCAGGAGATGGCAGCTTTGCGAGCTCGCCAGGAGCAGATGATGACCACCCAGGCTCAGCACACTGCCATCTTGAGCCAGCTCCAGCAGCATCTCGGTCTCCCAGCAGCTGCTGACCATCTCACTCCCACCACTACAGTGCCACACTCACAGGCCACAGAGCCTCATGCCCCTCCTGAGTCAGCTGAAGAGGCAGAGCCATCCGCCTAGGCCATCAGCTCCAACATCATCCTCCTATCTGATCATATATATATATATATCTATTTTATATTTCCTTTATGTATTTCGTTTTAGTTAGTCTCATATGAAATCCCCTTCATTTTGATATCATATATGGGGATTACTTGGATTACTTGTATTACTTTCTTTTTTATTGTACTCAAATGATTAAAGTAATACAAAGTCTAGTTTTTTGTTAACTCTTAGCATTAATTTATTCTTATTTTCTTTGCTCACACCTTTTATTTTTTTTGAAACATGTGGTTTCTCCAATCAGTATTCGAAATTGATATCACTCAGGAGGTACCACTTCCTCCCTTTAATTTCAATAACCCATATCACATTGAGGACAATGCTCAGCTCGGTTGGGAGGGGGGGGGGGGGAGAGAGAGAGAGAGAGAGAGAGAGAGAGAGAGAGAGAGAGAGAGAGAGAGAGAGAGAGAGAAATGAGGAAGGAAGTTTGCTAAGTTAAAGGAAGTATGCTAAGTTATTTTGATAATTCAGCCTTGTCTAGTAAATTAGTTGTAGTTTTTTTTGCTTGTTACTTTAATCTCCATGGATTATGAGGAAAAATTTTCAAATTAAAATAGGAGAAACTGAATTTTTGCTTTTCATCTAACTTAGAGTTTGGATTATGCTTGCTAAAGTGGTTCAATTGTTGAAACTTCTATTGAAATCAAGTTTAGTCCTTCCACTTTAAGTTATCCACACACTATGCACAATAGCTTCCAACTATAAGATGAAAAACTATGTCCCCCTTGACTTAGAAAATTTTGGGACTTGGTACCTTTGACCTCATTTTAATAATATTGAGACACCTTATGAAAGGCCAATGAGCCTTTGAAAAAGAAAAAAAAAAGAAAGAAAATAAAATGTTTGCTTGCCTTGAAACCCGAGTAAGGTCTGAAGGGTATATGGTGAAAACCTTTGAAACTTGGTGCCCTAAGCCTTCATTGGTTGGGAGTCACCGGCCTCAATGCTCGTTACAAGGGTGGATAGGTGGAGTTAGCATATGGTAGGCGCAAGGGTATATGAAAAAGTCCGGGGTAAAATCCGAGGAGTTAGTGGTTGAAAGATCCTTAAAGCTTGATGCCTTAAACCTTCATTGGTTGGGAGTCATTGATGGACCCCCGTTACATGGACAAAATAGAAAAGAATGCCCTTTAAGCCTTATACCTTAAAAAAAAAAAAAAAAAAAAAGTGTGTTCTCTGCCTATTGAATTTGGTCAGTTTGCTAAGTGTTGAAAATAGATAGGTTGGGGGGAGAGATTAGTTTAGCATGCTATATTCGGAAGCTATCATCTTACACTTAGATTTTTGTGGAAGAATAAAGTTTGGTTCTTTGGAAGTGGAAATGATTTTAAAACTTCAATTTGCATAATGCATTCCCTTGATCAAAGGTATTTAGCGAAGTTTTTGATAGCTTCTATTAAAGTTTGAGTTTTATTTCTTTAATTTTCCATGTGAGAGTTTGTCAGTCATGCCACTTAAACAATTTTTTGAAGTGATTAGCATGATGTTGTAAATTATAGTATTACTTATTTTTATTTTTCTCTCATTCCTTGCTAAGGGACTAGCAATATGTCAGTTGGGGGGAGTGATTACTACTCAAAAAGTGCTATTTGATAGCTTGTAATTAATCCTTTTAAACACTTTTGAGTAGTAGTTATTGCCTTTTAACCCAATTAACATGTTAAGGCCCCTTTGCAATCAATTCTAATCAAATTGTCTTAAGTTTTGGTGTTTTGATAGCTTTTTGATCACCAAAGCAATATGAGATTGAGGAGATTTATTTGGAATCCATGGAAAAGAAATGGAAAGCTTAGAGGCATGAAGAATCAAAGCTTTGAAGCCCTTTGCCATAAGCAAAGTTGAAATACAAGGAGGGGAAGCAAAGAGAAATCTGTCATGAAGCATTCTTGATGACAGTCATTTCAGCCACTTTTGGAGCACTTCCTGATGTCCAATTTATGCATGCTATATGTCATTTTAAAGCTTAGTAAGTCAACAATCCAATGCTTCAAACGGTACGCAATTCGGAATTGAAATGAAGGAGTTACAGCCATTGGAAGCCAATCACTCCAAGCTGAAGGAAGGATTTAGCAAAGTGCTGCGAAATCACCCTTTTGTTGCGGAATGATTTCGCAGCCTTTTTGCACAGTGCTATGGATTTCCCCTGAAGTTTCATGACGCGATGGAAGCCAAACACCACAAGATGAAAGCCAACTTTGCAGCGCTACGGAATCAGCCTTTTGCTGCGAAGTGATTTCGCAGCCCTTTTTGAGCATCTGCGAAATTTCGCAGACCTCATTTTCACCTGCGAAATGGTCCTTAGTGCTTCCCGATATTTGTAACCGACACTTGGAGATATTTTTCTTCAAATTTTTGTTGTCTAAATCCCCAAATTCTCCTTGTATCCCACCAATTATAGGATTCCTTAGCTTTTAAGTTAGGAAAATGACTAAATATCCAGGTAATGACTATTAATGTAATTTTGATATAAATAGAGCCCGAGGAGCCTGTTCTGAGGGTGATGAACCTTTTGTAAGTTTCAAAGAAAGTAAAATACAGAGCTTGAGCTCTACCTTACCTTCTCACTTTGATTGTATTTTTCATTTACTTAGTTATGCACTCTCTGAGGAATTTTCCCCAGAGAATAAGTAACTAAACCTTTTAGTTCCTTGGAGTTAAGGTTGCCGGGAAAGGTTCCAAGTGCAAGAATCAGAAGCTTTGTGGTTTCAGCTATGAATGAAGAGAAAGTGTGTCCCGTGAATGATTTCTACGTTTTTAGTTAACTTAAAACGCCTTGGAGTCACCTGGGCCAACACTTGGTAAGGCAAGTGATCTCCGTCCATGGAGATGCACTAGTTTACCCCTTGAGAGCCTTTGGGAGGTGACTTGAAGGTAGGATTTTCTAGAATTGCCAACACTTGGTAAGCTTTTGGACTCTAAGGAGACATCCATTAGTTATCTCTTGCGAGCTTGTGAAAGGAAGTCCAAGGTTAAAGATCACCTTGAATGGTAAAGGCTAAGTGAGAGGCTCGAACCATTGCAAGTTGCATCAATGAGAGAATTAAAGCCGAAATCCAATTGAGGGATGCATTTGTGCAGCACCTGTTAGAGAATTGACTTTATGTTAATTCTCTAATGCGAGGAATTGAACCAACTGACCAGAGCTATGCTATTGCATGAGGAACCTCCCCTGTAAACCTGAATCTCCAAGGAATGTTTTTCTTCTTAAGTAATTTCCATCACTTGCTGTGTTGTTAATCTAAGTCCAAACCTTTTTCAACCAAAGTTTGTGTTTTATTTCTTAAGCTAACCTTGAAATGAAACAACACCAATTCTCTTTGAATTGGTATCATTTTCAATTTGAAAACTCTTCCCAGTGAACGATCCTAGAGCCACTATGTTATAGTAGCTTTTTCTTTGCTACCCTAGTTCATGGTGTAATAGGTTATAAATTTTGTTGATTATTCCCGCCATCAAGGAGCACCAGCTGGACACGAATCATCTGAGACACCAATTAGGCATGAATCACATCATCCAATTTCGGCCCATCTACTCAGACCGTCCGAGCTTATGACAACACCCGTAAAGAGGTCATGGGTACACTGGAGATTGAGCTCCTGATATGTCCGACCACATTTATCATTGTCTTTCAGGTTTTGAGGATTCCTACATCTTTTAACCTGCTTTTGGGCCGACCGTGGATTCACCGAGCTGGAGCCATTCCTTTTTCACTTCATCAGAAAGTGAAGTTCATCCATGAGGGCCAGGTAGTCGTCGTACAGTCGGCAGGGGACATGTTCATTTCCGCTGAGCCCGTGCTCCAGATCAGCCATAGCGACGACGACTTACTGCTGACCGGGTTCACTTTTGATGAGGTATAGACTCTTGAGCTAGAGGACTTTTGCCGGGACTTTGTCGCTATGTCCTTTGACCAGCATGGCAGCACTGTAGTGCTTGATATGATGAGAGGCATGTCCTATCTTCCTGGCATGGGATTAGGTCGACGTCAGCATGGACCGAGTGAGTTCATCACCATTCCTGATCATGACGTACCATTCAGACTCGGATTCATCCCCACTGAGGCCGATTATCTCTATATGGCGCGCTTGTGCAAGGAGAGAGTGAAGGCTCGGCTGACTCATACGCCTTTTTATTATCCTGTGCGCCCGTACACCAGGAGCCTAGCAGATTACTTTGTGAAGGCATCAGAGCCGCATGCATCATTCGATGGGATCATCAGAGGACTTAGCACCACCCAGGAGGCCGGGCTTCAGCGCCTTGTCCAGCAGTTACGATTGAGAGACGGAGCCCTTGGCCCTTCGACTTCTGCGTTGATCGCTCCTTCCTCTCTAGATCGCACTAGCCTTATGACGCTTTGCTTCTCAGATGAGACCGATGAGCATGGGACCTTTGCTGAGGTCGGGTGATGCGACTCATGGTAGCTTAGCTTTAAAGGCGTATCAACAAAATTTATACCTTAAATACTATTACTAAAGTAGCCAAGCTACTATAGCATAGTGGTTCTAGGATCGTTCACTGGGAAGGGTTTTCGCAAACACAAGTGATATTCAAATTAGGAAAATAGGTGATTTTCTTATGGATGTTAGCTTTAAAAGAAGATGAAAATGTTTTAGAGAGATTTAAACTAATTTAAGCTAACATTAAAGACTAAAATGAAAGGGTGTAAAAACAAGTTTCTCAAAGATAGGATAACTATGCTCTGGCTTTTATGCAAATTGGAAATCTCAGGATAGGCTCCTCGCGTTGGGGTTGCAACTATGGTGATGCTTGCTTCCCGAACCGGTATGGATTTAGCAAATCAAGTTTTAATCCTTTAAAATGGCAAAACAGATGGTAGTGAATTTCATCAATGGTTATTCACTTAGACTTCCTTTGAATGGCTCGTAAGAGATAACTAATGGTCTAAAGCCAAAAGCTTACCAAATATTGGCAACTCAAAGTCATTCCAGGTGATAAACTCACCTTTCAATGGCCATTGAAATTGGTTTTAATGGATTAATGCAAAACTTGGAATTGAAAACCTCACCTTCCAATAGCTCGTAGGAGATCACTAATGGATAGAAATCCAAAAGCTTATCAAGTATTAGCCGTTGGAAGTTGTCCAAAGGAAATAAAAACCAAACTTTGCATTAATGAACCATTAATGAAAAACGACTACCTTACCTTCCGGGTGCGAGAAATTTCCATGGGATTGCATCCAAGCCATCACATAACATCCATACTTTGAGAAACTTAAAGGTTTTAGCCAACCATCCTCTGAGGAAAATTCCTCAGAGGCTGTTTGGCTTCTAAGAAAATAGAAATGGGGAAGAACCGGAGAAGAGAGAAAAACAGAGCTTTAATATATTTCTAAGTTAATGTACAGAGGATCGATCCCCCAAATCCTTTATTCCTCCTGGAGGCGTTGTGCACCTCTATATATAGCAAAATTACAAGATAAAGCCTTATGTTGGCTGAATACAAGGTTACAAAAGGAATTTACACGAGAAAATATCAAGCTAAAAATATATGGGAAGTCGGTGGTGCGTGCGTGGAGAAACAGAGGAAATTTGGCATTTTCGCAATGTGCCTAAATCCTCCTTGCGAAATGGCAAAATTTCGCACCATGAGGAAAATCCCCTTGCGAAATTTCGCAAGGAGAAATTCACCTTGCGAAATTTTCGCAAGGTTTGATGCAGTTGTCTTCCGAAGGCCATATCTTCCTCATTTCAGCTCCAAATTGTACACGGTTTGAAGCGTTGGATTCTTGACTTCCTGATCTTTGAAATGGTATATAGTATGTAGAAAATGGACTTCGGGAAGTGCCCAAAAAGTGTGAAAGAAGACTGCAGCTGCTGTCCTTTTTTTTCCTCTTCTCCATTGTTCTTGTTTGTGCTCGTGTTTCCACTTGAAATTCAAGCCTGTAAACTTCCAAAATCCTTGCTTTAACTTGTCCAAGTAGCTCCTCCATCATTTGGCATGCTTGAATTGATTCATAAGCTAATAAAAACATGTAAACTTGCCACAAAATGGTTAAAACCAATTACTAAGGACCTTAATGAATTAATTGGGTTAAATGAATATGATTACTACTCAAAGGTGCTTAAAACCATTATAATTAGGTCTACAAAATAGCACTTTTTGGTAGTAATCATCGGGGACATAGTGGACGGAGCCGTCCCACACGACGAGTACATCGACGAAATGCTCGCCTGAGCCTGGGCCAGATTGAGGAGACTATTCAGCCTGGGCTTGCTTCATCATTTGATCTCTTTGGGGTATTCGCCATCGAGCTTGCCGAGAAGAGCCTGACTGCCCTTGCTCTGGAGTCTGCTGAGGACCTTATAGCTTTTGATGATTTGATTGATAGCCATATTGGCATTGTTGAAGGAGCGTCCGACTTTATGGACCCACCTCTTTCATTTGACGTTCTGTCGGGGTTCGTCTCCCGTTCTGACGTTGTTTTCTATGATTCATCTATGGATTTGAGCATTTTTTAGTATTTGCCTGTGTCTCGTGATATTGCTTTACTTGTACCATATTCACCCACATCACAGATATTTGACATAGATAATGAGATTGCACAGCATGATTCAGATGATGACTCATCTCCTGATTTCGATTCAGACCCCGTTGA
The DNA here is from genome assembly GCF_004353265.1 of Vitis riparia. Taxonomy (NCBI): domain Eukaryota; kingdom Viridiplantae; phylum Streptophyta; class Magnoliopsida; order Vitales; family Vitaceae; genus Vitis; species Vitis riparia. The sequence goes on along the minus strand of NC_048435.1, from coordinate 11,565,776 downwards.
TCAGAGAGTTTCACCTGCTGCATGGGACACAGAGATTGTTGACTTTGGCACAGCAGATCAGCCTAGGGAGTTGAGGATTGGATCAGATTTGTCTATAGATGAGAGAGATGGCCTCATCCAGCTGCTCAGATCCTACTTGGACGTTTTCGCATGGTCCTATGAGGACATGCCAGGCCTTAACCCATCTATCGTCGAGCATCGTTTGCCACTTCTGCCCCATGCCAGATCGGTTAAGCAGAAGTTGAGACGATTGCACCCTCGTTGGAGCTTGCAGGTGAAAGAGGAGATCCAGAAGCAGCTCAGTGTAGGATTCTTATCAGTGGTCGAGTACCCGGAGTGGCTGGCCAATGTTGTCCATGTTCCCAAAAAGGACGGCAAGGTGAGAGTCTATGTTGATTTTCAAGATCTCAACAAGGCCAGTCCTAAGGATGATTTTCCTCTTCCACACATCGACATGCTAGTTGACAGTATGACAGGTCATTCGATGTTGTCCTTTATGGACGGATTTTTCGAGTACAGTCAGATCTTGATGGCTCCAGAGGATATGGAGAAGACGTCCTTCATTACCAAGTGGGGTACTATTGATACCGAGTCATGCCATTCGGATTGAAGAATGCAGGAGCCACTTATCAAAGAGCAGCGACCACGCTTTTCCATGACATGATGCATCGGGATGTCGAGGTTTATGTAGACGACATGATAGTGAAATCCCGAGATAGATCATATCATCTAGCAGCTCTGGAGAGATTCTTTGAGAGGATCAGGCAGTTTATATTGAGACTGAATCCCAAGAAGTGCACTTTTGGAGTGACTTTTGGGAAACTCTTGGGATACATGGTCAGTGAGCGAGGCATAGAGGTAGATCCGGACAAGATTAGAGCCATCCTTGACATGCCTGCACCGAGGACAGAGAGAGAGGTCAGAGGCTTCCTGGGCAGACTTCAGTACATCAGCAGATTCATTGCCAGATTGACAGACATTTGTGAGCCCATTTTCCGACTCTTGAGGAAGAGTCAACCTACTGTTTGGGATGATCAGTGTCAGCATGCATTTGAGAGGATCAGAGAGTACTTGTTGTCGCCTCCAGTCTTGGCGCTACCTACACCAGGCCGTCCTCTGCTCCTATACCTATCCGTCTCAGACGTGGCTTTGGGATGCATGTTAGCTCAGCTCGATGATTCGGGCAAGGATCGAGCCATTTATTATCTGAGTAAGAGGATGCTAGACTACGAGATGAGATATGTTATGATTGAGCGTTACTGCTTGGCATTGGTTTGGGCCACTCGCCGACTGAGACATTAGATGACCGAGTATTCAATGCATTTGATATCCCATCTAGATCCTCTGAGATATTTGTTTGACAGACCCGCCCTGGTCGGTCGCCTCATGAGATGGTTGGTACTTCTGATTGAGTTTGACATCCATTATGTCACTCAGAAGTCCATTAGAGGGAGCATTGTTGCGGATCATCTAGCTTCTTTACCAGTTTCTGATGGCAGAGCCATTGATGATGACTTCCTAGACGAGGATGTCGCTGCTGTGACTAGTCTATCGGGTTGGCGCATGTGCTTTAATGGTGCGGCCAACCATTCTGGATACGGGATAGGCGTCTTGTTGATATCCCCTCATGGTGATCACTTTCCCAGATCTGTTCGTTTGGCATTCTCGGATCGTCATCCGGCCACGAACAACATTGTTGAGTATGAGGCTTGCATCTTAGGATTAGAGACGGCTCTAGAGCTCGGCATTAGACAGATGAAGGTGTTTGGTGACTCTAATCTAGTATTGAGACAGATTCAGGGCGAGTGGAAGACTAGAGATGTGAAGCTTAGGCCTTACCACGCATATTTGGAGCTACTGGTTGGGATTCGATGATTTGAGATATACCCATCTACCTAGAGTGCAGAACCAGTTTGCTGATGCCTTAGCTACTCTAGCTTCCATGATTTCCGTACCTACTGATGCCACTGTTCGCCCATTGTTGATCGAGTCGAGATCTGCTCCTGCGTACTGTTGTTTGATTGATGATATGGAGATAGATGATGGTTTGCCTTGGTACCATGACATATATCACTTTTTGAGACTCGGCGTATATCCTGAGGCCGCCACGGCCAAGGATAGGAGAGCATTGAGACAGTTGGCCGCCCGATTCGTGATTTGTGGCGAGACGTTATATAGACGATCACCTGATGGGATGCTGCTATTATGTTTGGACCGGGCTTCTGCCGATAGAGTGATGCGAGATGTTCATGCTGGAGTCTGCGGACCACATATGGGAGGACATATGTTGGCTCGTAAGATCATGAGGACCGGCTATTTCTGGTTGACTATGGAGACGGATTGTTGCCAGTTCGTCCAGAGATGTCCCAAGTGTCAGATACACGGAGATCTCATTCACGTGCCGCCCTCCGAGTTGCATGCACTTACTTCGCCATGGCCATTTTCCATATGGGGTATTGACATCATTGGGAAGATTTCGCCGAAATCTTCCAGTGGTCATGAGTTCATCCTGGTCGCCATCAATTACTTCACCAAGTGGGTGGAGGCCGCCTCATATGCGAGATTGACATCAGCTGGAGTTGCTAGTTTCATCATATCACACATCATTTGTCGCTATGGCGTCCCTCATGAGTTGATTTCAGATATAGGAGTACATTTCAGAGCAGAGGTTGACACCTTAGTACAGAGATACGGCATTCGACATCATAGATCGTCTACGTACAGGTCGTAGACGAATGGGGCAGTAGAGGCTGCGAATAAGAACATTAAGAGGATTTTACAGAGAATGGTTGAGACTTCTCGGGATTGGTCAGAGAAGCTCCCGTTCGCGTTGTGGGCATATCGGACTTCTTTTCGCACCTCTACAGGAGCCACACCCTATTCATTGGTATACCGCATGGAGGCAGTGCTACCCGTTGAGATTGAGATGAGATCATTGAGAGTAGCACTAGAACAGCAGATTCCCGAGACGGATTGGGCTCAGGCTCGATTTGATCAGCTCAATCTCCTAGATGAGAGGAGATTGAGAGCAGCGGACCACGTTCGTGCATATCAGAGGAAGATGGCCCGCGTTTTCAAAAAACGGGTCAAACCCAGACCATTACATATAGGTGACTTAGTCTTGAGAGTCATCAGGGGATTGATCAGAGATCCGAGAGGGAAGTTCAGACCCAGTTGGAGCGGACCTTATTTCATCAGAGAGTTGACTCCAGAGGGCGCTGCATGGCTAATGGATTTAGATGGTAACCAGTTCTCAGAGCCGACCAATGTGAATCAGCTAAAGAGGTACTATGTTTGAGTCCATGGTCGTAGGATGGGTGGCCATCTTTTCGGTTAGCTATATCCCTTTATTCCCTTTCTGATATATGTAGACCATTGCTAGCCCATTGAGCCTCGCACGCGCATTATAGCCTTTCTTTCTTGTTGCCTTGCTCACACTTTCTCACCGGGTTGGGGGCCCTTTAGTGTATGCATGCATCATTGTTTAGGAGTTTCATGAGCCTTGGGCCTAGGGGCGCATTCTCCTCATTATATTCTCTATATGATCGCATCACTACATTTTCATCTCACCTCATTGGTTGTGTTATTCGTCTCATTTTGTTTATCCTATCTACTGCTCATTTGCATCATTTTCTTCCACCCCGAGTGGTGATCTTCCTCAGTTCACTACATGGAGGGTAGTCATGTCATTTCCACTATCTATCCTATGGACGTTGGTCCAGGGATCCTTAGTTTGAGAAGGTCACATCATCAGAGAGAGTTCATGTTATATTGACATTTGAGAGTATGTTTATCCTTTTTTGACGTCATCTTTGGGATTTCTTGGTTTGCGTTCTGAGCATGTATTCGTATGTAAAAAAAAAAAAAAAAAGGCGCCTATGTGTATTATTTTCTATCATTGTGTATGTTGATGTTCGAGGGTCATCTGATTGATTATGTTTGTTGATGAGAGAGTTCGTATGTGAGCTTTCTGAGACCCTTCATTCTTTGTATTCATTTTTGCCATATGTTTTGAGAATGAGATGAGTGACTTTCTTTTAGGAGCTTTGGGTCATCGTCCATTCCATCATTACATTCGTTATTGACATGACTCCCCTGCATATTTGATTTGAGCGGATCATCACACATTCTCGTGTTCAGTGCTTCATCATCATCCTTGTTTTCACTTTTGATTCATCATCTTCATTCCACATTTTAGCTTTTTCTTACAGTGACCCATTTTCGGGTTTGATAGTCTCTTCACATCACCATTATACATCTCATTATCAGTTTGATCTATTTCATTTGTCTCCTCATCGACACTATGTTCACATTAGGCACCATTGGGTCCATGGCTCACGGGATTTACTATACTTGTTGCATTTCATACATGAGGGCATGGGTTTTGATCAATGGGTATTTGAGCTTAGTTTCCCTTCGTTTCTATCACCCTATCACCCCAGCCTACATTACGTCCCGTGTCTTAAGACCACCCTAAGGCCATGGGATCGGATATTGTTTTCTACAGCTTCTATGTGGACAGATGTTTGAGATTCGGTTGACATTTAGATATTTGTCATGCATCTCCTTCTGGGAGACACTTCTCGGATGTTTAGATTCGTTTCAGCCGTGTTTGGATTACTAGGATCATGTGTTTGATGAGAGATGATTCGATGTCACCTGTTTTTCCTGATTTGTCGCACGTCCGATGCCATACTGGGGCATATTCCGTTTCGGAGGATGTTTATGGATCTTCGCGGAGACCACATGTTCGATGATAGATGATTCCATGTCATGTGACCTCCGACCTATCATACATTTCGATGCCATATAGGGGCATATATCCGTTCGAATGAGATTTACAAATCATGAGGGAGTTGCGTGCTTACCCTTATTTGCGAGATGTATGCCGAGATGATGATCTATTCGCTATCCTCATGACGTTTCCTTAGTGGAGCCTATCGAGAGCCACTTTGCCAGGCTCGCGCTTTTAGACGCTTGGATGTCGTCATGCTTCCTTCCGAGGGACGCCCCTTTGTTTTGTGGTTTTGATTCAGTTGTAGACATGGTTGACTTGGATCACACATTCGATGACAGATGATTCGAGCACATCTGGTTTTCCGACCTGTCACATTTCGATGCCACACTGGGGCATATTCCCCATTTCGGTCGAGATGTGTAGACCTCCACTGATTTGCATGATCATCCCTAGTTGTGAGATACACGCCAGGTTGATGATTGATTTTCATTTTGTCTTGATACTCCGAGGAGCCTCTCTTGAGTCGTTCAGCCAGATTCATACTCTCTGATATAGTCGTGATTCCTGGACGGAGTTATCTTAGGTGCCTGGATTTCCCGCGTCATCACTTTAGTGAGGTGCGTATCAGATCTTTTACGCATCCCTAGGGAGTTAGTCTCAGGTTATCAAGACAGATCAGATGCACTTGACGCCATACTGGGGCATATTCCCCATTTCAGTGGAGCATCGTTCGAGACTCGTAGAGTCCATTTCAGTCATTTCCAGCGGTTTGAGATTTGCAACGTCATGCCACACTGGGGCATATTTCTTCACCTCATCATTTCCTTCCAGTTTGGCGTTCAGAGTCATCGATCATTCGCGGTTTACGACATTTAGAGTCACCATGTCACACATTTTCAGTTCGGCGTTCAGAGTCATCATCATCGCTTCTCAGTTTCGGCATTCAGAGCCATCATCGGTTTTCAGATAGACGTTCAGAGTCGCATTCTCGGTTTCGGCATTCAGAGTTGTTATCACTTCTCAGCTTTGGCATTCAGAGCCATCATTACTTCCCAGTTTCGGCGTTCAGAGCCATCATTGTTGTTTTTCAGTTTCGGTATTTAGAATCATCATCGATTTTCAGGTAGACGTTCAGAGTTGCATTCTCGGTTTCGGCGTTCAATGTCAGCATCGTGTTTTCAGTTTGACGTTCAGAGTCATCATTATCGCTTCTCAGCTTCGGCATTCAGAGCCATCATCACTTCTTAGTTTCAACGTTCGGGGTTATTATCACTTCTCAGTTTGACGTTCAGAGTCATCATCATCACTTTTTAGTTTCGGCGTTCAAAGCCATCACCGTGTTTTCAGTTCGGCGTTCAGAGTCATTATCATCACTTTTTAGTTTCGGCGTTCAGGGCCATCACCGTGTTTTCAATTCGGCATTCAGAGTCATCACCATTCCCCAGATTGACGTTCAGAGTTGCATTCTCGGTTTCGGCGTTCAGAGTCGTCATCACTTCCTATATTGACATTCAGAGTCGCGTTCTCAATTTCGGCGTTCAGAGCCACCATTCACTGCTTAGTTTCGGTGTTAAGAGCCACTACGTCTTCATTCAGACGTTCAAAGCCATTACTGTCATCTTGTTTAGGCTTCCAGAGCCATTTCTGTCATCTTGTTTAGGCTTCCAGAGCCATTTCTGTCATCTCGTTTAGGCTTCCAGAGCCATTACCGTCGTCTTGTTTAGGCTTCCAGAGCCATTTCTGTCATCTTGTTTAGGCCTTCAAAGCCATTACTGTCATCTTGTTTAGGCTTCCAGAGCCATTTCTGTCATCTTGTTTAGGCTTCCAGAGCCATTTCTGTCATCTCGTTTAGGCTTCCAGAGCCATTACTGTCATCTTGTTTAGGCTTCCAGAGCCATTTCTGTCATCTCGTTTAAGCTTCCAGAGCCATTTCTGTCATCTTGTTTAGGCTTCCAGATCCATTACCGTCGTCTTGTTTAGGCTTCCAGAGCCATTACTGTCATCTTGTTTAGGCTTCTAGAGCTGTTATTTTCTAGTTTAACATTTAGAGTTAGTTTTTGGTTTGGCTTCCAAAGCCATTATTCTGCTAGTTTAGTGTTTAGAGTTAGTTTTTTTGGTTAGGCTTCCAGAGCTGTTGTCTTCTAGTTTAGCTTTTAGAGTTAGTTTTTCGGTTTAGCTTCCAAAGCTATTATTTTCTCAATTCAGTGTTTAGAGTTAGCTTTTGGTTTGGCTTCCAGAGCTTTTATTCTTCTAATTTAATGCTTAGAGTTAGTTTTTTTTATTTGGCTTCCAGAGCCATTATTCTCCTAGTTTAATGTTTAGAGTTAGTTTTTTTTTTTTTTTTTTTTGTTAGGCTTCCAGAGCTATTGTTTTCTAGTTTAGCTTTTAAAGTTAGTTTTTCGGTTTGGCTTCCAGAGCTTTTATTTTCTCAGTTCAGTGTTTAGAGTTAGCTTTTAGTTTGGCTTCCAGAGCTTTTATTCTTCTAGTTTAGTGTTTAGAGTTAGCTTTTGTTTGGCTTTCAGAGCTGTTGTTTTCTAGTTTAGCATTTAGAGTTAGTTTTTTTGGTTAGGCTCCCAGAGCTGTTATTTTCTAGTTTAACATTTAGAGTTAGTTTTTGGTTTGGCTTCCAGAGCCATTATTCTTCTAGTTTAGTGTTTAAAGTTAGTTTTTTTGTTAGGCTACCAGAGCTGTTGCCTTCTAGTTTAGCTTTTAGAGTTACTTTTTCGGTTTGGCTTCCAGAGCTATTATTTTCTCAGTTCAGTGTTTAGAGTTAGTTTTTTTGGTTTGGCTTCCAGAGCTTTTATTCTTCTAGTTTAGTGTTTAGAGTTAGCTTTTGTTTGGCTTCCAGAGTTGTTGTTTTCTAGTTTAGCATTTAGAGTTAGTTTTTTTGGTTAGGCTTCCAGAGTTGTTATTTTCTAGTTTAGCATTTAGAGTTAGTTTTTGGTTTTGCTTTCAGAGCCATTATTCTTCCAGTTCAGTGTTTAGAGTTCGCCTTTTTAATTCGGCTTCCAGAGCCATTATTGCCATTTTGTTTAGGGCATCCCTCTACTGTCAGCTTGTTTAGGGCATTCCCCTATTGTCGTTTGTTTTTTTGTTGGGCTTCCAGAGCTGTTATCTTCTAGTCTAGTTTCAGAGTTAGTTTTTTTGGTTTGGCTTCCAGAGCCATTCTTCTAGTTTAGCGTTTAGAGTTAGCTTCTTTGGTTTGGCTTCCAAAGCCGTTGTTTTTCTCAGTTTAGCGTTTAGTGTTAGTCCCGTCATTTCGAGTCCCAGCTCCCAACATTCAATATTCTCTGGCATTACACGTCTCACCTTCATGGATTTGCACTTATTCTCACCCTTCTCACTTCGTTACCCTGTGCTTATCACATATTCATCTTGTAGTCCACATAGGGCAATCTCCCTTGGGCGCATTCTTGATCGTACTCCAGGGTGGTTCGACAGTTACTCATCTTTGACATCGATCTTCGAGTCATTTTTGGAGACGTCTTAGAGGGAGCCTGGATCTTTAGTGTGGCTTCAGAGGCATTTTGAGACATCTTTCTCTTTTAGGATTAGAGCCTTTGTGTTCGTCTACTAGCCTGAGTGACTTTGCGTTTCACGAGTGTCCCTATGGAAGTCTCCTTGGTTCTTCGGTAGAGTTCACTTCATTCCACTCACTATTCACACTTTCTTTTCACTTCATTGTTCATGTTCCTTACACTTGTGAGCTCTACCGAAGAGGGGTATATTTGTAGACCCCCATGTGGGGTTTGTTTTGCTGCAGCATTGTTTGGCCATGTGTCACTCCGAGACGGGCTGTGGTGGAATCAAAGTAGTGGTTTTGAGAACCATTAGGGGAGGGACACTTAGAGGAATTTTCTAGAAGGAGGAGCGTATTTGTTTTTTTTTTTTTTTTTTTTTTTCTGTTAGGATGTTGCCAGCTGCATGTGAGAGTGAGTGGAGGTTGGCAGCTGCAGGGAGAGGTGGTCTGGGCTGTCGTTGGGTGATATTTTGGGGAGGCGGCAGGGAAATCAGAAGGGGGGAGCTTTTGTTTGGTCTTTTTTAGAGGAAGGCTGCTGGAGAGAATTTTTTTTTGGGAGCTAGTTGCAGGGGGGAGAAGAGTTTTTTTTTTTTTTTTTCTGCTTGAAGGGAGCTACGAAAAATAGAGGAGGTGGGTTGGAGAAAAGAAAGGAGACAACATTGTGAAGAGAAGAGGGCAGCAAACTGTGAGAGGTGGTGGTGCTATTGGCTGCCGTTTGGAGGGAAATCTTGAGAGGAGGGAGAGCTTTTGTTTGGTCTTTTTTAAGGGAATACTGCTGGAGAGAGTTTTTTTTGGGAGCTAGTTGCAGGGGGGAGAGGAGCTTTTGGTTTTTTTTTTTTTTTTTTTTTTTCTGCTTGAAGGGAGCTGAGCAAAATAGAGGAGGTGGGCTGGAGGAAAGAAGGGAGACAACATTGTGAATAGAAGAGGGCAGCAAACTGTGAAAGGTGGTGGTGCTATTGGCTGTCGTTTGGAGGGAAATCTTGAGAGGAGGAAGAGCTTTTGTTTGGTTTTTTTTGGAGAGCTAGGAAAAACAGAGGAGTTTTCCTAGGAGTTTTGAGAGTATTTTTTTTCTGGAGAGGCGACTAGTTATAAGGAAAGGAGCTTGCTGGCTCCATTGATTTTTGAGGGTGAAGCTTGGAAAATGAGAGAAAGGCAAGTCGGTTTGCTAGAGGTAGCTAGGGAAGGATAGAGAGAGCAGATTTCCTGGGGCTTAGAGGAAGACACCTGGGAGAGGGGGCTTTTGGAGGGAGTTTCTGGAAGTATTGTATCTTGGCTGGGTGAGGGGAAGAAGAGTGAGACTTTTCTGGAGTGTTTTTTCTAGGGAACGAGAAGGCTACATTTGCTAAGGAAAGGAGTAGGGAAAAAAACAGCAAGGTTTGATCATCTCTCATCCTATGTTCTTATTTCTTACTTCATCTTATCTTATTTTTTATGATCACTTTGCGTTTCTTGCTGATATCTAGACGTCTGCTTTGTTTATCTAAGGAGGAAAACCTGCTTTTGATTTTTGTTTGCTTGATCTTTGTTTTCTCCTGTATGAATTGCATATTGGTTGTACTTAGTGTTTGTGTGTTAAGTTCATTTAAATCCTCCCACTAGTTACTTTTGCAAGCTCTTTGATCTTCATGAAGCAGAGCTGGGATTTAAGGGCATTATTTCCCCTTCTATATCGCTGTGTTCTTTTTCTTCTTTTTGGTTGTTTTTCTTTTTCTTCATTTTTTTTTCCCTTTATTTTTGGCATATTCTGGAGAGGAGTTTCGGTGGCTTGAGGGGAAAGCAAGATAGCAAGCTGCTTGAGGAGCACGTATTTTCAAGGAAGAGAGATGGGTATTTTTTTGTGGTTGTTTTGGGGATATAGAAGTTGGAAGCGTTTCTGGCAGAGAGAGGTGGTTTTTGGAGTCTGTTGAGGGAGGTTTTTTTTTTAGGGCTCTGTAAGAAGCAGAGGAGAGATATAGTTGTGGAACTTGAGAAATTGAGGAGAAGCAGAGAAAGAGATGCGCTCATGGTTTTTTTTATTTATTCATTTTTGCTAGAAGAGGGCACTCCTAACTCTGCAATCCCTCGCATTCATCCCTCCATTGGCTCACTATTGCAAGCAATCTCCTCTTCTCTTTTATTCGGGTTCTTAGGCCGTTTATAGGAGTGCACAATCATCATTCGATAGCCACTCTTTGTGCCTGTCTCATCCATAGCGGGCTGCACTCAAACGAAGTTCATCAACGTATGGACAAGTTATAATGATGTTCGAACCCTCAGTTCAATTCATCCAGAGAACTGATGAACAGACAGTACCGGATGTAAGGCCGACCAAACCAAGAGATGACACGAATGGCATGGTTGTATTTTGGTTTGTACAACCCTCTATTTTTGGCTAATCTGGAAAAGTTGGGGGATATCACTGGCTTTTACATGATTGATGAGGAAGGAGGTTTTCTAGCCGGTTGATATAAGCACTAAACTCGTCATTAAGAAAGCCCATAGGAATGGAAATAAAGCACGTGATATGCAGCTCACGAGAGTGGTACAGTTTCACGAGATTCATGGAGTGATATTCAAACGGGAATGGGTTGCAACTTGCCAAAAGAAAATGAGGCAATATTTAATTGCAGCTGGGGTCCATGTGGGGTTGGCCGAGGGGATGAGGGCCACAATTTCGCTGACGTGCAGACAAGCCATCGAAGCCCCTGACGTTGCAGTGAAGTTCACTCTTCTAAAATCTTCAGGAAAGCCAGAGGTACCCAGGTTTTGAGGCAAACAATCGTTCCAAATGCAGTTTCGTGAGTGCAAACAATGAATCCAGTTGACTCTCGACCATATTCAGCATCACTTGCCTCAAATAATGCTGTCGCATGGGTTTATTTCTTCTTCATGAGATCCAGTTCATGTACCCATCTCACATCTTTCATTCTTACCCCAACATGTTTGCCACCCTCCTAGCCTCTCCATTAAACCCACTCTCTCTCTACGCTCTTTCACCCACCTGCATGGAAACCATGAACACGTCCCATTCACACCCATTTCATACCCATTATCCATAACACCCGTTTATCCTCAAGCAAACCTGACTGTCATTTCTATACCCATACCTCATCCCCACGCATTTCATCACCACCATGCCTATTTCTCGTCTTTCCTGCTACCCATATCTACCATTCATCATTTATTCCCCTCACCACCTTCTAAAAATTCTTCTTCACGGTATGAAGAGCTTGAAAAGCTTATTTGGGAACTGCATGCTTCATATTCAGGCTGCCCTCCGGATTTGGTAGCCAAGTGTCTATGTATAGTCTCCGATGATGCTACTTTTTGCTTCTAGTATATGCATGGATGGTGGCAGTATTTGCTTCATGTTAGATTTGAAAACATATAGCTCAATGCTCGGAGCATTTGACAGTGTGCACCGATGTTTTTTTTAGTATGCCTACAAGAGGATGACTCCTTCTAGTCACCAGCGTGATCGAAGAAAATATGCATGGTTGCTTGGAAAGACGCCAGAAACTGAAGGCATACAAAGAGGTTTCTCGTCAGCTCAAGGATTCCAACAACGAGGAAAATTTTGAAGCCTGGTTTTGATAAAGAACTGTGGGCTCACTCTGTTCAACTCCTTAGTTGGTATGCTCCGAATGTGAAGTGTATAGGATGTTAAGGAACTTCAGGGGAGAATTGGTAACATATGTGAGAGGTTCACTTGTGCTTGTTGTCGCATGAGTCCTTACAATAACTCTTGAAGCTCTTGAGGGTGAAAAAGCCGCCTTTACCAGCATTGAAATTGAGCACAAAGCTGAGACGAAGAAGAAAGCAATTCCCAGTAAAGCTGTTGGTCAAACTTGGGGGGATCCAACACTTGCAGAATAGCCAAAAAATGATCATCGTTTATTTTATGGTGATTTTGGCGTGGTACTGGGTTATAGGTCTGTACTTTCTGAGCATGTATTTTAGATGCGATTTGGTGTTTCTGAAGAGAGTTCTTTAAGGGATGAATTAGGAAAAGGATATGGAATGCTCAGTCCGGTTGAGAATGGGAATTTGCGTGTATTAGATGATCAGAGGCGTTAAGTTGTCAAGTCCCCAAACATGTAAATCAGCTTGGAAGTGGCACCCAAAGTATCCACTTTCCTGAAATAGATGTCTTTTCAAAGGTCAAGAGGACCTGAATGAGCAAGACCGAAGCATTTCTTTATGGAATGACGTTGCCTGCCCAAAGAAGAATTGAAGAATTGATACCTGATTCACAAGGCTCCTCATTCCACATGGTCACCTTGGGGTATTTTTTATCAGTTCTCGCACATATCCAGTTTTGGTATGTTCATCACCTGTAGTGTATGTGTCTCACCACCATGAATCACGTCATTTGATATCTCTAATGAAGAACAATGTCAGCGTTCTAAATTTGGGTACAGTCATTATGGATACAGACCACTACAGCCAACAGCATGTTTGATAAAATGACACCAGGGGTCGATTTGTTACTTGTTCCAGGCCCGCATGCATGACCCTATCTTGCATGGCCACCTTTAGGCCACGTCTTTCTTCATTTTCTTTATTATTTCTTCATCTTCAAATTTTAAAATAATTTCCCACACCCCATTTTGCAAATAATTCTCCAATTCTTATTTATTTATTCATTTATTTTATTTATTATTATTATTTTTAATTTTTAATTTTTAATTTTTATTTTATATAAATAAAAAAAAGGATTCCACTCCTCAGTATTTCATCCTTGGGGTTTTTAGGTCCCCAAAATCACATTTTTAATCAAATTTGCTTCCAATTTCTATTTGGCAAGCAATTTTCAAAATTATCTTGGTCTTTTAAAAGGTTTTAAAAATAAGCGTGAATTTAATCTCGTGATTCCGAATAATGGATTTATTGGAATTAATTCGTGCAAAATAAAAATGGGCTTTGGTGGGAGGCCCAACCTAAGTGATTTTTATAAGTGATTGATTGATTGATTGATTGATTGATTTAGATGCCATGCATGATCGATTTTATCCTACCCCATGACATGCTATTATTCCTTAATTGAGCACTAACCCTCTCTCTTGATAGTGCATGGTGGCTCGCTGCCCAGGTACGTGCCCACTTTCACTCTGATCAGTGTCTATGCATTTTCTGATTCTCACATGTGCATGATTTTATTCTAGGGTATTCATTGATTTTCTTATAGATTACCATGTCAGCTTCATTTTATTAGTAGAGACCCGACTTTAGGGACTTAGAGGGGTGCTACGGTCTTTACCATACCTTCCCGATAAGTAACCTGACCCTCGAACCCGATCCGGTTTTTCACAAACCACCTTTTCCAAAATAAGGAGTCACACTTAGGGTTTTTCTTTCTTATTTTGTTTACCCTTTAAAAACAAAACAAAAATAAGTGGCGACTCCAAGTCATTTTCTTAAAAACAATAAATAAAATCAATTTTTCAAATAAAAATCTAGCTCGCCATCGAGTGGGAAACGCATTGAGCCGAAATGCGGGATCCACAATATAACATTATGGCCACTGGGATTGTTGAAAGTCTCAATACTGTGCTAAAAGATGCAAAAGATCTTCCTATTTTGCAACTAGTTAAAGAGTTAAGAAATTTACTTCAAAAATGGTTTCCAAACCATAAACAACAAGCATTGTGAATGACAATTGAGCTAACAACATGGGCTGATGAAAAGCATCGTATAAGGTTCAATACATCATCAACATACAAAGTTGAAGCAATCAACTCGATGAAGTATAATGTTAAATATAATGGTGTCAGTGATCATGTGAATTTACATAATCATTCATACACATCTCGACATTTTGATCTTGATCACATACCGTGTTCACATGCTATTGCTGCTTGTAATTATGCACATATATAATGTTATCCTTTATGCTTCAAATATTACACAGTGAACTCATTATTATCTTTATATGCTGAGTCCATCTATCCTCCTGGACATCAAAGGGATTGGGTGATACCTGATGAAATAAGAAATAGAGTTGTATTATCACCGAAAACAAGTCGGTTAGTAGGAAGACCAAGGAAGGAAGGAATTTCTTCAGGCGTAGAGAGTAAACGTAGACGACGTTGTGGTCGATGTGGTGATTATGGTTGTAACCGAAAGTCATGCAAACAACCAATCCCCTTGCATTATCAGAATGATAATAGTGGACACATTGAAATAGGAATGTAAGATTGCTCCTTACAATCAAAGAATGAATGAAACTGTCACTAAGCCAGTTTTATGATGATTTTTTTTTTTTTTTTTTTGTAGATGATGATTGGGGATATAAAAGATTTGATATTGTAATTTTTTGTATATTGTGAATAGGAGCACAAAACATGTAATTGTACTTTGATTCATTCCCTTTTAATTGAGCGATGAACTTAAAGCTTAAAAATGAAGTTTAAGTTCATCCCTCAATACCAACTCATTTGAAATGACAAGTGAACTCTTTTTTTTTTTTTTTTTTGGAATATTAGTCTCATTAATATTTGATGATACATATTTGGAGATGTTTTAATCTTTTATTGATGTTAAGATCAGACACATTATGTATGTTGGGATTATCCATATATACAACTTTAATTGAGAATATTCACATAAATTGCACTAGGGTTAATTTTCTTTTACAAAGAACTTAATAATGGTTAAGTTTAAGTTACAAAAATTACTTGAATGAAAGTGAAGTTAAGTTTTTTTTACTAAATAATTTAGTAAGAATTAAGTTTTAATTGAGGATATTCAACTGAACTATACTAGGGTTAAGTTTATTTTACAAAAAAACTTAATAGTGGTTAAGTTTCAGTTAAAAAAAATTTACCTGAACGAAACTGAAGTTAAGTTTTTTTAATAAAGAACTTAATAGGAGTTAAGTTTTAATTGAGGATATTCACCTGAACTGCACTAGAGTTAAGTTTAATTTACAAGTAACTTAACACTTGTTTAGTTTGAATTAAAACAGATGTCCTGAACTAAACTAAGGTTAAGTTTTTTTAATAAAGAACTTAGTAAGAGTTAAGTTTTAATTGAGGATATTTACCTGAACTGCACTAGGGTTAAGTTTAATTTACAAGTAACTTAACACTTGTTAAGTTTGAATTAAAACAAATGTCCTAAACTAAACTGAAGTTAAGTTTTTTTTTTAATAAAAAACTTAGTAGGAGTTAAGTTTTAATTAAGGATATTCACCTGAACTACACTAGGGTTAAGTTTATTTTACAAGTAACTTAACACTCGTTAAGTTTGAGCTAAAAAAATATGAACTCTACATTGAAATATAAGTTTATATTATTATGCTTACTATAATAAATTCAAACCTGTTAACAATCATAATGCAGTCACATTTATAAAAAAAATAAATAAATTTACAACCATTCATTTCTTTGGATGTATGAAAAAACATGTGGCTGTTTAAATACGTGTTATAACATAGGAATTTTCTAAACAAAAAACTTCAATGTCATTACATAGAAACATCTTCTACTATCCAATTACAATCCATTTACAATAGTAGGATCACATAGGAAGTTCTTTATGGAAAAATAGCTCATTGCCATCTTCTCATGAAGCCAATCCATCCGCTTGCCTGTTAGTGTATCCATTGGATGGTTGTACATCAGGTATTCCAAAAATTTGATAAAAATAAAAAAAAAACAAAAAAAAAAACATACCATAATCACTACTGCATGAACACAAAAAAATGTGATGTTAACAATATTAAATATTATTGTATATATCATGAAATATGTGTGTTGGTATGTAAAATATTGTACTTACTCCTTTGTATGTTTGTTGTGGAATGTTGTTCAATCTCTCAATGTCCCACTCTTTATCACCCTTGGGGTCACCACTCTCCTCATAGTATTTTATAGCACTTAAGATACATGGTAACAACATTGCTATGGGTGTGACGAGTGTTTCAATCTATTGGGTTTGTTAATTGACTTTAAAGAGTCATAAATGTAAATTATCATACAACGAAAGTGGAAAACTCCCAATGCCCAATGTGTGTTCCATAGATTGATAGGAACATATATGACATCAACCTTAGACCATTTCAAAGAAGGCCTAAGATAAAGACCCATGGCATAATCGATGAGGATGTCATATTCCGGTAAAATGTATTTGTTTCATGTCTTTTAATTCATCCTCCAACAACCATCTACTTTTTGCCACATAAGGAAAAAATAATAAAAAATGGTGAATATAACTAAAAAAAAAATGCGAAACAAAGGTTAAATGCACTAATATGCATACCAAAAATAATGTGTCAGTGGTGGCGAATTTTTGTGTAAACACATTAGAGTTTAGTATCCTTCTTTTCTGAAAAAAAATATAAAGTGACATCAATATGCTGAAAATTCAAAGGAATAATAATTAGTAATCCAACAAATTTTGTATATTAATGAATAATGTAGGCAATAGTCACAAACCAAGTCATTAAGCCATTCTCCAGGAAGCAGTATTTTTTGAAACCATTTTTGGTCCACCTTCGTATACTCGATGTTCGCTTCAAACCTTTATGTCATATAAGGAAATAAGCCATTTGTGAACTTCATAAATTACATATAAAAAATTAATTGAGTCAATACTGTAGATAACTTAGTCTTCCTCAATCCCATCATTAATATATTCTGTATAAGCCGTCTTTGCCTCCATTGATGGTGGCTGCAATGGATCAAAGATTGATAATGTTATGTCAGTCTTACTCATTAACAACTTCCTTCTCTTAGTGGGATATGTAAATGAGTGCTATAGTAGATAAGATTTCTTTACCTCTCTTCTTCATTTAAAGATATTCGGTGATAGTTGATGTGGAAAAACATGAACTACTGTCGCATCAGGTGGGTTATCCTTCAGAGCCTCCTTGTCATTGTCTTTTCTTAATGTCTCAATTTTTTCTAACTTTGATTTGAAGTCCAATGCTGTTTCATTTCGCATTGTTGCAATATATAGCTCATTACTCGGTTTTCCTACCTGAAATTGCATAGAAATATATAAATATATTCGGAAAGGCATTTTTAGGAATTCAAAAAATATAAAGAATATAAGATCGTGGAAAAACATTAACTAGTGTTTCATTTAGTGCATCATCCATTGAAGCCTCCTTCCTATTGTCTTTTCTCGATGTTTCAAATTTTCTTAACTTTGATTTGAAGTTCATCGTCATATCATTCCCCATTGTAGCACTATATGGCTCACTTCTTGGGTTTCTAATATGAAATTGCATAAAAATATATTAATGTATTTTAAAATGCATTGTTGGTATTATAAAAAAAAAGAAAAGAATCTAACACATGTTACTAACATCCAACAATAGCTCACTCAAACCATCAATCTTGCTTCCTATTTCTTTCAATTATGTTTTGACTTTATTAAAATCTGCTTCTGTCTTGTCTTGAAAGTTAATGAACATCATAAACAATCCCTTTACGTAAGAAAAAATATTATAACATTATTCAAACATTCTTAAACATATATAGTGAAATAGTATTAATAACTTTCACTTTAGTTACCTTGAATGAAGGTAATTTAAAACTATCACCTTTTTTTTCCACCTTTCATTGTTGTTGTTACTACAACAATATATGCCTTAGCTTCCTCATGATCTTCATCTTTATCCCTATTGTTCACATCATCTTGTAAGGCATCATCCAACTGAGCTTCGAATTCAAAACATTTCACATGCTCTTGTTCACGCTCTTCCAATGTGGGAATGAGTATGGAATGTAAAGATAACCAATTATTCAATATATAAAGAAAGTAGTTAATAATAAGATTATAGTTATGTAAATAAGAAAGTCAGTATAAGCAAAAATTAAGATGTCACTCACATTTGACTCTATAAATAATGATTGAATCTCAGTGTACTTTGGAGTTGCAATCTCTGTCCAATTTAAAATTATGGGAAAAATTTTACCAATGCGACTTGAATATTTCATTCCAAGCAATGGAATGACTTCATATGCCCAAATTTGAAAGGCATATGGAAATCCCACAAGTGCATATGCTTTATACAATGCATTCCCTTTTTCTTATTTTTTTTTTTCTCTACATATTTTGACTGTATTTTGTCCAAAGCCCTTTTCAACCTAAAAAATGTTCTTTCATAGCAAAATTTTCCCCAAGGATACTTGTTGAACTTTTTAAAATTATCAACAAGTTGAATCCATTGTAAATCTATCAAATTATTCCATTCTTTTCCTAGTAAAAAATGCTCAACAAAGTACAATAATGCTAACTTCACAATGTCTTCATCAAGATTTGATTTCCCATTTAACTTTGCTTTTTTTTTTTTTGGTCTTCTTTGTGTTCATTCTCTTTCCTTTCTTACATAATGCGATGAAAACATCATCCAATTGATCATTATGAATCTTATTCTTTCTATTGAAATATTGATCTCTTATCCTTAAATATGTTATGTCAAATTGTGAAACTTTCCCAAATTTCAACCCAATTATCAATGCAAACTCCAACACACTAAATCTCAATCCTTTTGAGTGAACAAGTATCCACATCTCATTTTTTTTTTTTTAATGTCACATTGGTGTAATAGCATATTATAAACAATTTAAGCAAAATATTTCAAATCATA
This sequence comes from Vitis riparia, assembly GCF_004353265.1. Classification (NCBI taxonomy): domain Eukaryota; kingdom Viridiplantae; phylum Streptophyta; class Magnoliopsida; order Vitales; family Vitaceae; genus Vitis; species Vitis riparia. Next base: position 11,546,939 of record NC_048435.1, on the reverse strand, counting down.
TATACCCAAGAAGTGGCCAAAACAAGAGGTTTTAAACATCACTAGTTGGGTTTCATTCAAGTTCTTTATGTTGTCAATGACAATAATGTGGGATAAGGAAGCCACCTTAGATGGGAAGTGATCTTCATTACATATTTTCTGTATGAAGATTATTGAAGAAGTGGTAGCCTGCAAAGTCACATACATTGTGCTTCATATTAAGAAAATATATTAAGAGTTACAAACATTCTGCATGAACTAAAATACATTACAAAAAATTTAACTACTTCTAAAATCAAAATACCAATTCAATTAATTATATTGTAAGCAGGTTTGGAACATTTTAACTGAGAACTTAGTTACAGTTATGTTATTTGTCAATGAGACTTAACATCGGTTAAGTTCAAGTGAATTTTTATTTTTTAATAACTTAACCTTGGTTAAGTTCTTTGTATATAAAACTTAACTATAGTGTAGTTTAATAAATATTTTGATTAACATATAAAAAACTTAACTTGATTAGTTCATTATTTATAGCAAACTTAAGATATAATATCATCTATAGACTTATTATCTAGGCTTAACTTATTTGGGATTGTTTTTTTAGCATACGAAATGCAATAAATATATATTTTGCTATTGAAGGAGTAATCTCATATACAAGAATCATCAACACATTAACATCCTAAATAGTACCAAAAATATAAACCTTGTTTCATTATTTATGCCACACAACCTTTTTTTATTTATTCAAGTTGCAGTATACGCACAACCACAAACTTATTTATTTATTTTTTACACTTCCAAAAGTCACGCTACCTGTTTTTTTTTCTTCACATCCTATAATCTATGATTTATTTATTTATTTATTGTTTTATTTTATTTTATTTTATTTTATTTTTTCATAGTTTAGATTTATTTATTTGAATATTTGGAATTCCCCTATTTCCATCAATAAAACAACCTATATTCATAAATTTCTAATATTTTGATCTAAAAATTAAATAAATAACCCTAATCTAAATTGAAATTTTCTAAAAAAAATGTTGAAGAGTTCAAAATTAATTAACAAATCTAAAATAATAATCTAAGGGTTAAAATCTTACAAGCCTAGAACAATGAGCTTCCTCCAAAAGCTCCCTTCTTAAGTCTTCATCATTTATAATACAAAGTTTAGGCCTAAATCTCAATATCCCATCATTAGATAAAACCAAGTCAAGCTTATTGCCCTTTTTAACTTCCATAAGTTACTCTAATTGTAAATCATTCTTTTGTATGGTCTTAATTCTCCTAACCAAGTTTGGTTGTATTTTGAAATTCACCACAAGTTTTCTTGAGTCTAGAACTCTAATATGGACTTCAAAACCTTATGATTTATGAATATCTCACAAGTTTCACCAAAAAGAAAATGTCTCCAAATCTTAAGTACAAAAATCACTATAGCTAACTCTAGATTATAAGTGGGGTAGTTTTGCTCATAAGGCTTCAACTGTCTAAAAGTATAAGCTACAATTTTCCCATGTTGCAAAAGAGCACACCTCAAACCTTGATGAAAGGCATCACTATATACCACAAATCCTCCTGAACCTGAAGAAGTAGTCAAAATATGAGCTATTACTAATATGCTCTTTAACTCTTAGAAGTTATGTTCATAATCATCATACTACTCAAACTTAACTCTCATTTGAGTCAACCTGGTCAAAGGTAAGACAGTCTTAAAGAACCCCTCGAATAACCACCAATAATAACTAGTAAGTCTCAAGAAACTTTGAATCTCAATCATAATACTAGGTCCCCACCAATTTTCTACAACATTTATCTTTCTAAGGTCAATTGAGATGTCATCCTTGGTTACCACATGCCTTACCCAAGGAAAGAAACTCTATCTAGTTAAAACTCACACTTCTTCAATTTAACATACAATCATTTATCTCTTAGGGTCTGCAATACAATACTCAAATGATGCTCATGTTCCTATATACTCCTTCAGTATACCAAAAGATAATTTATAAACCATGTCATTAAGGAATATGAGTTCTAACAAGGACCATTGGGACCTATAGAATAGTACTAATTCCCTCATAATCTAATTTTGAAGTTGGACTCAACATCTCAATATAGAGAGTCAACTACACTCCAATTTTCTATTTTATATTACAACGAGACACCAAATACTTAGGTCCATGAACTAGTCATCTATAATCTAACAAAGTGAAAATTATCAATCTTTCAAGACTACCTCTACCATTCTTGAGTTACAAATCCTTCTATTATATGATCAAATGACATATTCTAGCTCATTAAGAGCATATATCAAATTCCACTAAAGGAATTTCTACGAGCCCATAGATTTCATGACCACACATCCTTAAAATCACCAAAAGACACACATTATCTCAAAGTCCATGAGATATCATAGTGCTTCTATTGAGAATACCTTTTCCTAGCTTCCATCAATAATAACCCAATCCATGAGGAATATGTGATCACTTTAAGATCTCACCCATAGGTTAAAGTCATTGTTAACTTCTGAACAAACTCAATATTATCTCAAGGTTGAGAAACAATACAATATAGTAGCTTGGTGAAGTTATGACTACTTGATAGCCTTATATTATGACTCACCATAGTTCCCGTCCAATTTGTGACCTTACACACTAGTGCAATCACCATGGGAACCCCATCCTGATGGCCAAGGCTAACCATCTCTCTAATTAAAAGGCAGTATACTACAACTTCAAAAGGATTGCCTAACTCCACGAACTAACTATGAACAAATCATCTACTTGCAAGGAACCATGACTTAGATCTTTCGTGCAACTCTTAATGCATCTAAGTCATGTACAATGGTAAGAGATGTGAGGTTAAAATGCTCATAGAGAATAATGCATGGAATAAGATAGATAAAAGTGAACTTAGAATATCATTAAATGAATTTGTTATACCATGTCATGTTTTTAAGGGTTCTATCTTAATAGTTGAGGTGTGTTAACTTTATTACTCAATAGCACACTTATGAATGATGCATGTTATGAGTTTTATGCAGACTAAGATAGTAAGGTGCACTTTTTTCTTAGCACACTAAAATGGTGTGTAATTGTTAAGTCACTTAAGCGAGGTGTGTTATTCACCTGAGTGCATTTAAGTGTGCAATCTAATCAGTAACCATTCAATGTGCAATAAGGAGTGTGCATTGTAGATTAACTATTTCAGTGCACAATCCAAGTCTCCATTTAAAGGTGCATAATCTTAAGTGCACAAATTGGACTACTACTCATAAAGTGTGCAATCTAAAAAGAGTTTTTCTTAGTGCATTATTGGGGATTCCAATCAAACTAAAGTGCACTTCTAGTGATAGTGTCCTCACTTAAGTGTTTTTTTCTCTATAAAGTGCTGAAAATGTGCCAAACATGCCTTTACTATGCAAAAATCTTACAAAACTCATCAAAAAGAATTTTTCTAAGGCATTAACAACAAATTGAATAAGTGGGCTTGTTATGAGTTCCTCAAGCACACTAAAATAAGCTCTTATAGAGTCATCCTAATGTATGATTTGAGTTTTCGTCACACTACAGCCTCAATTGGATTGCTTAAATCTATGAACCGACTATGAACAAAACTTCTACTTATAAAGAATCCATAACTTGGATTTCTCGCATAACTCTTAATACACCCAAGTCATATACAATACAAGAAATGTTAGGCCAAAATGTTCATAAGACATAATGCATAAAATAAGGATAAATAAAAGTAAAATTGAAATATCATTAAATAAATAATAAATTTTGAATTTGTCACTTCATGTCATGCTTTTAAGGGTTGTATCCTAATGATGTATGACACAAGTAGGGTAGGCCTAAATGTTTCGATAACTAATTAAGGCAATCAAGGATAGAAGAGTGAAAATGGAAATCATAATAAATATATTAATAAAATCTTATTTTGTTATATCATGTCATATTTTTAAGTGTTTTATCCTAACACCTATTACAAATAGTAAAGTAACGAGATGACCATCTAGATCAATCGATTGACGTAAACTGTGCCTAAGCCAGTTTACCTATGCAACTCCTTTGTAAGGCTTCTATACTTCATTTATTGTAGAGAGCTTTGTTTCAAACAATTTTTTAATCATTAATCAAGCCTTTAAAAAATATTTTAAGTGCACTTTGAGCCAAAAATTTGCATTTCATCTTAGTGCACCTTAATCCTAGTTTCTTTTTATCTAATTAATTAAGCCGGACTTTTATATTAAGATCAATTTTCTTTTATTTATATCCGTTAGCTCAAGGGTTCTCCTAATCAGGTTTTGATGATAACAAACCATGGTTAAGTGACTAATTGGTTTGAATTGTAAAGAATCTTAGGTATAAATTTGGAAATTCATCAAATGACCAAATGGATACAAAATCAATACATTTGGAAGACTTTTAATCATAGGAAGCAAATGTAAGATGAATGCATTGGTGCACTTAGGTTTTACATATCTTTTCATACATATTTGGAAAACTCAGTTTATTCTTTAAAGTTATAATTTCATTAAAACTCGAGTTTTATCAAATATACCTTAGGAAAAACATTTCAAAATTGACATATTAATTTACCTAAAGAACTTTCCTAAGTGTTAGAAAAGAAAAGAATTGAAAAATATAGGTTTTCGGGGCCAAAGGGCTGAACCGGTTGAGAAACTGGCCAACCGGCTCAACCGGCCAGGAAACCCCTTGACCGGTTGTCCTTATCCGGTCGAGGTCCGGTCGTGGAGTGTTAAAAACACTCTCTCATCCAGTAGTCTTCTCTTCCTAGTCGAGGTATCCTCCTTCCCGGTCGAGGCAATGGTAACCTGCCAAAGCATTAAATGCTCCAATGGCTAGTGAATCGATCGACCCCCAGCTCGACTGGTTGAGGCTGCTTTTAGTTTTTCTTGGCTCCCGAGGTTAGAAACTTATAAATTGAGAGCTCCACTTTATTTATGACATAGAAAACATTTTCATTCAATTGTCTACCCACTTGTTCTTGCCTTAAAAGCTCTCATTTCTTTCTCGGTGCATTAAATCTACACTTGCATATCCTTTAGTGCACCTTTGTGTTTCATCCTAGCTTTGATTTGTATTTGAGCTATCATTGAGCTAGGTTAAGGGATTCATTCTTATAAAAAATGAGTATTAAAGGCTTCAAGTGAGTTAAATCTTGAAGAGATTGTGTAAGAGCCCATTGGAGCCAGAATCCAAGTGTAAAGGAGATTGAAAGCTTAGTTGAAGCTTCAAGTTAATGGAACCCTCACTTGGTTATAAGATTGAGGAGAGTGGACGTAGGCAAGGAAGTGTTGAACCACTATTAAATCTGAGTTTGCTTTCTCTAAACTCTACCTTTTTATTTTTGTTTCTATTGTGCTTGAAGTTGTTGTGTTGAAAAATATTTTGAAAAACCTAATTCACCCTCTTCTTGGGTGTTTTTCTCATTTAAGTATAATCTTTATTTTCTCAATTGGTATCAGAGCAAGACCTCATGTTTAAGACTTAATTGTCTAAGAGGAAATGACTATTCCATCAAGCTCATCTCAAACTGAAAATTTTACAAAACATAGAGCTCCATTTTTTACGGGAACCGACTATCCCTATTAGAAAACTAGAATGGCTTGGTATTTACAATCAACCGATTTAGACATATGGGACGTCATTGAAGATGACCCAACTTTTCCTACAAAACTAGTTGATGGAATCTTGGTTCCAAAACCCAAGCAAGAATGGAATGAGCTTGATAGAAGAAATTTTCACTTAAATGCTAAGGCCGTTTTTACTTTACAATGTGCTATGGATAGAAATGAATATAATAGAATATGTAATTGCAAATCAGCTAAAGAAATTTGGAGATTGCTTGAAATAACTCATGAAGAAACAAATCAAGTAAAAGAGTCAAAAATAAATTTACTTGTTCATAGCTATGAATTGTTTTTTATGAAAGAAAATGAGACTATTGTTGAGATGATCACTAGGTTCACCGACATTGTCAATGGTCTTGAAGCTTTGGGAAAGACCTACAAGGAATCCGAAAAAGTGATGAAGATATTGAGGTTACTCCCATCAAAGTAGCATACAAAGGTCACTACAATTCAAGAAGCAAAAGACTTGACTAAGCTACCTATGGAGGAGCTCATAGGGTCATTAATGATATATGATATCAATTTGGCAAAGAAGCTACAAGAAGGTGAAGACAAAAAGAAGAAAAACATAGCTCTCAAAGCTACAACTAAGGAAAAAAAAAAAGATTTTGAAGAAGAAAAACCAAGTGAAGAAGATGATGATTTAGCCCTCATCACAAGAAAGCTCAATAAATACATGAGGGGTGAAAGGTTTAGAGGAAGAAGGTTCACCTCTAGAAGAGACCATTCTAAAAATGAATCTTCATCTCATGGTGACAAGGAGAAATGGAAAGAGAAAAGAGATTTGGTATGTTTCAAATGAAAGAAACCAGGACACAATAAATATGATTGTCCTCTCTACAAAAGTGAAGCCAAGAGAAGAATGGAGAAAGCAATGATGGCCACTTGAAGTGAAAGTGAAGAATCCTCTGAAGAAGAAAAGAAGAAAGAAGCGACAAACATGTGCTTCATGACAATAGATAAACTTGATGAGGTAAACTCCAACTTTAGTGATGAAGATATGGATGATGTTTTTGAGGAATTGTATGAGGATTTTTAAAAACTTAGTTTAAATATAATTCTCTTAAAAATAAATTCAAGAACTTGAAAAAGAACTTTAAGAAGTAAAAGAAAATTTTTCAATTGTTGAAATTTCTAAAACTCGTCTTGAAAAAGAAAATGAGATTTTGAGAAAGAAAAATGAATAGTTGACCTCCTCTCTCTCAATATTTTCTTGTGGACAAAAATCTTTTGAAATGATTCTAGCTAGTAAAAAATGTGTTTTTGACAAACAAGAGTTAGGATTCAAATATTTAAAAAATCAAAAGTATTTTAAAAAGTATTTTGTAAAAGAATCTACAACTGCAAGTCCTTCTACTACTTGCAACTTTTGTGGAAGAGGAAGACATATTAGTAGTACATGTCCTTTAAGAAATTGTTCTCAAAAGAATTCAAATACAAAAACTAAAAAGGTTTGGATTGAAAAATCCAAGGTCACTAACCCTCAAGGACCCAAAAAGATATGGGTACCTAAATCAATTTGAGTTATATTTTGTAGGGTTCAAAGAAGGATAAGTGGTTCTTGGATAGTGGATGCTCAAGACACATGACCGGAGATGAATCCAAGTTTGCTTTCCTTACAAAGAGAAAATGAGGATATGCTACCTTTGGAGACAATGCAAAAGGAAGAATCATTGGTCAAGGCAACATTGGTAATGTCACATCCTCTCTTATTGAAAGTGTTTTCTTAGTGGATGGTTTAAAACATAACCTTTTAAGCATTAGTCAACTTTGTGACAATGGTTTTAAAATGATTTTTGAAACATCTCATTGCATCATCAAGGATATTCAAAATGATAAATCATCTTCATGGGCCATAGATGTGATAATGTTTACGCTATAAATATATCAAAATATGATAGCCATGATAGATGTTTTTCAAACATACATGATCAAAGTTGGTTGTGGCATAGGAGGTTGGGACATGATAACATGAACCTCATTTCCCAACTCAACAAAGATGAACTTGTTAGAGGCCTTCCCAAAATTAATTTACAAAAAGACAAAGTTTGTGAAGCTTGTCAAGTGGGAAAGCAAATAAAAAACTCTTTCAAAAACAAAAACTCCATTTCCACGTCTAGGCCACTTGAGTTGTTGCATATGGATTTATTCGGTCCTTCTAGGACACCAAGTCTTAGGGGAAAGTCTTATGCTTATGTTATTGTGGATGACTTCTCTAGATATACATGAGTCTTGTTTTTAAGTAAAAAAAATGAAGTATTTATGAGTTTTCAAAGTTTTGCAATAAGATTCAAAATGAAAAGGGTTTTACAATTACTTGTATAAGAAGTGATCATGGGAGAGAATTTGAAAATATTGATTTTGAAGAATATTGCAATGAGCATGGTATTAACTACAATTTTTCAGCTCCTAGAACTCCTCAACAAAATGGGGTAGTTGAAAGGAAAACTAGAACTCATCAAGAAATGGCTATAACCATGCTAAATGAAAACAATTTACCAAAATATTTTTGGACCGAAGCGATTAACACTTTTTCTTATGTTTTAAATAGAATATTATTGAGACCCCTTCTTAAGAAAACTCCCTATGAGCTTTGGAAAAACAAGAAACCCAACGTTAGTTACTTCAAAGTCTTTGAATGCAAATGTTTCATATTAAACACCAAAGACAATCTTGGAAAATTTGATGTAAAATCGGATGTTGATATTTTCCTTGGTTACTCAACTTCAAGTAAAGATTTTAGAGTTTTTAACAAAAGAACCATGGTTGTAGAGGAGTCCATCCATGTTATTTTTTATGAATCTAACAATTCTCTCCAAGAAAAATAGAGTTTTGATGATGATTTAGGGTTGGAGACCTCCATGGGAAAATTGCAAATTGAAGATAGAAGGCATCAAGAAAAAATTGGAGAGGATCCCAAGAAAGAAGAATCACAATTGACATTACGTCCTCCTCAACAAGAGCAAGGTGAATCAAGCCAAGACCTTCCTAAAGATTGGAAGTTTGTCATCAACCACCCATAAGATCAAATTATAGGTAATCCATCTAGTGGGATAAGAATTAGATCATCACTTAGAAATATTTGTAATAATCTTGCTTTTATATCTCAAATTGAGCCTAAAAATATAAATGATACTTTAATTGATGAAAATTGGATGATTGCTATGTAAGAAGAGTTAAATCAATTTGAAAGAAGTGAAGTATGAGAATTAGTACCAAGACCTTCAAATCAAAGTGTTATTGGAACTAGATGTGTCTTTAGAAATAAAATTGATGATATGACATAATTGTTAGAAATAAAGTAAGATTGGTAGTCCAAGGTTTTAATCAAGAAGAAGAGATAGATTATGAAGAAACCTTTGCCCCCGTAGCTAGGTTTGAAGCCTTTAAGATGCTACTTGCCTTTGCATGTTTTAAAGACTTTGTTTTATATCAAATGAATGTGAAAAGTGCTTTTTTAAATGGCTTTATAAATGAAAAAGTATATGTTGAACAACCACCTGGTTTTCAAAGTTTTAACTTTCCTAACCATGTTTTTAAACTTAAAAAGGCACTTTATGGTTTGAAACAAGCGCCTAGAGCATGGTATGAAAGATTGAGTAAATTTCTTTTGAAAAAGGGTTTTTAAATGGGAAAAATTGACACAACTCTTTTCATAAAGACCAAAGAAAATGATATGCTCTTAGTTCAAATATATGTTGATGATATTATTTTTGGAGCTACTAATGTCTCTCTTTGTGAAGAATTTTCTAAGTGCATGCATAGTGGGTTTGAAATGAGCATGATGGAAGAACTCAACTTCTTCCTTGGATTTCAAATCAAGCAACTAAAGGAAAGAATCTTCATCAATCAAGCAAAGTATATAATATATCTTCTCAAAAGGTTCAACACGGAAGAAGCCAAAACAATGAAGACTCCAATGAGCTCATCCATCAAGCTTGATAAGGATGAGAAAGGTAAATCCATTGACTCAACTATGTATAGAGGCATGATAGGTTCTTTGCTATATTTGACCGCTAGTAGACCTGACATTATGTATAGTGTATGCTTGTGTGCTAGATTTCAATCTTGTCCTAAAGAATCTCACCTAAGTGCCATAAAATGAATTCTTAGATATTTGAAAGGGACAATGGACATAGGCTTGTGGTATCCTAAGAGTAATAACTTTGAATTAATTGGATTCTCGGATGCCGATTTTGTCGGTTATAGGGTTGAAAGAAAAAGCACTAGTAGCACTTGTCATTTCCTAGGACACTCAATTGTTTCATGGCATAGTAAGAAGCAAAATTCGATAACCTTGTCAATGGAAGAAGCCGAATACATAGCAGTCAGTTTATGTTGTGCACAAATTCTTTGGATGAAACAAACACTTAGTGATTTTGATTTATCTTTTGAGCATGTTCCTATTAATTCTGATAATACTAGTGCCATAAATATTTCAAAAAATCCCTTGCAACACTCTAGGACTAAGCATATAGAGATTAGACATCATTTTCTTAGAAACCATGTACAAAAGGGTGACATTACACTTGAATTTGTAAGCACAAAAAATCAACTTGCCGATATTTTTACAAAACCTATAAGTGAAGAACAATTTGTTGATATTAGAAGACAACTAGGGGTGATTTCCTTATGATCTAATGATTGCTTAATCATTTCTTGATGAATATACTTTCTAATTGCATGAATTTCATGTCATATGCATCATATAGACATATACTTAGATAAATGGTTAAATTTTGACCAAAAATCAAAATTCCCTTAGCATTGGGCATAAAAAATTGGGGATTTCAACTGAAAGATGCAGGGAGAGCATCACGAGATGAGAAAATGCAGAAAAGTTGAAAAGTTGATCGCGTTGACTGTTGACCAAGCGGTCGACCGGTTCGTCGGGGCTGACAATTTAAATACCCTCTCGCGCTTCATTTTCTCACATGTTTCCTTTGGTTCTTCAAGGGTTGTGCCGATTCAACTGCCAATGAGTGATTTTTGAGGCCATTGCAGCAGATTGAGGGCTTCAGATTGATTTTTAGAGGATAGGGTTTTGGATCTGGGACGACTTTTCCTCTGTCCGCACGTCACAGCTAGCTTCAACACCTTTCCCACACACCTAGGGTCTTGGGTGTGTGTGCTTCTCTCTCTACTAGCCTCGTCTCCTTATGCTTTTTTGATGGCTCATAGGAGAGAGACGACTACCTTTAGGGCATAGGGCCAGCGCCCAGCTGAGCTGTCTCAACCTGCTAAGACGGAGGCTTGTCGAAAGGCGAGGTTTGACACGTTCCTTTTCATCACCGTGGAGGATTATCAAAGGTACAAGCAGAAGTTTACTCAGAGGAAGGTAGTTCTAGGGAAAAGTATCAATTTCTCCCAACTGCAGCATTTCAGGTTTGAGGGCCTCTTCAGTCGAATGGGTTGGTTGCCAATAGTGATGATTTCAGAGCTGATTTTTTTTAACTCTAGTGTGTGCGTACTATTTAAGGGCTACATATGGACTTGGTAACCCAATTATTTCCACCGTTAGAGGTGTTGAGATTCAATTAGACCCAGAGAGCATCTGCCATATTTTAGATATTGCTCTAGTTGGACTTATGGCGTATGAGTCCAAGGTTTGGCCCATTGTGCCAAGTTTCGAGCTTAGAGAGGTCATTAAGAGGATGTGCAGTCTTGCAGACGCCTAGGGGATAGGCAGACCATCGACCCATAGCTTGACCGTGAGCAGCAGAGTACTACATCACATGATCTGCTCCATCCAACTGCCATGAGGCGGACACCAAGATGAGGTCTCATACCTTGAGGCATTCCTTGTGGACTCCATTATGACGGGGAAATGGATTCATATGGGATATTTGATGATGATGCACAAGATCTCATTCTACAAGAGCACAACCCACGTACTCCCTTACGGACGTTTCCTCACTAGAGTGTTCAAGGATGTTAAGGCTGATTTGAGCAAAGAGACAAATTTTGAGGTCCCTAACACTTACGATACATATGATGAGCAGTTTTTGGGGCGGATGAAATTTGAGAAGGCCCACGATGATTCTTGGATTAGGAGAGCAGAGAGACCAACAACACATGCCTGGGGACAGGGACAGGTGCATCCTGGAGTAGAGGAAAAGGCCGAGATACGAGAGATGGAGGGTAGAGTAGACCCTTAGAGAGGTTTTCAGCAGAGAGAGCCCGAGCTTGACATTCCTCCACTCCAGTCCGAGGGTGTTCAGTTTGATGCCACATTCCCTGAGACGATGATGTCTGATCTGGCTTACACAACGAGACCATCTTCTCAGCCATCTTTCACTGAGCCTTCTCACACAGAGACATCACCTCATCAGGCACCTCATGCTCCTAATAATGCACCTTGGATGGATTTGTCTGCTCAGATTAGCTTTCTCGGCACTTGCATGGAGGAGCTTGTAGTAGTCAGTGATACTTGATTCTACTCTATGGAGAATCACATGGATCAATATAAGACTGGCTTCACCTCTCAATTTGAGTATATGCAGTAGAGATTTCAGCATATGGAGGATCGCATGGATTAGCAGCAGATTGTGTTTAAGCATCTCCAATAGAAGATAGAGCGCATTGAGAGTTGCCAGGAGAGTCAGCATGAGGAAATGATGGCTTACCTACGCTGTATGTTTCCACCTCCACCTTCTTAGCCTTGATTTCATAGAAACCCCCTTCATTTTTTTTTTTTTATGTTGCCAAAAGAGGGAGAGATATTTAGGATTGGCTTATATCTAGGAGACTCACATGCATATCATTATCATATCATTTGTTTGGATTGACTTATATGTTCATGTTTAGTGTACATTTGACTTTACTTATATATGACATGCTATATGTTTCATGACTTATCTTTGTTTTCTATTGAAAATTTGCATGTCTTGATTATCTTTATTTTAACATCATAAATTTTGAATGATTGATCCATGATTGGTTTGAATGGGAGATTTTTTTTCTTCTCCTAGATAACCAAGGTTTGTCATCATAAAAAATGGGGAGATTGTTAGTCCAAGGGTTCTCCTAATCAAGTTTTGATGATAACAAACCATGGTTAAGTGACTAATTGGTTTGAATTGTAAAGAATCTCATGTATAAATTTGGAAATTCATCAAAGGACCAAATGGATACAAGATCGATACATTTGGAAAACTTTTAATAATAGGAAACAAATGTAAGATGAATGCATGGGTGCACTTAGGTTTTACATATCTTTTCATGCATATTTGGAAAACTCAATTTATTCTTTAAAGTTATAATTTCATTAAAACCCGAGTTTTATCAAATGTACCTTAGGCAAAACATTTCAAAATTGACATATTAATTTACCTAAAGACCTTGCCTAAGTGTTAGAAAAGAAAAGAATTGAAAAAGATAGGATTTCGAGGCCAAAAGGCTGAACCGGTCGAGGCACTAGCCAACCGACTCAACCGGCCAGGGAACCGGTCGACCGGTTGCCCTTGTCCGATCGAGGAGTGTTAAAAACACACTCTCTCATCCAGTAGCCTTCCCTTCCCGGTCGAGGTCCGGTCGAGGCAATGAAAACTTGCCAAAGCATTAAATGCTCCAACGATTAGTGAATTGGTCGACCCCCAACTCAACCGGTTAAGGTTGTTTTTTGTTTTTCTTGGCTCCCGAGGTTAGAAGCTTATAAATTGAGAGCTCCACTTCATTTATGACATAGAGAACACTTGCATTCAATTGTCTACCCACTTGTTCTTGCCTTAAAAGCTCTCATTTCTTTCTTGGTGCATTAAATCTACACTTGCATATCCTTTAGTGCACCTTTGTGTTTCATCCTAATTTTGATTTGTATTTGAGTTATCATTGAGCTAGGTTGAGGGATTCATTCTTGTAAAAAGTGAGTGTTAAAGGCTTTCAAGTGAGTTGAATCTTGAAGACATTATGTAAGAGCTCATTGGAGCGGGAATCCAAGTATAAAGGAGATTGAAAGCTTAGTTGAAACTTCAAGTTAGTGGAACCCTCACTCGGTTACGAGATTTAGGAGAGTGGACGTAGGCAAGAAAATGTCGAACCACTATAAATCTGAGTTTGCTTTCTCTAAACTCTACCTCTTTATTTTTGCTTCTATTGTGCTTGAATTGGTTGTGTTGAAAAAGATTTTGAAAAACTCAATTCACCCCCCTCTTGGGTGTTTTTCTCATTTAAGTATAACCTTTATTTTCTCAATATCCTTGTGTTGCCAAGTGTGGATCACTTGGGGAGCTCAATCTTAAGAAGGTCCATTGGAATCATAATCCTAGGGTGATAGTATAAAGACTTTCTATTCAAAAGTCTTGTTTTAAAAGGTTCCTTGGAACCATAATTAAACTTTAAAGCTTAAAGGCTTGGGTTAGAGGCCTTGTAAGTGGAACCTTCATCCGATTGGAGCATTTTAGTGATTTAAGAGCCGAACCCATTATAAAAACCTGTGTTTGTATTTATCTGTCATTTCTCTTTTTATTTTATATGCAGTTACTCTTCCATTACATTTGTTATATTATTGTATATACTTGTCATTTGTATTCTTAAAATTGTTTAAATTTGCGAACATTAATTATCACCTAATTCACTCCTCCCCTTCTTCGGTGATTACCCTAGGTTGATTGTACATAAACCTAATAAATGAAGTATGAAAGTCATGAAATAATTACACTTGAATGAGTTTAAAGCTCTCTCATAGTGATTACTAACAATTTTTAAGTAGGAATGACAACGAGGTGGGTTTAGGACAGGGCATCCCTATCCCATTCCCATCCCAAAATATAAAACTATTTTCCATCCTCATCCCAAACCCAAGTTAAAGCGGGTAAGTGTTCCCATTCCCATTTTCAAACCAAAACTATAATCATGTCCCCGTCCTTGTTCCTCCTCATTTGGCAGATGCAAATCTCAAATCCGTAATGAAATCTAGTTCCCAAAGAGAATTTATCACCTAAGATGCAACAAATTGTAATCAATTTGAAAGGAAAAGAACCCATTTTTTTATCACAATGAACCCACAAGATTCAACTCAGTATTTGAAACGTTTAGATCAAATAGCAACAACCCACGTTAATACAAACACCAAAAACCAATTTTTGATGACACCTATAAACATCTCTACAAAAAAAACTGAAATTACAAATCATATAATGATTCATTTGGCAACCGAGAAAAAAACCCATAAAAAAAAAATAAAAATAAAACCAACAAGAAAAACACATTTGGAATTATAATAATGAGTGTCACAAGATTCCAAAACAATGAGAAACGAATGGAGAAAAAACTCACATAGAGATGGAGTGAAGAGTGAAGGCCATGAAAACTCTGAGATATGGCATAACGAGATTGAGGAGAGGAGGGTTGTGGAATGGGGAGATAAAGGTGGCGAGGAGCTTGAGAGCCATTGCAGTGGGTGTGATTTTGTTTGTGATCTCTGCCTTTATGAGAAAAATCGACTCCACAAAGGCTTAAAGTGAGAAAGAGAAATAGAAAGAAGAACGTTTCTTCGTTTGAGAAGATGAGAGAATCCTGAAAATAAAGAGAAATATTTATAGGGAGTTTTATTAGTATATTGTAAGTGGGACCGATTATTACAAAACCCAACCTCGGCCCAAATCTGATTCGAGTTTTAAAAAATAAACCCAAACCCACCCATTCCCCGATTAATATACTCCCATACCCATCCTAATAGAGGTGGGGCGGGATGAGTAACCCAAAAAACCTGTGAAGTTATCATCCCTATTTTTAGGTGGTTAGGAGATCATAAATAAGGTTTGAGAATTATTTATATCAAATTAAGGTATAAATTAGTCATTAGCTAGGTACCAATTCTTGATGAATTCACTATCATTTAATGCACTTTTCAAGTAAATAATGCAAGCCAAACAACTTGGTTGGTCGACCGCAATCTTGCAACTGCTAAACACTAACAAATGCTTATTTTTGAGGTTGCTGAAAATTAGGTTGCTTGTCAAACTCAACAACCATCGAATCAGTTACAATCCAAAACGCGGCATTCTTGGGGTCCCAAGCAATTTGCATTTTATGTTCTTTTACCTTAGTGTTTTTTGAAAGTTGTTTAAGTCCTAAATTCCTTTAGGCAAGCCCTGCTTGTAAAAAATTATGAGATAGGCTTATAAAATATGCGTCTCATGATTAAAATCAATGTCCATTTTTAAAGAAAAATCTAGCCAAGTGTGCATGTTTGAAAATGACATGCATACAACTACTTCGATTGCACCTACGCCAAATATACAAAAGTATAAAATGAAAAAAAATTCGATGATACTATCTAGCTCCTTTTTTTGTTAATAATATTTTTAAGCTTTTTTGTTTTGCATTATGATCCATATTTCTAGATACATTGAATAAAAATCATCGACTATGATGATCCTATCTAGATATTTTTTTGTTAATAATTTTCTTTAAGTTTTTTTTTTCTTTGATAGTTATTTTTCTTTGAAAAATAAGGGGTTTTAGCACTTTGTCATAACACTATTTCCATATAAATAAATAAATAAGTGGCTTTGATATTAATTAAAGTATTTTGACATTAGTTAATTTTCTACTTTCTAAAAAATATTTTTAAAATTTTCTTATACACACCCCACACTATTGGCTATATTTGATTAGCTAGGTATATAACATAAGTTAGAATAAGAAAAAGAATATTATAGTTTATCTCATGTTTGATGATTAATACAAAATATAAGATAAGTGATATGATATATTATTCATTTTTTTTTTCTATATATATCTAAAATTTAAGATATACATATCTAATATACCATAAATTTATTTACTTTTATCAATTTTTATATTTTTTTTATATTACTTATTTTTTAAATAATTTTTTATTATAAAATTAAATTTATGATAAAAAGAAATATATATATATATATATATATATATATATATATATATATATATATATATATATATATATATGTATGTATTATTATATTATTTTTCATATATTAAATAACATAATATAAAAAAAATTATTTATAAAGTTTAAATATTTTAATCATGAATATTATTAAACTTAAGAGAAATTGCATATTTTTTTTAAAATAAAAGATATTTAAATGCAATATAATTTTTATTTTAAATATTAAAAAATAATATATATTTCATTTTTTTATTCATTAATTTATAAATTACATATAAACATAACATAATATATCATGTTGAATATGCTATTATAAGATATTATATCCATTGAATATAATATTTAAAAATATCTTCTATCATTTACAATAAGACATGGTATTTTAAATATATATATATTATTCTATTTAATCCGCATAGCAATTAAAAATTACTTATACACTTCTTAAACCACAGAAGGAAGCACTTCCGACCCACTAGAAGCAATTGTGATCTTCATAGAGATACTCCCAAGAGGAGTTCACAGGCGAACGTGGTTTTGAGCTTGGAGTGAAGTCAAAGGATCAATGGTCTTTCTCAACACCAAAGCTCAACTAACTGGGGACATAACAGATTGCAGACATTGCACAGAGCCTAAACATGTCCAAAGCTGAATAAAAAAGCCCTGGCCCATTTGCAACTCCTCGTACGGCCTTTTGAGTTGTAGCATTACTGGGAGTATAGGCCTTTGTGTTAGCTTAAAAAGTGGTACATCTGAAAGCCCACAGGACCACTCGCTATCCCCCTATTCCTAGCCTCCATATTCCTACCACATAGCCTCACATGGCCCAAAATGCTTCTACGTTTTGCCTCTTCTTTTTTAAAATTTTTGTACTGCCCTGTGTGTCTCTCCACATGATACCTCATCAAATCATCATCCTTAGCTTTGGAACTTTGGGTGGCTTTCAAAATCAAGCTTATGTACGAATATGGTATATAATATATAATATATAAACAAGTATAAAGAGTGAACCCTCATGTTAAGAGCCAGTAGATTAAGACATCGCACCAATCCAATGACTGTTGACTTGAGCTTCCAGTCTTGATATGCGGTATCTCTCCCCCTACCCTTTCTCTTTTTATATATATATATTTTTACAATCTTTTTTCAAAAGGGAAAGGTTAGTGTTTCGGTAGGTCTTGTGAGGGTGTGACAGAACAAAACGTGTATAGATTCCTTGTGGGGGCTTTCCCAAGGGCACGACCCTAAAAATAGGGGGCTCTATGCAGCGCCGTTAGCTTTATTTTTTTTGGCCTTAGTCGCGCTAAAGTAGTTGTTTAAGGGACGAAAGGGTCCTACATGATATCAGATACCACCCGCTTTATTTATTAGCTACAAATCATCATCATATAGAAACCCATAAAAAAAGAAATAAAATAAAAAATAAAAGAAAGATTTGGTTTAGTGGAGGAAAAAAATAAAGATAAATGGATTCCCCAAGTCACGTGATAAGGCCTCAAAATGAGGGATGTGTTCCTAAAGCTACCACTCCACTCAATCCACTTCCCTCCCAAAATCCCAAATATTTATCTTTATATCCATATTGCTTTGCTTTCTACATAGCTTGTTTCCTTTTCCTTTTCTCTTTTTCCGTTTCCTTTTTCTTTTTTCTCTCATGATAGAGAGATGAATGAGAATACATAGGTGTGATTTCTTATAGTTTTCTTAATTTTATCATGTGGGTCTTAGTTTCTATGAGAATAAATTTGTTACATTTTTTTTTTGTTGGTAAATCATCCATACCTGATAATATACACTAACCAATGTGTTTCATTTTCGTACTCTATACTTAGGTTTCAAGCACCCCTTTACATCATTCAAAATTATGGTGTTACGAATTTGTTTGACAATGATTATATAAATGATTTTTAGTTTTTTAAAAAAATATTAAATATTCACTAAATTTTACGAAATGTTTTAAAAATTATGACAAATTATTTATAGTATTTTTCGAAAAAGCACATGATAATTGATTTTTCTTAAAAAAAAAAAATTATAAAAACATTTTCATTAAAAATACTTTTAAATATATTTTAAGAGTGCTTGATAATGATTTTTAAAAGTGTTTTTATTATTTTTAATACTTGAAAAATAAAAATTTTCAAATGTTAAAAAAACAAAAAATATTTCCCTGAATCACTATAAAACACACTAATTTAAGTGAAAATTAGTAGTAAGTTTTTATTGTATCATTTAGGTCATAGTGAGCTATTAAGCATGAGACCAGAAGAACAAGGAGGAAACTTTCAATACAATTTGACCCATAAGTCTAAATGGACCCCATAACTTACAAAAAGGTCATAATAATATACACTTTGGTCCATGTGGCATATCAAATAAACAATAGTGATTCCCAACTAAAAGTCTTTCATTCTTGAGAGCAAATAGAGTAAAATAATCACATATTTCAGGGTGGATAGAAAAAAACCAAATGCCATTGGATCCAATGTCGACCTAAACCAAAGCTCTTCTCCCGAAGGATGCTCTGGATGATTCATTAGCTCAAGAAGACGGGAGCATGGCACCACCACCTCTGCTTCATATGCGTGCATGCATACGCGCCACCAATCACCACCATAAAGTTTTAACAAATAAAATAACCTACCCTGCCATGACTAATAAACCACGCCTTCTGGGCATGGCCTGGCAAGGCGCCAGCTTGCGGAATTCTTAATCCGTCATCATCTTCAACACACTACACCTAATGTCAGGAGATGTTGCAAAATTTTCAGCTCCAATGAGATTTTAAATTACGTTTGGAAGTGGCAGCTGTTTTGATAATATGAAGAAATTCGTATTATGGGCTGTGAGATGTCAGCGGGGCGACTCAAAACCTTGCTCACCATCTCTGATAATATGATGAAATCCGCATGCAGTGCCGGTGGGCTCGATTAAACACATCAAATTTAAATGGGTTTGTTCACATTATACTTGATTGGGATTTTCAATAAACACAAAGTGTCTTATTGTATAACGCAATATAAGATGTTTACAAAAAATAACGTTCAATTTTTTATTTTTATATTAATAAATGAGTGGAGGAGGGTAGTTCGAAGCTGAGAAATAAAAAGTAGAAATGAGAGGTGTTTGATGGCATGATTTCAAATAAAGGCAGACAAAAGAGAGCAAGCAGTGAGTTGGAGGTAGGAGCTCAACTGCCGTCACTATCTCGCTTTGTTTACAAAGAGAGCAAAGGGAAGGGAAAAAGGGAAAAACTATAATTAACTAAATCAAGCAAACGATGCGTGTGAAGGCATGGACAGGTGGTGACTCACATCTCCTGCGCGTGACCCCATGTAGCAGCCCTTGCCTTATTCTATTCCATTGAGATTTGAGAGTGAGCATCCCATGTGGAGGTGGTGGTGCTGCAACAGCTGCTCATCTCTAGGTATTCCTTCCTTTGTTTTTTCGTTTCTTTTATCACATTCATTTCCTTTTCTTGTGTGTTTGTCTGTGATAGAAGACTATGAAGTGTGTGTTTTTGAGTTTTGAGTTGAAAGCAAGCAAAGAGAGAACAGAGAGAAGGGAGAGAGAGGAAGCAGAACCCAATGATGCAAACCCGAGAAGAAAGGTTTGGAAATTGAGGCAAATGTCGATGCCCAGCTCGAGGCAACCCTACAACTTCTCATCATTCTTGGTCACTCCGCCACCTCTCTTCCTTTCCTTCTTCTTCCTTGGTCTTCTCACAGCCCCCGTCTTCGCCGTTGACAACCATGAGGCCTTTCTTCTCTTCTCGTGGCTGCATAGCACCCCTTCACCAGCCACCTCATCTTTACCAGACTGGAACATAAATGACGCCACCCCTTGTAACTGGACTTCCATAGTATGCTCTCCCCGAGGTTTTGTAACCGAAATCAATATACAGTCTGTCCATCTCGAGCTCCCTATACCATCAAATCTCTCTTCCTTCCAATTTCTTCAGAAGCTCGTCATTTCAGATGCCAATATTACTGGAACCATCCCTCCTGAGATCGGTGGCTGCACGTCACTTAGAATCATCGACCTTAGTTCCAACAGTCTTGTTGGTACCATCCCAGCAAGTCTAGGTAAGCTTCAGAAGCTTGAGGACTTGGTTTTGAATTCCAATCAGCTCACTGGGAAAATCCCAGTTGAGCTTAGCAACTGCCTTAATCTTAGGAATCTCCTCCTCTTTGATAATCGTCTTGGAGGGAATATTCCACCAGATTTAGGGAAGTTGTCTAATCTGGAAGTTATACGTGCCGGAGGGAACAAAGAAATTACTGGGAAAATCCCTGCAGAGCTCGGAGAATGCAGCAACCTGACTGTGCTGGGGCTGGCTGATACCCAAGTTTCAGGATCCTTACCGGCCTCATTGGGTAAGCTTAGCAGACTTCAGACATTGTCCATATATACTACTATGCTGTCTGGTGAAATTCCTCCTGATATAGGTAACTGTTCTGAGCTTGTAAATTTATACCTTTATGAAAACAGTCTCTCTGGTTCAGTTCCGCCAGAGCTTGGTAAGCTTCAGAAGCTTCAAACCCTCTTGCTATGGCAGAATACTCTCGTTGGTGTCATCCCAGAAGAGATTGGGAATTGTAGTAGCTTGCAAATGATTGATCTCTCTTTGAATTCTTTATCTGGAACCATACCACCATCTCTTGGGGACCTTTCAGAGCTTCAAGAGTTCATGATCAGCAATAACAATGTCTCTGGTTCAATACCTTCAGTTCTCTCAAATGCAAGGAATCTTATGCAGTTACAACTCGACACAAATCAGATATCAGGTTTGATCCCACCAGAGCTTGGGAAGTTGTCAAAGCTTGGGGTTTTCTTTGCTTGGGACAACCAGCTGGAAGGAAGCATTCCTTCTACTTTGGCTAATTGTAGAAACCTCCAAGTACTGGACTTGTCTCACAATTCGCTTACTGGTACCATTCCTTCTGGTTTGTTTCAGCTTCAAAACCTCACAAAACTGCTCTTGATTTCCAATGATATTTCGGGTACCATACCTCCAGAAATTGGTAATTGCAGTTCTCTTGTGCGGATGCGGCTTGGAAACAACCGGATTACCGGTGGGATCCCAAGACAAATTGGTGGACTCAAGAACTTAAATTTTCTTGATCTGTCTAGAAATCGCCTTTCAGGGGCAGTGCCAGATGAGATTGAAAGTTGCACAGAATTGCAGATGGTAGACCTCAGCAACAATATTCTAGAAGGGGCCCTGCCTAATTCACTGTCCTCTCTATCTGGTCTCCAAGTCTTGGATGTTTCAGTGAACCGATTAACGGGCCAGATTCCAGCAAGTTTTGGTCGTCTAGTTTCATTAAACAAGCTCATTCTAAGCGGAAATTCTTTATCCGGATCAATACCTCCTTCACTGGGCCTCTGTTCAAGTCTCCAATTGCTTGATCTCAGCAGCAATGAGCTCTTTGGCAGCATACCCATGGAGCTTTCTCAGATTGAGGCCCTGGAGATTGCTCTCAACCTCAGTTGCAATGGGCTCACTGGGCCAATCCCAACTCAAATATCTGCACTCAACAAGCTTTCCATACTGGATCTTTCGCACAACAAGCTTGAGGGGAATTTGATTCCGCTCGCCAAGCTTGACAATCTTGTTTCTCTAAACATCTCTTACAATAATTTCACTGGTTATCTTCCAGACAACAAGCTCTTCCGACAGTTACCAGCCATAGACCTAGCTGGAAACCAAGGGCTTTGCTCTTGGGGCAGGGACTCATGCTTCTTGAATGATGTGACTGGTTTAACAAGAAATAAAGATAACGTAAGGCAGTCACGGAAACTCAAACTAGCCATTGCATTGCTGATAACAATGACAGTGGCACTGGTCATCATGGGAACAATTGCAGTGATTCGGGCACGAACAACCATCAGAGGAGATGATGATTCAGAGTTGGGAGGAGATTCATGGCCATGGCAATTCACTCCATTCCAGAAGTTAAATTTCTCTGTGGAGCAAATATTGAGATGCCTGGTGGATTCCAATATGATAGGAAAAGGTTGTTCCGGGGTTGTGTATCGCGCTGACATGGACAATGGTGAAGTTATTGCAGTAAAGAAGCTTTGGCCAACAGCAATGGGAGCGTCCAATGGCGACAATGATAAATCTGGAGTTCGTGATTCCTTCTCTGCAGAGGTTAAGACTCTTGGCTCAATCCGTCATAAGAACATTGTTAGGTTCTTGGGCTGTTGTTGGAATCGAAACACAAGATTGCTCATGTATGATTACATGCCCAATGGAAGCTTGGGTAGTCTCCTACATGAGAAGGCTGGAAATTCCCTGGAATGGGGACTACGGTACCAGATTTTGTTGGGGGCGGCACAAGGCCTTGCTTATTTACACCATGATTGTGTTCCGCCCATTGTCCACAGGGACATCAAGGCCAACAACATTCTCATTGGTCTTGAATTTGAGCCTTATATTGCTGATTTTGGCCTTGCTAAGCTCGTCAATGATGCAGATTTTGCTAGATCCTCTAATACGGTTGCTGGCTCCTATGGATATATTGCTCCTGGTAGGTATTTTTTCCCTTTAATGCCATAGACCACATTCAAACCATCTCTGCAGGCTTCTAACATTTTCATGATCATAAATAAACCGGGCTATCAGATTAACAAATTAAAAATTATTCTAGCTATGTTCCTGCTAATTTTTAATATTTTTTCAGAATATGGTTACATGATGAAGATCACAGAGAAGAGCGATGTTTACAGCTACGGAATTGTTGTATTGGAAGTTTTGACAGGGAAGCAACCAATTGACCCAACAATACCAGATGGTCTCCACGTGGTGGACTGGGTGAGACAGAAGAAGGGAGGAGTTGAAGCCCTTGACCCAAGTTTACTATGTCGACCTGAATCTGAAGTGGATGAAATGATGCAAGCATTAGGCATAGCCTTACTATGCGTAAACTCATCCCCTGATGAAAGGCCTACTATGAAAGACGTGGCAGCAATGCTCAAGGAGATCAAACATGAGAGAGAGGACTATGCAAAGGTTGATGTTCTCCTCAAGGGGTTTCCAGCAACAGATATTCAAGACAATAAGAGCTCCAGTGGAGCTCCTGCAACGTCATCATCAACGCCAACAACACAAAGCTTGTACCCAAAAAGCAATAACACAAGCTTTTCTGCATCCTCACTACTTTATTCATCTTCATCTAATGGCAAAATGGGGTTCAATTGAGCAACTACATCTTGCAGCTAAGGAAGTTTGTCATCTTATCAGTCTCTTCGGTTTTCAAAATCTCTGTTTTTTTTCATGTAAAGAAGAAAGGGTTGATATTTGATATAAGCAAATGCAAAACAACAAATAGGGCCAACAGTTGCAGTTTTAGCTTTTGGAGTATTTATGAACTACATGCAGAGTAACGCCTACTCTCCCCCAATATTAAAGTTTTCAAATCACAGGAAACAAACAGAAAATAATCCACAGATAGATAAACCTGGAAGCAAGTCCGGTTTTCTTAATGGGTTTAGATTGACGTGGAAAAACATGAAAGATTACCATAACCAACCAAAGTCCAGAGAAAACAGGTTAAGTATTGGCCTAATGCTATTAGCACTTCATATCATGGCAGACAAGCCTGGAAAATTCAAGGTGGTGTACACGGGTTTTCAGGTTGGGACTAGATTTGCCACCTTAAAAGAAAATAACTGTCATCATCAAACTGTTCAATTTATGATAGCAAAAATCTGAGAAGAGGTTCAAAACAGTTCAACAAATCAGTGGGTGAACACTGAAAGGCTAAGTCATAGATAAGAATTCTAAATTCCTTTGGATGGGACCCATATTTAGTTGGGTCTCTGAAACCCTGCATGTGTTCTTATATTATGGAGTTTGGTGTCTTTGTTTCACCTTTTCTTATGCCCTAGTTGACAATCAATAGGAAAGAATTGATTCCTGATTTCAACTCAGTGTCCCTTTCCGAGATCTTAGACTGCTGTGCTGCTTTAACCAGGACAGAACTTTATGGGCAAAGGACTAAAAAGCTTACAATATGGGCCAGGTAATAAAATTATTTTGTGCAATGATTCAGTATTTGTATGATCAAATGCACAAGTCCATGGATAATTTTCAAAGAGATATAACCACTCGTTCGTAGTTGACCCACCAACACATCATGCAACTGGACATAGGCCTCATGATGAACCCAGTGTACTTGGAGCTAATGAGATTTGATCACTTTGTGAGATCCTTGGCCTGATCAAGATTCAAAACGACCCTTACAAGCAGAAGGCTAGCTCCAACAGCACACATTGAACTGCAATAATATTGTTGCAAGAAGAAGGAGAATCTATCTCTCCTTAAGGGCTATTATAGTACTAAGAATTCTTGTAAGTTTCCTTAAACTGACAAGTACCATGTTTTGGTACTTCTCCAAGCATTTCGACCAAGAGAATTGAGTGGGGAAGGAACTACCCCACAAGTAAAAGCATCAAGTTGAAGGAAGCCAACCAAGAGTAGAAGCTCAAAACAGCTTATAGATAAGGCTCTGAATCACACAAGATACCAAGTTCCCTATTTTGAGATGCTCTAATAAAATAGGCCATTCATCAACTATCTCATATTGCTCCACAAAATAGAAACAGGAGACAAAGCATGTACTTTTCTTCATTGTGGGAGTCTAAACAGAATAAGGGGGAGGGGCTTACCAGTCAGATTCCTGGTCATAACACCCTAATCCATATTATAGACCTCCCTTCCTTATAAATTAAGAGGGCAATATGCATAGCCTCTTCTCATTCATAGCTGAGGACCTTATGTTGGCAAACACTCAAGTTTTAGGTTTAAGTTGTACTTGGATATAAAAACAGAATATCACAAAAGAGAATCAGTAAAAAGGTCTCCCTTTCTTTGGGAGTCAACCGTGTCTATATAACAAGTTATCTCCCATACTTGGTAAGTATATAAAATCTAACTACAAACTAGATGAGAATGATTGTTGCTGGCCAGAACTGTGTGTTTCATCAATCCAGGGGCCTTATGAATATTGTTTGGGCTCCTGATTATTTTTCCCTCATGAGCAGGACCCTTTGATATTCATGAGGGCTAATGCAGTATTTCTGAGAGTTGCAATACAAGCAATGTTTTTCGAGGTAAGTTATACCTCAATTCTTCAAATCTTTCAATAAGTCAAGAGTTATATGCAACTTCATCAATCAATAAGGGCAGTGGCGGAGCCAAAGATTTTGATTAGAGGGGGCAAGGTTGAAATATGTACAATGATTATCTCTCTCTCTCTCTCTCTCTCCCCCTATGTATATATATATTGATAAAAAAAAATTAATTCTTAGATTTTACAAAAGGAAAATAATAATAATTCAAAGGAAATTTTCAAAAGACTAAAAAATAGTAAGAAATATGAGAATAAAATAACCAATAATTTTAGTAATTTTTGCTGCCAAAAAAAAAAAAAATTGTCAAGGAATTTAATAATTTTTTTTCAAATAACTAAGAATACAATCAACTAAAAGTAACGAGATTTTTTACTTAAAATTTTCTATTATATGATATATTAAAATGACACTATCATTAAAATAAGATTTAAAATTTAAATATAAATTCCCTTAATATGAATTATTAAATGGCACATAATCTAATATAGTTACATAATTTATTTCGAAATTAATCATTATTTAATTAAATCTCAAAATTAAATAAATAAATAAATTAAAATATAAAAAAAATTGATGAGAACACAAAATTTAAAACAATTATTTAATAAAAGGTCAAATACAGAGTAACCAAAAATTTAATATTATTAGAAAAGTTACAACAAAATCAAAATTTTACATATGATAGAAAGATGGAAAAATAAATTAAGATGTTGTATGAAGGACAAAAATTAAATTAAATTAAATTTTAAAAAATCAAAATTAAATCTATCTTTTGTGGAGTACAAAGTTTCTATTTCATTTTTTTATTATTTGAAAACCTCTTATTATATATATGAGATTTTTTTGTGGGAAAAAGAAATTGAGGGGGCGGGGGGGTGCATGTGCCCCTGCTGCTGGCTCTGCCAGTGAATAAGAGGAGAACCCAAAGGATTGACCTTCAAAGAGACCATATCATAACATTGGGTATAGATAAGAAAATGGAACACCTTCAAGTGACTTTGGTTTCATTTATGAAGAGGAAATTGACAGATATCAAGAGTTTGAGGTAGAATGGTATGAGGTCAATAATTTATACAGATGATCTTACTGGCCTTGGTCCCCATTGGAAGGGTCCCAATACATGAAAAGACAATTGAACTGGAATAGGATGAAGTGGCTCGAGAAGGAACTGGATGAAGTCCGTGTGAAACTAATATGAAGGGCAGCCATCAGTCTATTCCAATTAACGAGCTCAGGACCACCTAGTTTTGAGTCCCTTTTTATGGAGTTCAGATCCAAAATAATGTAACCACAGGTGCCTAGTATTTTCCTTTTATCACTTAATCATATCTATGACTTCGGTCAGCCATGTTTAGTTAAACAAGTTATGCATATAGACACTAATCCAAGTCCAGGCATTGTGTGTTCATGTCCTTTTGAACTCTGTACTTCATGGCAGGATCATGACAATGAACTGTTCAACTTACCTTGATTCCTTAACCACTTCTAGGGAACATCCCACATCTTGGAGCACACCTGGAATTCTCAACAAAAAATTTCCATTCTTTGTTCTTTTACTTCATATCTGCTCAATTTCTCTCTTTTCCAAAATTTCATTTTAAACACATTTATTTCCGGTTTCCAAGTGGAGATCAAACAACTTAAAGTGGCATTCTCTGCTAATACTTCATGTTTTCCTTTACTGTTCATTTTTTCTCCTCTTTTTTTGGCCCCCTGTCCAAGATACTAGACATCAATTATTTCTCAGCTTTGGATTGTGTTTTTAATTAGAATCTAAGAAATGTGAGTAAAGCTCTCTGTCTCTTTCACATTGCTAAACCTCTGGAGCTTTAAATGCCATTCTTTTTTATCAGAAGAAAATGATATGCTTCAAATGTTGTTACTCAGTTATATCTAGCTACACTAAGAATGCCACCATGGAAACTGACGTAATTTATCATCCATGCAAGATGGTTGATTGACACTTTTGGTTGAATAAATAATGTGGGCAGTGTAAATGTCAGGTAGGAGTGCCTCACCGAGAAAGGAAATGCCATCCTATGAACCATATGCACTCTCTTGAGTTTGGAGGTGGAGGGTCTGGGGATTGGGGAGAAATGCATAAACAAGGATAATAACATAAGAGGAAATAGCCTTTACCATTAAGGTTGATAGGCAGTGGGAAAGATATGATGGTTAACTTAAGGTTATCTTTCAGGCTACTCTCTTAGTGTGCATTCACTCTTATCAGGCGCATAGCGCAGAGAAGATTACAATAAAGCACGAAGAAGCATGTCATGTTATCTATGTAAGCTGAACAAGTGCATGAAAAACATTTCTATGCAAACAGCCATCTCCAATATCATAATTTGAAATCTTTTTAGTTAGAAGCAAGAATATACAGCAGTTTAGAAGAATAGGAAATAAATATAAAGCTCATCAAATGGAAAATGCTAGAAGGAGAGCAGACTTCCATTCCATATCAAATTTATGAAGTGTGGTTTATGAGGAAGAGATCATAGTGTCAGTGACTCAGTGGTAAGATTTTATCAGAATCTGTATTTTGGGAGCATGGAGGTATACATGGTCTAGATGGTGTCATTTTTGGTCAGTTACGTCAAGAGAAAGGGGTGAGAGACCTTTGGTGAAGAGGAAATTGTTAAGGTTATTTTAGACCTAAAGGGTGATATTGCCCTAAACCAGATGGATTTGCCCTGATTCTTTACAAGAAAGATGGGAAGTTTTGTAGTGACTTTGGCATATATATAAATGAATATTTTCGATCAAAGTTAAGACTAAGTTCAAATTCTACCTTTATTATGCTTCTTGTTAAAAAACAGAGTCCATCCAATGAATTACAGAGCATGTATAAAGACAATTGCAAGGGTTTGATCAAACAGATATGAAGTGAAGATTTATCGAATAGAGAATGTAAGGAAAACATATTTTAGACAGAGTTCTCATATATAACGAGTCTTTCAAAATGCCAAACCATCCTTGGGGATTCTAAGTGCTAATCGAAACCTAAAAAAGGAGAGTTTGAATCTATAGCCCCAAACACATGAAGAGCCCAATTATGTAGTTTGTTATCCTGAAATTTCTTTCTCTCCTCCTCCACTCATTAGATTTACTGGATAGGACAGCTAGAGTCTCAATCATTCTCTATGTATATTGAATGTATAGTTTTATTGTCCTTTTCTTCCTCTAGTTACTAACTATGTGCTTTCCTGAACCTCTTAAGTTTGTGGTATTCAATTGGAGGCACTTGGTGTATGATGACAACTCAACCTTATGGTAGAGACAACCAAAACTACTCAAAATTTTTAATGAAGGCTTTCCTACAAGTATCTCAGGAGGAGGAACTGCTAAGAGAGATACAGAGGTCACTGCCTAATGTCTATGAAAATGGATATAGTAAACTTAGGTATGATTCTATTTCAGTTAGAAATTTTATTCAGTGACATTTGGTGGCACATACAGGATGGGTTGCATCCGAAGAAAGCTTTGGAAAATTTTCTGATGTTAATTCGTGCATACATTGCACCATTAATGAATTGAGCATCTCTGAACCAGGGGGGAGAAGTCAGTAAAGGGAAAATTACGAGCTTAATGAAAGGTAAGAACATCTAATAAAGCTTCTCAGTAAAAGAAAAGTAAAGTATGCTGAGACAATGATGATAACTAAAGTTTGTATGGATGGTGGTTTGAACATAGGTTTTATGGTTTGGCTTAGAGATCAACAACCATCACTCTTTTTTTCTGGCAAATCAGGATTAACTTTTGAAGGATGGAAGGAGTTAGGGTAGAAGAAAAATGGAGATTTTTCTGGCTGGTTGTAAGAAAGAGAGATACCCAGCTCTGATAGGCAGAAGAGGCAGAAAAAGCAAAAGAGGGGAGATTTGAAGGATGCGAGTGTGCTCAGGACTCTACAACAGTAAAAGGCTCCTTGAAATTGTGGGGTGGTGGATCACTTATGTTCAAACTGAAGAAGAAAAGATGGCAAGAGATGATGAATGGGATCTAGCTATGAGTATGAAGATTAAGAGCATAGATGTCATGTGGCTCTGCTTTGCCTCATGGAAACCATTTTAACAAGGATCATGTGATCATTGATGAAGGGGATTATTGGTTATAAACAAACTATGGATTAATAGTTATCTAAAAGAGCATATAAATAATGTGTTCATTTCACTCAGTCATCAAGATGGTTGAGTTTTAAAGGGGGCCTGTGAATGTAAAGGTGGGTGTTGGAAGCAATGAACAAGCATCAAATTGGAAAGGGAAGTGAGGTTGGTAACCAGGGTTAGGGTTCTACAGTCTAAATCCAATCCTTGGAGTCATTTTGTAGTTGTCAGAGGGAAGCAACTTTTTGTAGGCACTAATTATCAAAAACCATACAAATCAACCCATTGAATCATCGGCTTTATAATTGATATCTACACCATTTTAGTCGGTGCTTGCATCTTGGCTAGTGACTTGTTGAGGGCTGTTGTAGCTCACTTCAACTTTCCCCTCCAAATAAGTAAACAAAACTTATATGTGCCCTTTTCCATTATTTCCAAAAAGAAAACAAAGGAAAATGATTATTCAACAGAAACAATGCATCCGAAATAGGGAGTTAGAAAGAAAATTCAGAGCGTTAGAGGGAGCTAACAAGAATGTTTCTGCTACAAAATCCAATGCTCTATGTGTTCATCCTCAAAACCCACATGGAAAATGGAAAATGAAAAAGAAAAGATAAGATTAGCCAGAGTAACTTACGGAAAGATCTAGTTTCATCATTAATAGGCCTATCATTTGAAGGCGGGAACCGTCAGCATTTACAAATGTATGATCTGCTTCACCGGAAGAAATAGAAAAAATTGTATCGAAAATATGATAATTTATGGTATATGTAATGATATACTTCATGGTTTTAAAATGTTTTACAATGTTGTGTTATACCCGATTGCAAAGTCAAGCAGAGAGACAATTCTAACGAGGCTAAACAAACAAAGGTTCACATCAAGGTCATAGATAGATTTTGATATCATTTGTAACAACTCTCTCTCCCAATTATATAGATGTTGTTCATCAAGAGTTCAAATAAACCGTCAAGACTTTAAAACATATCTACTTTGTTCGAAAGGCCACATCGAGTTCAATAATCAATTTTAATATTATTTGTAATAACTAATTATCAACTGTTTAGATGTTGTTCGTTCAAAGTCCAATAAAGTCCTCATGACTTTTTTTAAAAGAATTAAATTTCTTTAAAATACTATCAGTACATACCCAATGTCAAATCTATTGTGAAATCTGAGTTTTGTTATAAATGCATAAAACTATGGTATAAGCAAATAAGATCAAAATATAAAAATAAAAAAAATAAATTTCGGAATAAACAAATGAGACCAAATTCTAATGGGATGGAACGAAGATACAAAATAGTGAGATATACTTAGTATAAAATAATTGAATTCTAATATAAAACAATAAGCTACACAAGTGACACATTTCATTAGTAATACATTTTTTGTAAGTATTGAAAAAATGTATTTAAACGGTGTAAGCATTGATGAAAATTTCGTGATATTTTATAAAAAATTTATTAAAGTATTGAGCTTCGGCCTACAATGAGATTATCAAAATACCATGAAAAATTTTTCAAGTACTCTTAATTTGGGTGAAAAGTCATTATTAGATTGAGAATTTTGTCATTGTTTGGATTTTGATTTAGACTTTTAAATTTTGGACATTGTTTAAATGTTAGAATTCGGTTACCATTTAAATTCTTTAAGTTTGAAGTTGTTGGGAGGATAACACATTGATGTATGTGTTATTTTTTTCAGTTGAGTTGTAAGGATTATAATATGTTTTAGTATACTGTTAATTAATTCATAAACAAGATGATTGTTAAGTCATTCGCATTTTAAGTCTTCCAACTTAAGATATGAAATAACTATCATACCCTTGAAATGGATCTCAGGACATGACAGGAGAAGTTTGCAAAACCTATAAATTAAGGAAATTAGAGACAAGAGAAGAGGAAGAGATAATTAATAATTCGTCTTACTCATTTTGAAAATAAGATTTCTAATCTTTTTTCTATTTTCTTTAAATATAATATTTAACAAATATGGACTTAAAAATCTAAATTTTAGAATGACTTTTATAGGCATAAGAATAAAAGTAGACTTTCTGATATATCCCTACCACTGCATATTTGCTCTACCTTTTGTTTTGTTCTTACAAATTCTTATCTTGCTAATTATCTATATTTATATATGAATGAATTTTTAAGTATAAAATCTAAAGAAAAATGTAAGGAAGAAAAAAGCTCTTTTTTTCAATGGGAAAATTGATTATCAATCGGTTTTGTGCAATGTAATTTCCTTGTTATAGAAATGCACATTTGTGTGTATAACACAAGAATTTTCATTAATTTAACTAGTACCAAAGGAGAGAACTCTGCAGTGAGCCAAAATATTTTCTCAAACCATGAAAGATCCTAATGGAAAGTATGTAGAATATGAGACTCGGCTTTAAGCTCTTGATGACAACAGACTTGGACACTTACCATACTATTTGAGGGATGACAATCTACTTATTGTGACCATACAAAATCAAGTATAAATATGATGGTTTCGAAGAAAAAGACACAAAGCATGCTTACTTGCTTAGCAACCCTACAAACAATAAAAAGCTAGAGTTTTGACTTTATTGAACTTTATAATGTTGGCTGATTAAAGGGGCATAGGGAGTATGGAGCAGTCGGGTTTTTGAAAGGAGTTTGAAACAACCCTGGCTTATATGGAATTTTGTCACCAAAATGAGCTCGGGCTCTTACAAAACATATACAATCCACATTATGGGCCACTTTCATCTAGGTGATCCCAACTTGGTTTTTTTGTTCTATCAAGTCAGGATGGCTTAGTAGATACATGAATTTAAAACATTTCTCAAAACAAGCTTGTTAGTGTATTAGATTATGTTGCAATTTTGTTCTATTAATGCACTAAATTTGACATATCTTATGTCTCGGAGGTCTTAATGATAGTAGTAGACTTCAAGTTATTGAGATTGAATTCATTTGAGGTACATATGTGCTGGTAGTATAATGACAAGTTTAATGGCTAAAAAAAAAAAAAAAAAAGGAATGGTAATTGAGAGGGAATATTGGAAAAGGATGAAAAGTAAAGAGAAAAATAGGAGGAAACGTTCAAACACCATAATGGGGAAGTTCAGACATCCTATGGACGTTTAAATGTTCTATTTAGGGACATTTAAATGCTCATTGCACACGGTTTAAATGTTGGTACCCTAGTTATTTTAAAATTTGATTTTTGCGGTTTTAAGATTGACTTTTTATTTTTTTTATTTTTTTTTTTGTAAATTCACATTATTGTTTAATATAAAAACCTAGTTTTTAAATATTGATTGATGAAATTGTTAAGATAGAAACTTAAAAATATGACATAATGTAATAATAAATAAATTTCATTATTATTTATAATATATATATGATTTTGGTTCCCATTCACTAATTAAAACAGATTTTATGGTTTTAAATTTGATTTTTTTTTTCTTTTTGGTAAATCCACTTTGTTAAAACCTTCTTTGAATAATCAACTACGATTTAACATTAAAACCTAATCTTTAAACATTGATTGATGAAGCTATTAATATAAAACCATTAAAAATATGGCATGATGTAATAATAAATGAATTTTATTATTATTTATAACATACATGATTTTGGTTCTCTGTTCACTATCCCATTTATACATTATCTATGTTGAACATTCATGCCTTCATCACTTGCATTATAGCATTGTACATAACTTAAGTACATTAGGAATTGTATGAAATATCCAAGTCATAAGTTTTTTACAAGTAGATAAGTAGTTCTTAGCTGGTTCATGGATTTAAATAATCAATTTGAAGTTGTAGCACCTTACATCATAATTGGAGGGATGATTAATTTATCATGGTCATCGAGATGATATTTCTATATAGTGAGTGTATTAGTATATATGATTATATATTAGACAAGACTTATGGTGATTACATTGACTATCGAGCAATCACAATTTCACTAAGCTACTGTATTGTATATGTTTTTAACATTGTGAGAACACTGATCTAATGCTAAAGTTTTCAGTGACTTTGACCTACAAGTAAGATATTGAGATTGTCATATATTCTTTATAGACTGAGTCATTATTGATTAAGACAAATGTTAGCATGTATGTTCAAGATAGACACCATGATACCTTGTAAGTTTGAGATAATGTACCTTAATATTGGGTGATCCTAAGTACATGTGATCTTGAAAACTCTAATAAAATTACCTCAGTGTGAATCATTCATCATTGTATCAATTTGTTCGTGTGAGAAAAGTGAGAAAGAAGTTAAGGGATAATCCTTGGTATATTGTAAAGATTTATTGTAACCTAAAAAATCCAAAAGTACCTAGAAAAGAAAGAGCTTTGATTGGAAAAGTTGTTGGAGATAGCGTGGATTGTCTTCTAACTTGGATTGAACCTTGAGGGAGTGGGGATCACTAAACCAATATAAATACTATTTGCAATCTTTTTGCTACTCTCTTCACTAGTTATTTGTAATGATTCTTGCATTGCATTCTCAACACTTGTTAAAATTAATCAAGGTTTTAAAAAATTGATTAATAAAAACCTAATTTACCCCTTTTTGGGATTTACCAAAGTTGGATTAGCTCGTCACCTAAAATAGATTAGTTTTTCTTTCAGGAAGAGTTCACTATTTCAAAGATTTAAAGTTGGAGTTTTAAAAAGTTTTATTAACTAATTTAACTATTTTTCTTTTAAAAAATTATGTTATAACTGTATTTAATTATTATTTTTGTTTTATGAAAGGAAAAAGAAAGGAAGAATGAAAGAAAGAAAGAAAGAAAGAAAGAAAGAAGAGAAGAGATAGGTTACCAATCATGAACCATTAAGTGGAAATTAAGCAGAACAGCTAGCTGGCTTGGGCTTATAATCGCCAGGGCCATAGGTTGAGATAAGGCCATTGGGAGGTGTTCCATGCATGGTTGCAATCAATATGATGGGTCACACTCCGACCCTATGCCACTTGCGTTGTTTGTTTAAGAACATCAACAATCCCACCGACCCCGCCCACTAAACTATCCAAAGCTTCAGATAAATTCGTGAAGTTCTTCATACATTGAAATAAGTCTGAGTCACCTCTGAATAGGAGCTTAGAAGAAGGTGGGTGGTTTACATCTTTCAACTAAGAATCACATAGAAGGCGAAAAATTTTAAACTAATGCAGATTGTTGATGATTATCAAGGCAATATTTACTAGTCATGAATTAATTGGACACTTTCTTTTTCATTTTCTTGGAATTGTGGAGGCTAATAATTAATGGCCAAAATTCATTCCTCCATTCACCATGACAGGTGATTATTTCTCTCATTCTTCGGACCACGTACAAGGAAGCTACGTTGTTAATCCCAAGCGTAACCATTACTTTCTTCACCATAAAAGCTGAATAGAAGTCAGCTTTCATCGGTTCTTGGACTGTTGATAAATCCGAGGATGCAAACTACAATTTATAGGACAGGAGTTCATCAATAACCCTCTATCATTTTTCAGGTCCTTTTTCCTCCATCTTTATGACGATTCTAGTTAACCGAAGCCAAGAGGATTTTAATCCACTGGTATGAGTGAGGCTCTCTTACGTACTTGAGAGAGAGACATGGAGTTGTGAGGCCATGAAAGAAAGCATTTTGCAGCTGATATGTTAAGCATGTTATATGGCTTCACACAATCGCGCAAAAAATGGATGGCTATATCACTAGGCTTTCCTCCTAGGAAGAAAAAAAAAAATTGTTTCCTGTGTAATTTTAAAATTTTTATTAGAATTTGTATGGAAGCATTTAGTAGAAAAGTTACTAACATTGCTAAATATTTTTACTGAAAATTCTCACTTTTTATTAATAGTACTAAAAAAAAAAGCAACCATTTATATAGTCCTTGAAATGAAAAATTTGGGGAATAAATTCAAGAACTTTGATGGGAGCAACACCGGGCTTGTGCCACACTGAAACTCGACCCCACTAACACATGGCATTGGCGTTGGGACCGCGCAAGACATGCACACAAGTCACTTAAGAGGAATCGACAAGTCGCATGACCCTTCATGCAAGCCCTCGAATCACGTGAAATTAATTACTTCTCCATTTTCATTTTCTTTCCATTTTGATCCCACCTAACTCTGACCAAAATTGAAAGAATTTCTCACTTCTCGAAATTGCGAAAGCAAAAGACATTGCCAATTTATGGAAGCCCTTTAATACTCGCAACTGTCACCTACACCCACCGTTCTTATCTTCCATAAAAGGGACCTTATCTTAGTGCACTTCAGTCAAAACCATAGTAGAGAGTGTGTGTGTGCGTGAGAGAGAGAGAGAGAGAGATGGCAAGTTGGTGCGTCATGTTGATACTTGCTTTGGCAGTGGTGCATGCAACTGCTCGTAAGGTACCAAACGACCAAGCAGTGTTGGATGCTCATGTACCAAAGGATGGCACACCCAAAGGGGCTGCCGTTGGAGACAAAAAGAATTTTATCACGTACGGTGGGGTTGGCGGCTTTGCTGGTGTCGGTGGCTATGCTGGAGTCGCCGGGGTGCTACCGGTCGGTGGCGTGGGAGGAGTTGGTGGACTTGGTGGTGCAGGAGGCCTTGGTGGGCTAGGTGGAGTGGGTGGGTTGGGCGGTGCTGGTGGGGTCGGTGGGCTGGGCGGTGCTGGTGGCGTAGGCGGGTTGGGCGGTGCAGGTGGCTTAGGTGGTTTGGGCGGTGCAGGTGGATTAGGTGGTGGTGCTGGTGCCGGTGGCGGAGTTGGTGGTGTTGGGGGTGTTGGTGGCGCCGCTGGTGGCGGAGTGGGTGGTGGAGCTGGCGGTGGCATCCTACCATGCCCTTGAATTGGTGCAATGCAAGATGTTTAGGTGTTTGTTGTTGTGTTTAAGGTTAGTCACTAATTAATTAGTGGTATGTTTTTCCCTTGTTTTTTTGGTTGTGTCAAAGCCTCAAAGGTGGTTGTAGCTCTCTATGAAAACTTGTTCCTAAGCTGTTTTCTTTCTGTTCTATCTGGTCAAGTTTTCTCTTTTCGTTGCAAAAAATATTTGTGCTCAACTCTTCATTTTTCACTAGTGATGATGCTCCTTTCTCTAAATAGTTCAGTCGAAATTATTGTTCAAATTATAACGTAAGACAGAGGATTAATGTATGTGACTCACACAACAATTTCACTTCACGATATAAGTGTCCAACTGACTTTCTGATTTGCCTTTTGGATCACATTTATGTTTTGAAGGAATACATGTCATTAAGAGAAGTACCCACTCTAAAGAAAAAAAAAACAGCCAAAGTAGTTTTTTTTAATCTCAAATCTCTCTTTTGAGCTTACCCTGGGGTTCTAGGTTTCTTAGAAGTTACAGGAATGGCTCCCTTTGAGAAGAAGACCTCCATTTATTTTCAGTTGAACCATTCTGTGGCCTCATCATAGTACAAGCAAAAGAGGATTTTTCATGAGAATCCACAATGGACTCACCTTTATGCATGCATGCCCCATTTTTGGCTTGTGAGATATGTTTTATCGTAAAGTTTTTTCCACAAACTTATAAATCTCGGAGAGGACACAACCTCATAATCATCTATATGTCTTCACTGAGAAGCTAGTTTTAGAAAGTTTAGAGAAGTAATATATTCCATGAGGTGGGGAGGGAAGTTGCAGGCAGAAGATAAGGCTGCAAATGAACATTGCATTCCCATTTTGCATGGATGCCACCTGCATGGCCTGCCTCATCCAACGCTGTTTTTGCTTTTACCCCACTTGATATTTAATGCAAATTATATACTACTTTTTAAATAAATTACACGTTAGGAAATTCCCTCCACCCTTTCAAATATTTATATCCTATAGATAACGGTGGAGTGTTGTAATTTTAGGTTCGGGAAAATAAGAAAAATGCTAAAAAAAATTATTTGTATATTATTAAAAACTATTAAGAAATTTAATTATTTTAAAACTATTTAATTTTTATATAAAAAAAGTTAAATAAATAAAGAAATACTTAAAATAATATCTAAGAATAATTTATTAACTTAAATTTTTTCCTTATTTTTCTTTTTTCTTTTTTCCGAGAACCAAAATCTTATTTTAAGAAAAAAATATAAGATATTGATTCAATACTTACCAAAATTTCAATCTCGTGAAGATATGAAAAATAAGAACAGTACGGAAAGAGTGAGATATACTTTTAACAGCAGCAGGCCCTGTATTTTATTGAAAAATCAATTTCGAGAGCGAGTGGCACGAATGGCTAGAAAACAGTATTTATCAATTAAGCATAGCCAGGCATTCGCATAAAACTAGCTCCCATCTTTGTTAAGAGTCTGTTTGCAAAAGGAAAATGTCATCTAGGAGAAGCACACCACTCTGATTGATAATCTTATGGTGGGTACATGGACCAATGCTAAACTTCAGCCTTGGAAAATTCCAAGGGTTATTTCATCATGCGAAAAATGTAACAAGCACAAAAAAGGAAATATGAGAAAGGACTTCAAACAACATAATTACCAGTAGACCGGTTAACAGAAGAGGATGGGATTTAGGGGTTTTCTTCTGTCATCAGCGCCCATGACCACCTCCACTGCCAAAGCCACCCCCAAATCCAAAACCACCGCCTCCCCCACCTCCACCTCCACCTCCACCGCCACTTCCACCATATCCTCCGCCACCTCCAGCTCCAAATCCTCCACCAAACCCACCAACCCTCCTCCTCCCCCACCACCGCCGCCGCCACCTCCAGAATTCCCTCCCATCCCAACCCCACCAGCTTCTTCCCCTCCACCACTACTCTCATTTCCTCCATCATTTCCGTTATCATCACCATCATCACTGCCACCAACTCCAGAGGATCCGTCATTGTTTCCTCCACCTCCACTGCCTTGATCACCAACGGGAACATCCCCACTCCTCTTTCCCCCACCCCCACCTCCATCAGTACAGTTCCTGTTTTCCCCATTACCACCAAAACTAGGTACCTGACCAGGTGTCCCACCTAACCTACCAGTACCACCACCACTTTCGCCACCTTCTTGACCACCATAATTGCCACCTTTTCCTCCTTTTTCACCACCTTCTGCACCACCAGTACTGGGCACACCACCGTATACTCCTCCCCCGGATCCACCACCTCCAACACCCTTATAACCACCATTATTTTCACCTTTTCCTACGGACCCAACTCTTCCTTTGGGATTGCCCCTAGTCCCTACTCCACCAACAGTGCTGCTGCCACTCTCTCCAGGCTTGCAATCCACTTTTGTATCCCTGAAACCAAGACTTTTAATGGGCCTGGAGCTATCCACCTTCAAAATCAATAAGGATAACATTAAGATCACAACAAGAACCATATAATGGAATTCCTTCATGTTTGCAGCTGAAGGATTAATGCTCATACTGTTGAAGTTCAAGAACAGATTCCCATAAATAGAGCAAGCCCTGCAGGTGGTGGATTAGGGTGCAGCTCCCTTCAACAAAAGTACAAGAAAACTAAGTTGCATGGTGCACGTGAATCTGCAAGACAGCTCAAGAAATGAATCGGCACTAACTTCTGAGTTTCGTCCAGCTAGTGGCTTTCTAACTTTTATTTCAGTTGCCGGGGTTTGGTACGTGAATCTGATCATAGCGTAGCCATAAGCTTTGTAGTTCCAATGCACTCATCGGTATTTTACAAATTTGAGAATAGGAATCCAACTTGAAACCATGGTGTCAGACCAGCCGGCCGAGCTGGCCACTGAGAGGTCGTTGCTACTGCTGCCACAATAAGCAATATTGTAACACTCCGGTTTTCAATTCCAGGTAAAATTTAAGAATCAAAAAGTTCCACTAAAATTATCAGTCAAATGGTAAAAAAGAAGGGTGAAAATCTACTCCTCCATATATAATTGGGAATTTTTTTTAAAAAGCGTGTAGACTTATTATAATTTGAAATTTTGCCATGTGAGATTTAAAGAGTGAGAATCATTTGAAGAAAAGCTTAGCTATTGGATTATTAAGATTAGATTTTGAAATTTTCAATATTGTGAAAATTAATTTAATTATTATTGGATAATTATTGGATAATTTTGATGAGAAAAATTGATGAAATTTGCATTATGTCGAATTGTTAAAATAAAATCGAATTTAATATGGTGATGAATCAATTTAATTTTTATAATTGGATTGAAACTTATATAATGACAAAACATAAAATAGAATTGAACTGAAATTAAATCAAGATTAAATATATTATATGAATATAGAAATTTATAAAAAAAATTAATTAATTCAATATGAATATTATCATTTAGTAGATTTTATTTTTGAAAGGCTGATTTAATTGAGGTATATTCAACCAACCAAATATTAGTGGTTGAGAGTATTTAAAAAGGTTGATAAATTTAATGAACTAATTTAACCAAATTGGACAAGATAATTTTGCATTGGTTGAGGGATTAAAAAAAATTGACCGAAATAAGAAATTTATATATATAAAAAAAAAAAATGTCAACCTAAGAGAGTCTAAATCTCTTTAAGAGACACCTTTTACAATTCTACAAAGATCAAATTTATACTAAATGTTTATCTTTAATAGACACCTTATACAATTTCATAAAATTGCATATATACACCTTCCAACCACATAGTGAAATTTTTTTATATTATATTAAATGTGTCTTTTAAAGAGACACTTTCCACAATTCTATAAAATTGTATTTATATTAAATGTATCTCTTAAAGAGACTTCCACAATTTTCATATAAAGTGAAATTTTTTGAATTTATACTAAAGGTGTCTCTTCAAGAAACAACACCTTCCATAATTCCACAAATTTGAATGTATACTAAAGGTGTCTCTTAAAGAGACATCTTCCACAATTCCACAAATTTGAATTTATGTTAAAGGTATCTCTTAAAGAAACACCTTTATAGTTCTACAAGAGATGCTATCTACCATATTTTGATCAATCATACATGTTAAATAAATCAAATTTATACTGAAAGTGTCTCTTAAAGAGACAACTTTAAAAAAAAAAATTAAAATCTATCTCTTAATTAGTATTACCCTATATACAACCAAATGTTTAAACTTTATCACCTATACATATTATAATCAATATTTTGATATTTCAATCCAATATCAATCAAAACAAGTAAACCAAATGTTCATTAAATTGACACCTTTCCAAAATAGTAGCAATACTATTTTGTCTAAAATAGGTAAAATACTATAGAACTTATGTTAATAAAAAATTAGTCAATCCAAAATATAACAAAGTATAAATATAAATCAGGAGTATTTGTCCAAAATAATGACATGCAAAATTGTGGACCCGCATTTCTCATATGCGCCCCCACTCGATCGGTGAGACTCGCTTTTATTGGTGAAAATTTTGTTTTTGGAAAAGTTAGAGTCACCACTTATTTTATTTTTATTTTAAAATGGAAAATAAAACAAGAAAGAAAACCCTAAAAAATAACTCCATAATTTTTGGAAAAGCGTGTCTTTAAAAAAAAAACCCGAATTTAGGTTCGGAAATCAAGTTATTTATTGGGAAGGTACCTCTAAGAGGTAACACCCCTCTAAGCCCTGCATAGGTCTCTACTGACTAAGTTGAGGGAATTGGGGCTAGGAATGGTAAATTTCGCGGGTTTCCCGGGTCACCCGCCACTATTGGGACGGGTATAGGAACATGGCAATCGGGGATGGGTCGGGTTCAGGCTTTTTTTAAAAACCCGAATTGGGTTCGGGGCGGGGTCAGGTGTAGTTATAATTTGACCCGCCCGGCCCCGCACCGAATATGAAATTACAACTTTACCCCCTACTTATAAATATTAGCTTCCTCTCCTCATTTTAGGTCTTCTTCTCTCAGTTCTCGTTCCTATCGACGCTAGGGTTTTTCCTCCCACTCAATGGAGAAATCCATCAAATAATCAATTCGATTCATCCTTGTTTATCCCATATTCACAAGAAATCAAGAATCACAACTATTATCTTCACGTATCTACAAACCGATAAGATTTTTTGTTGATTTTTTGGTTGAATGATGCCTTGATTTGGCGTTGTAGTCCGTTTCTAATTCGGGAAAGAGATACGAGATTTAGGATTTTTCCATTTCCAGTTTCAGATTATTGAAGGATTTTTTTTTTCTATTAGTTTTCGGGTTGCTATTTAGGGTTTTGAATCCGTTTCTTGTGAATCTTAATAGGAACTAAGCAGATCTTATCGTCAAATGCTTCCACTCCCTTCATA